>NC_135811.1:103925485-104253394 GCF_964213995.1 Mustelus asterias
CGAGCGAAACCGAGAATGCCTCTGAGTTGGAGGATTTTTATGTGGTCCACCTCCTGGGTCTCCAGAACCCGTACACTTGCCTCCAAGGGTCCAATGACTCATCGCGTTATATCCGAATCCGCGCTAAATAGGGGCGCGTAAAATCAGGGGTTTCACTGTACTCAGAAAATACATACAAAGGTATATTAATCGTAAAATCAGAGGTATTGATATAATAGTTCGTAATCGAACCATGTGCTGTCTTATTTGTCGAATTAAAACTTGATGTGTTGTTGCTAATATCATCCATGTTTATAGACCGATCCAATGTTGGATCAGATTTTTTCAAAAATGGTATATATTTAATTATCCAAAGAAAAATATATTTAAAAAGACGATACATACTTAAATGTTATCTGCAATGACTCCTTCGATCTTTTTCAGCGACTGTGCCCAAACACGTGGACAGCCACATTTATACCTGGGCTACTGCGCACGCACGAGCCGGAACGTTCTGGAAGGGCAACCCTCCAGTGCCACGTTTACAGTTTTGGGTGCCCTGAACTGCGCATGCCTTATCTGAAAGCATGATGCAATAAAAATGACATCAGTAGAAATTAAATACCTGTCTCTTTTTATTAATAAAACTTGCAAATATATTTTTAGATCTTGCTTTTCTGTCACTGCTGAAACATGAAAATTAGCAAACATCCAATCGACAAAGATTACTTGCATAAAGAAGGCATACGGCACGCTTGCCTTCATTGGCCGGGGCATTGAGTTTAAGAATTGGCAAGTCATGTTGCAGCTTCATAAAACTTTAGTTAGGCCACAATAATGTTCAGTTCTGGTCGCCACACTACCAAAAGGTTGTGGAAGCTTTGGAGAGGGTACAGAAAAGATTTACCAGGATGTTGCCTGGTATGGAGGGCATTAGCTATGAGGAGAGGTCGGAGAAACTTGGTTTGTTCTCACTGGAACGATGGAGGTTGAGGGGGCGACCTGATGGAAGTCTACAAGATTATGAGGGGCATGAACAGAGTGAATAGTCAGAGGCTTTTTCCCAGGGTGGAAGAGTCAATTACTAGGGGGCACAGGTTTAAGGTGCGAGGGGCAAGGTTTAAAGGAGATGTACGAGGCAAGTTTTTTACACTGAGGATGGTGGGTGCCTGGAACTCGCTGCCGGGAGAGGTAGTGGAAGTAGATATGATAGTGACTTTTAAGGGGTGTCTGGACCAATACATGAATAGGATGGGAATAGAGGGGTATGGTCCTTGGAAGGGTAGGGGTTTTAGTTCAGACGGGCAGTCGGTGCAAGCTTAGGGGGCCGAAGGGCCTGTTCCTGTGCTATAATTATCTTTGTTCTTTGTTCTAAACTCACTGTCATATTAGCTCCTTCAAGTCAGGAACCGTCCTTAAGAACGGGGGATCAGAGTACAATAAGCCAAAATCAGGAGATAAATTAGGCAGATTTTTGTAAACATTTTATCGTATCCTTAACACTAATAAGCCCTAAAAATGTCAGAGCTAATTTACTATGTATTTTCTTATACTACGGCCAGCTTCCTTTCAGCTCGGAGGGAAGAATTCAATGACTTAGAACATGGCGAAATACAGCAGCCAATTTATATACAGCAAGGTTCCACAAACAGCAATGAGATAGATGGAAGCTAATCCAGTTCTTTCAGCACTGTTGGCCGAATGATGAATATTGCCCGAGATACAAGGGGAATGCGCCTCTTCATTTGAACAGTGGCATGGGACATTTTAAATCTTGCCCATGCAGACCTTAGCCCTAAAAGACAGCAGTTCTGACAATGGAGCACTCCCTCAGTGATGCAGTGAAACATCAGCCTGGTTTCTGTGCTCAGGTCACAGCGTGGGACTTGAATCTACAAACATCTATCTGAAATATAGTGCTACCCACTGAGCAAGGGATGGCATCCTTATAACTTGAATACAATACATTGTATAATTATGTAGGCAATATCTTAAATATTATCTTGTTAATAAACAATTCATAAACTTTGGTTCATTCATTTTTTTCATTTTCAACAAAAAACCACAGCTGGTAAAAAGTGTTTGATGGAGTTCATCTCCTTTCATCCCACATTCAATTTTCTAGCCGACATTTTAAAAATGTTGCGTTCCTTTGTCGATATTGGAAACCTTCCCATCTGGGTTGATAGCTTTGCTATATCATTTACTGTGAGCGGAAGACATTAACAATCCGCAGCTAACAGTAAATACCTATGTTTGCAGTACCTGCAGAACTGTATTCTTATTAATAACTCGGCCATTGAAATGTTGGTTCCCCAAATTACTATTGAAAACTTAGAATCACTACAGCCATTCGGCCCATCAAGACCGCACCGATTACAATCCCACTCAGGCCCTATTCCCATAGCCCCTCATATTTACTCTGCTGGTCCCCCTGACATTAGGGTTGATTTAGCATGGCCAATTAACCTAACCCGCACATCTTTGGACTGTGGGAGGAAACCGGAGCACCCGGAGGAAACCCACGCAGACACGGGGAGAACATGCAAACTCCACACAGACAGTGACCCAAGGCCGGAATTGAACCCGGGTCCCTGGCGCTGTGAGGCAGCAGTGCTAAACCACCGTACCATCGAGCTGCCCCAAACTTATATGTTAAAGCCAACCTTACCGATGCTCCCGGATTCTTCCAATGTCAACATTCATCTTCTCGGGAATGAAGGTAGGTGTCTGGATCTCCAGCAAGAAAACTTCTTTCCCACTACACGCCATTCTTACAACACTTTCCAACTCTTAGTTGTTCAGTTCATCACACCAGAATCTCTTCTTTGCTGCGACTTTACTCCTTGCCTGGGACTGTGTTCAGACACGTAACATGGGACACGTTTATACTTACAGACACAGCCACTGCACACGCCTAACATGAGTCAGAATATTCTGGAAATCCAGTTCATCAATAATGCATGATAAATAAATAAGGCTCTGCCACATTTATAAATTTTGATGTCCTAAACAGTGCATGCTTAACCTGGGTCAGAAACTTCTGGAATCATGCTGCAATAAAAGTAGCATCCGTGAAAATTAAATCCCTCTTATTAGTAAGACTTACAATTATTCTTTCAATCTTGCTTTTCTGTAGCTGTTGGGACATGAAGTTAGCAAACTGCCAATCAACAAAGGTTGCTTGTATAAACTTGTCGCTATATTCGAGTCAGGAACCGTTCCAATAGTTTCACAAGGGGATCAAATAAACCAGAAAAAGAGGAGAGAAATGGGGCAGATTTTGCAATCGTGTCATTGTTTGTTCATCAGCAATAACTTCAGAGCTGATTTACCGCGTTGTTCCTTGTTCTGTAGCTGCTCTCCTTCCAGCTCAGATCCAAACACTTCGAACATGGTGAAAAACAGCAGCTAATTTGCTTGCAGCAAAGTTAGCAAAGTTTCACAAGCGGTAATGTGATAAATAAAGTTTTTTTTTTAAGGGCTGTTGCTTGAAGGGTAACTATTTTTTAAGGAGGCAGGAAATGTGACCTTCTATTCTTTGAAAGGCACCAGAGGCAGTGCTGCATTCCCTCAGTACCGCATCGGGACCGTCAGCGAGGTTTGGTGCTCACCGCAACGGTAGTTTGTGACTTTCTTCTCTCGAAGGGGACGATGCTAGCACTGGGACCCTGATCAAATGGGCCAGTTTTTCAAGGAAGTGACGGGATGAGACGTGAGCTGGCAAGATGGATACAGAACTGGCTCAATCATCGAAGACTGAGGGTAGCAGTGGAAGGGTGCGTTTCTGAATGGAGGGCTGTGACAAGTGGTGTTCCTCAGGGATCAATGTTGAGACCTGTAATCTGTTTGTAATATTGTGGTGAACCATCGTTGATTCCCACTAGATAGTACTGAGCCAGGGTCTGGCCAGTACTACAAGTATGTATATATGTTGCTGTTGGGGTTAGGGATGGGTTGTTCTACTTGTTGCTGTTGGGGTTAGGGATGGGTTGTTCTACTTGTTGCTGTTGGGGTTAGGGATGGGTTGTTCTACTTGTTGCTGTTGGGGTTAGGGATGGGTTGTTCTACTTGTTGCTGTTGGGGTTAGGGTTGGGTTGTTACACCTTGTATTATAGTTATTGTGGTACATCCCAGTCGGGCTCCGCCTCCTGGGAGAGGTATAAAGGTCTCTGCTCTGTCTGGGACCCCTCAGTCTGGGATCGTGTATATAATTAGTAGCTGCCTTGTTACAGCAAATAAAAGCCTTTATTTCCTGAGCATCAAGCCTCGTGTGTGATAACGCGCATCAAATATAAATAACAGATTTGGAGGAAAATGTAACTGGTTTGATCAGTAAGTTTGTGGACGACACAAAGGTTGGTGGATTTGCAGATAGTGATGGGGACCAACAGAGGATACATCAGGAAATAGACTTGGGCGGAGAGATGGAGATGGAATTTAATCAGAACAAATGTGAGGTAATGCATTTTGGAAGGTCCAGTAAAGATAGGAAATATACAGTAAATGGCAGAACCCTTAAGAGTATTGATAGACAGGGGGATCTGGGTGTACAGCTGCACAAGTCACTGAAAGTGGCAACATAGGTGGAGAAGGTAGTCAAGAAGGCATACGGCATGCTTACCTTCATTGGCCGGGGCATTGAGTTTAAAAATTGGCAAGTCATGTTGTAGCTTTATAGAACCTTAGTTAGGCCACACTTGGAATATAGTGTTCAATTTTGGTCGCCACATTACCAGAAAGATGTGGAGGCTTTGGAGAGGGTACAGAAAACCAGGATGTTGCCTGGTATGGAGGGCATTAGCTATGAGGAGAGGTTGGAGAAACTTGGTTTGTTCTCACTGGAACAACGGAGGTTGAGGGGCTACCTGATAGAAGTCTACAAGATTATGAGGGTCATGGACAGAGTGGATAGTCAGGAGCTTTTTCCCAGGGTGGAAGAGTCAATTACTAGGGGGCACAGGTTTAAGGTACGAGGGGCAAGGTTTAAAGGAGATGTGCGAGGCAAGTTTTTTGCACAAAGGATGGTGGGTGCCTGGAACTCGCTGCAGGGGGGAGGTAGTGGAAGCAGACACGATAGTGAGTTTTAAGAGGCGTCTTGACAAGCATATGAATAGGATGGGAATAGAGGGATATGGTCCCTGGAAGAGTAGGGGGTTTTAGTTCAGTCAGGCAGCATGGTCGGTGCAGGCTTGGAGGGCCGAAGGGCCTGTTCCTGTGCTGTAATTTTCTTTGTTCTTCTTTGTTCTTTGTAAATATAGGGGAGCAATTTTCCAGAAAGGAAAATACTCAACAGGTGGGAAAATGGTCCGAATCCCACCAGAGAGCCCAGCAGCAGCGCGGTGAGCGGAATACTGCGCATGTACCGATCTGTCAGGGGGGAGACCGGAGCATGTGCACTGGACCCCCCATCGCCAGCCTTCCAATTGCCAACTCTCCGATGTCATCCCCAACACCACTCCCCGATCTCTGACCACCAGACTCCCCGTCCACCCGATGGCCAGTCCTGACCCCGCACCCCCCCCCCCACCAATCGCCGGTCTCCCCAACCCAAACCCACTGACCAGCCAACCCCGACCCCCACCTTGCTTGAAGGGTAACTATTTTTTAAGGAGGCAGGAAATCATAGAATCCTACAGTGCAGAAAAAGGCCATTCGGCCCAACGAATCTGCACCAATCACAATCCCACCCACATACCCCTACATATTTACCCAATGTGACCTTCTATTCTTTGAAAGGCACCAGAGGCAGTGCTGCATTCCCTCGGTACCGCATCGGGACCGTCAGCGAGGTTTGGTGCTCACTGCAGCGGTGGTTTGTGACTTTCTTCTCTCGAAGGGAACGATGCTAGCACTGGGACCCTGATCAATTGGGCCAATGGGCTGATGAATGGCAGATGGAATTTAATTTAGATAAACGCAAGGTGACGCAGTTTGGTAGATCAAACCAGGGCAGGACTTACTTAGTTAATGGTAGGGCATTGGGGAGAGTTATGGAACAAAGAGATCTCGGGGTACATATTCATAGCTCCTTGAAAGTGGAGTCAGAAGTGGACAGAGTGGTGAAGAAGGCATTCGGCATGCTTGGTTTCATTGGTCAGAACATTGAATGCAGGAATTGGGACGTCTTGTTGAAGTTGTTCAAGACATTGGTAAGGCCACACTTGGAATACTGTGTACAGTTCTGGTCACCCTATTATAGAAAGGATATCACTAAACTAGAAAGAATGCAGAAAAGATTTACTAGGGTGCTACCGGGACTTGGTGGTTTGAGTTATAAGGAGAGGCTGGATAGACTGGGACCTTTTTCTCTGGAGCGTAGGTGGCTGAGGGGTAACCTTATAGAGGTCTATAAAATAATGAGGGACATAGATCAGCTGGATAGTTAATATCTTTTCCCAAAGGTAGGGGAGTCTAAAACTAGAGGGCATAGGTTTAAGGTGAGAGAGGAAAGATACAAAAGGGTCCAGAGGGGCAATTCTTTCACACACATGGTGGTAAGTCTGGAACGAGCTGCCAGAGGTAGTAGTAGAAGTGGGTGCAATTTTGTCTTTTAAAAAGCATCTAGACAGTTACATGGGTAAGATGGGTATGGAGGGATATGGGCCAAATGCGCGCAATTGGGACTCGCTTAGTGATTGAAAAAAAGGGGCAGCATGGACAAATTGGGCCAAAGGGCCTGATTCCATGCTGTAAACCTCTATGACTCAAGGTACTTATTTCTGCAGGAAGTTATTTGCCAATGGGATAGACAGCACATTCCCAGTAGAGATGATAGAATCCCTACAGTGCAGAGGGAGGCCATTCGGCCCATCGAGTCTTCACCGACCTCAATCCCATCTGGGCCCTACTCCCACAAGCCCACACATTTACCCTGCTAGTCCCCCTGACACTAGGGACAATTTAGCATGGCCAATCAACCTAACCCACACATATTTGGACTGTGGGGGGAAACCGGAGCACCTGGAGGAAACCCACGCAGACACGGGGGGAATGTACAAATTCCATACAGACCCAAGGGTGGAATTGAACCCAGGTCCTTGGCGCTGTGAGGCAGTGGTGCTAACCACTGTGCCTCCAGGGATATAATCCTTCGAAAGCATACTGATTGAGTTTGTGAGACTGGAGGATGTGCTGAGCTATAGATACACTTTCAGAAGTGGCATTGTACCAAGGCCTTGCCTGCCCTCTCAGACTCACAGAAGGATGTAAGAGATTCCATGGCACTATTCTGAAGAAACTGAGGGAGAAGTTCCACCCAGTCTCCTTGCCAGTATTTAACCTGCACCCAACATCAATCAAAGAGATATACTTGAGTACCCTGAGTGGCACCATGTTTAAGACTGCTGTCTTCGAGCACCAGGGACCCGGGTTCAAATCCAGGTTTGAGTGACTGTGTGGAATTACATGTTCTCCCCACGTTTGCATGGATTTCCTCTGGTTGCTCCAGTTTCCCCCTACGGTCCAAAGATGTGCGGGTTAGGTGGATTGGTCGTGGTAAATTTCACCTTAATGTTCCAAGATATGTAGGCTAGGGGAATTAGCAAGGTAAATACATGGGGTTACAGGGGGTAGTACAGGGGGACAGAGTAAGATGCTCTGTCAGAGAGTCGGTACAGGCTCAATGGGCCAAATGGCCTCGTTCTTCACTGTAGAGATTTGATGATTCTATGAAGGATGGCGACATTAGCGAGTTTCATACAGTTATTCCTAAATTGACCTCAGTCTCTTTCCTGCTATTTTACTGGATCTCGCAGGAGGTTGTGTCACCAGGGTCAGTTGTTGATGCCAGTGGATTGCATTCTGTCTGGTTGGGGTGTGCTTGATGAGCCAGAAGATCTGTCGTATTGGTGCAAAAAGAACCGTATTGCTGACGTTTTTCATCTTGCACGCATCAGGATAAACACAGAAGGCCAAATTCCAAGTAACCACAATAATTTATAATACAGGAGTAAAGGATGCTGATTGGTTGACAAGTCTATCTCCAAGATGCACTACATGCAATTCACCAAAGATCCTTACACAGCACCTTCCAAATCCACAACCACTTTCATCTGGAAGTTCAAGGACAACAGATACATGGGAACACCACCGCCTGCAAGTTCCCCTCCCAAGCCATCCTGACTTGGAAATATATCACCGTTCCTTCGCAGTCAGTGGGTCAGAATCCTGGATTTCCCTCCCTAACGGCATTGTGGGTCAACCCACAGCGCATGGACTGCAGCGATTCAAGAAGGCAGCTCACCGTCACCTTCTCAAGGGCAACTAGGGATGGGCAATAAATGCTGGCCTAGCCAGCGACACCCGTGTCCCAGGAATGAATAAAACAAAGTCAACGGTATGGTACGGCACGGTAGCACAGTGGTTAGCACTGCTGCTTCACAGCTCCAGGGTCCCAGGTTCGATTCCCGGCTCGGGTCACTGTCTGTGTGGAGTTTGCACATTCTCCTCGTGTCTGCGTGGGTTTCCTCCGGGTGCTCCGGTTTCCTCCCACAGTCCAAAGATGTGCGGGTTAGGTTGATTGGCCAGGTTATAAATTGCCCCTTAGAGTCCTGGGATGCGTAGGTTAGAGGGATTAGCGGGTAAATATGTGGGGGTAGGGCCTGGGTGGGATTGTGGTCGGTGCAGACTCGATGGGCCGAATGGCCTCCTTCTGCACTGTAGGGTTTCTATGATTCTATTTCTATGAAATCCAAGGTGTTGCTATAGAGGCAGGAAGAGGGAACATAGGCCCCCCAAGTTCCAGGGTAATTAAAAAGGAGGTAGTCCTTTGCTTACGGAGAATAGGTGCCTGCGTATGAATGTATTTCACTTGCAGCAAGCACAGATGAGCCATGTTACAAACTTGACCAATTACCTTAATTAGTGAAAACTATTAGCACATTCAAGATTGTGATCTTTGAAACTTGGCATTTTTGCCCCTGTCCTGAAGATCACAAGCTGAGACGCTTCAGTAACATGTTCCTCTATTCAGAACTATCCTGCACTGCCAAGAAGATCTTCCCTGCTTTTGTTTGTGTATAGGTTCATATGTTTGAACTGTGGAAAAGAACGCTCGTCCACTCTGCCCTAGAATCACTAGTATTAATATCAGAATAAGATAACCCAAGTTGCTTCAGAGGAATATCTTTAGACAGCATTGATAATGAATCACGTAAAGAGAGTTTCGAGCAGATAAACAAAAGTCAAGACAAAATAGGCTAATTTTAATCGTAGCCATGGTGTCATTGAGTTTTACAGCATAGAAAGAGGCCCTTCAGCCCATCATGTCTGTGCTGGTCATCAAGCACCTATCAATTCTAATCCCATTTTCCAGCACTTGGCCTGTAGCCTTGTATGCTATGGCGTTTCAAGTGCTCATCTAAATGCTTCTTAAATGTTGTGAGGGTTCCCTCCTCTACCACCCTTTCAGGCAGCGAGTTCCAGATTCCCACCACCCTCTGGTGAAAAAGATTTTCCTCAACTCCCCTCTAAATTTCCTGCCCTTGACCTTAAATCTATGCCCCCTGGTTATTGACCCCTCTACTAAGGGGAAAAAGTTTCTTCCTGTCTACCCCACCTATGTCCCTCATAATTTTGTACACTTCGATGAGGTCCTCCCTGAGCCTTCTCTGCTCTAAGGAGAACAACCCCAGCCTCTCTCATGAGGGACTTTCAGGATGGGAGAAGGTTAGTCATAGAAAGAATCATAGAAACCCTACAGTGTAGAAAGAAGCCATTCGGCCCATCGAGTCTACACCGACCACAATCCCACCCAGGCCCTACCCCCATATCCCTACATATTTACCCGCTAATCCCTCTAACCTACGCATCTCAAGACACTAAGGGGCAATTTTAGCATAGCCAATCAACCTAACCCGCACATCTTTGGACTGTGGGAGGAAACCGGAGCACCCGGAGGAAACCCACGCGGACACGAGGAGAATGTGCAAACTCCACACAGACAGTGACCCAAGCCGGGAATCGAACCCAGGTCCCTGGAGCTGTGAAGCAGCAGTGCTAACCACTGTGCTACCGTGCCGCTGTTAGTGAGATAGTGAGGGCGAGGGAGGGAATTTCAGAGGTTGAGGCCGAGGTAGCTGAAGGCAGAACCGCCAACAGTGCAGTGAAAGGGAGCATCAGACATCTCAGACTGTGATAGGGCAGGAGATTATTGGCATTTGGGTGGATGAGGCCATGGAAGGGTTTTAAAAACAAGAATGAAATTTTTAAAATCAAGGCTTTGCCAGGCCAAGAACAACAATGCAAATCAGTCAGTACAGGAGGTTTGATGTGAGTTAGGATACGGGCAGCAGAAATTTTTATTAGCTCAAATATATAGAGCGAAGTATATCAGAGAATGGCTGGGAAAACATTGGAATAGTTAAGTGGTGCGATGACAATAATCCCTTCCTCAATGTCAATGAAACAAAGGAGAGAGTCATCAACTTCCGGAAGCATAGTGGAGGGCATGCTCCTGTCTACATCAATGGTGATGAAGTGGAAATGGTCGAGAGCTTCAGGCTTCTAGGTGTTCAGATCACCAACAACCTCTCCTGGTCCCCCCATGCCGACGCTATAGTTAAGAAAGCCCACCCTCGCCTCTACTTTCTTGGGCTAAGGAAATTTGGCATGTCCGCTATGACTCTCACCAACTTTTACAGATGCACCATAGAGAGCATCCTTTCTGGTTGGATCACAGCTTGGTATGGCTCCTGCTCCGAACAAGGCTGCGAGAAACTACAAAGGGTTATGAACGTAACCCAGTCCATCACGCAAACTAGCCTCCCATCCATTGACTCCGTCTACACCTCCCGCTACTTTGGGAAAGCAGCCAGCAAATTTCAAGGACCCCACGTGCCCTGGACATACTCTCTTCCAACTTCTCCCATCAGGAAAAGATACAAAAGTCTGAGAACAGTATCAACTGACTCAAGAACAGCTTTTTCCCTGCTTCCATCAGACTTTTGAATGGTCCTGACATATATTAAGCTGATCTTTCTCTTCACTCTATTGGTAACTGCAACTCTATGAGCGGAATTTTATCACCTCACCTGCCGCGATTCCGTTCCGTTCCGCAGAATGGAAATCTCCGTTGGCCTCGGGCGGAATTTTACGATCTCGCCCTAGCGAGTTTGTAAAATCTCGCCTTATATTCTGCACCCTCTCCTTTCCTTCTCCTCTATGTACTTTATGAACAGTATGTTATGCCTGTATAGCGCGCAAGAAACAATACTTTCACTAAATCCCAATACATGTGACAATAATAAATCAAATCAAAATCTAGAAATTACCAAGGCATGTGTGAGGGCTTCAGTCAATCAGGCTAAAGCAGCATTGTATTCCTGTTTCATAGAAACCCTACAGTGCAGAAAGAGGCCATTTGGCCCATCGAGTCTGCACCGACCACAATCCCACCCAGGCCCTACCCCATATCCCTACATATTTACCTACTAATTCCTCTAACCTACGGACACTAAGGGGCAATTTTTTAGCATGGCCAATCAACCTAACCCACACATCTTTGGACTGTGGGAGGAAACCGGAGCACCCGGAGGAAACCCACACAGACACGAGGAGAATATGCAAATTCCACACAGACAGTGACCCAAGCTGGGAATTGAACCCAGGTCCCTGGAGCTGTGAAGCAGCAGTGCTAACCACTGTGCTACCGTGCCACCCATGTTTATCGTATGGGCTGTCAGATTGGAAAACTTCACAGCGGGATTCGCATCCTTGTTATTCTTTCTGTCCTCATTTCTTGCAGATCCCAGATTTGTTGGTACAAAATACAGCAGTTTCTATCCATAGATTCCCTGGAGATTAGTATTGGCATTGAAGGATTCTATGCCCTGTTCACACTGCGTGATTCTCTGACAGCTTCCAAAATAAACCGAGAAGATATGTATCCTAAATATGTCATGAAAACAGAAGATGCTGGAAATATTCGGCAGGTCAGGCAGCACCTGTGGAGAGAGAGAAATGGATGAGAAGTCATTAACCTGAGATGTTAACTCTTTGTGCGGGATTTTACGGCCTTGCTCGTGCAAGACCGGAAGTTCCCATCTGCGGTCAGCGGAGATTTCTGTGGAAGTTAGGTTACAACAATTGTGAAAATTAAAGTTCCATAATTGTTTAAAAACCACTCTGTCAAGTAATGAAAAATGCTTATCAGCATACACGGTCTTCAGTGAAGCCAGTGCTTGCGTATTCAGGGTAAGCGACTAATCTTCACCTTGTGTAAGTTCCGTAAACATTCCATTCCCAACCTTCACCAGAGGATGGAAAATGAGACATTTCCATAACAAAATGAATGGAGGAGTATGGAAATATTAAGGATAAAGTGTCAGGGAATTGCTAAGCATGGAATGAGTGATCATGTGGAAAGTTCAGCATGGGGCTTGCTTCTTTTTTCACGCTGGTATTGAATGTTCTGGAACAAGTTGTCTTCCACCACATTTTACCAAAGGTGGTAAATAAAAGGAGATATTAGGGAAGGGGGAAAATAATTTTTAAGAGGGAGTCCTATTGTAGAATTAAAACAAAATATATAACAAAGAAATTTTTCTGAAAAGTAAGCAAGTTTATTTATTAGACGCAAGTAGGCTTGCATTTACATCACAATGAAGTTACTGTGAAAATCGCCAAGTCTCCATACACTCCAGCGCTTGTTTGGGTACACTGAGGGAGAATTTAGCATGGCCAATTCACCCAACCTGCACATTTTTGGACTGTGGGAGGAAACCGGAGCACCCGGAGGAAACCTACACAGACACGGGGAGAACATGCAAACTCTACACAGATAGTGACCCAAGCCGGGAATCGAACCCGGGTTCCTGGCGCTGTGAGGCACCAGTGTTAACCACTGTACCATCGTGCTGCCCTGAGAAAATGTATCGAATGTGAAAGAAACTTTGTAGCCTGGTAATAGTTTCTGCTGTTGGATGACAGTTGAGACACACAATAGTGTTCTTTAAATCATTGCATCCAAGTAAGTGGTTTTGAGACATTCAGAGAAACAGGAGTTAGTAGTGTGATTTGGTTTTTTTTTGTGAAGTTATAAAGTATGGCATAAGATTTAGATTCCATTTTGCACTTAATATTGGTAAATACTGCTGTTCAACTTGCATTGAATGCATTGTGTGACTATGCTGATCCAGCATAGTAATTTGTTTGAAAAAACAAGATTCTTTGACAAGTTAAGTCTTGCATTGGCTGAAGATAACTGACACATACTTGCATTACAAGCAGATTGTAAACTGACATACCTTTAAAAATTTGTTTGACGTATTAAAAAATCCCCAAAAGAGTCTAAAACTAGAGGGCATAGGTTTAAGGTGAGAGGGGAGAGATACAAAAAATGTCCAGAGGGGCAATTTTTTCACACAGAGGGTGGTGAGTGTCTGGAACAAGCTGCCAGAGGTAGTAGTAGAGGCAGGTACAATTTTATCTTTTCAAAAGCATTTAGATAGTTACATGTACGATGGATATAGCGGGATATGGGCCAAATGCGGGCAATTGGGATTAGCTTAGGGGTTTTAAAAAAAAAGGGCGGCATGGACAAGTTGGGCCGAAGGGCCTGTTTCCATGCTGTAAACCCCTATGACTCTATAAAATGCCAAAGAGCAAGATATGGGGACATATTGTGCTAATGAGGGATTAGCAGCAGACAGTTTTCTATTGGATAAGAAAGGGCAAAAAACTATGTTATGATTAGTGGATAGTTATGCAAATGAAGGATTAGCAAGTTGCTCGTTTCTCATTTGCTGTAATTAACTATAACTGCTAAATTGTTTGTTTGTATCAACAGAACTCCCAGCAATGCATTGCGCTGCACTGAGTTCTCACTTGTGCACAAGGTATTAAAGTTTGGAACTTGAGTACTTTGGGTTTAAGTGTTGTTTGTACCCAAAGCCGATGACATTTCCATTGTCGGAGTCTCACCCACACCGATTCCGTGGCGGACGAGGAGGTAGAGTTCCGGCCTTTCCCTCGGTCTCTTCTGATCCGACCTGACCTTCTTTTCAGCATTTCTGTTTTTTATTTCAGACTTCCAGCAGCTGCAGTATTTTGCTTGATCTAAATCTGTTCCTTCAGCCGAGGTTTGCCGGTTCTATCCGTGACACAAATCACCGCAGGCGGGCAGCAAAGTTGACGGGTCCATTGACTTTGGGCAGGAATTTGCCGCGAGACTGGAAAATCCCAATGGTTACAATTTTCCCAAAATTGCAGAGTGTTGGATAAGGTGAGAACAGCTGTGTGAAACTGGTCGGTTTCACAGGTACCTTTCCTCGCCTGGTTTAACAGCACTCTGTGCAATTTGTGCTGGCGAGTATCACACAGCCAGCTGGTGGGGGGCAAAGCCGTGATTCCCCATTTTTAAACGGCACCTGGATCACCACGTTAAAGTTAAGGCCGCCCTCCCCCTCACCGCCCCTGTCTCCCCCACAGAAATTGGAACCTCCCCAACCCACAGAGATCAGGACATTAGGACCACCCCTGTGGAGATCGGGGCTGCCCTGGCAGACAAGGGGAGCACCCCGCACACCACACACCACACAAGCATCAGGGTGCCCCCCCCCCACTCCGTCACTTGCGCCACTCCACCCCTCTTCACAGGTTCCACCCCCACTGTTCTACATAGGTTCCGTCCAAACCCCCTTTACAAGCACTGCTCCTCCCACCTCAATGGAGGCACAATTCCCCCCCCCCTAACAACCCTCCCCCTTACCCCACGCAATAGTGGAACCCTCCCAGTAGGTCTCCCCAGAGGGCCTGCCCTTGGCACTGCCACACTGACACTGCCAGACTGGCACTCCCTGGCTGTGTCTCTGCACCACCCGGGGGTGATACCTCACTGTGCGCCTCCGGTGTGGGCATCACAACTGGTTTTCGGTTTCGAAGACCAAATAAGTATGTAAGTAGGAGTATAAGTATAACTCCTATAGTGTTTCGCGGTGGTGTGACATCACGCTACCTGGGCAGTGTGGGCGGTGAAGGGTGGGGAGGTGAGGGGGGGTGGGAGTAGGCTACATCCTGGGTCGACGTGGTGGCCTCAAACCCGGTAAGTATATGATTAGATATTTAAATTTTTGGAAATCAGGGTCATGCCTTTGACGATTACATCACCGGTGAGGGCGGGGGGGCGGAGGCAGAGAAGTGGGTGGGGAAGATCCCAAACTGAGATCTAGGCTGGTGCAAATCCCATTCTTGGCACACACACCTGCTAGATCGCGGCCACAATCTCTGCGATCAACGGCAATAATCTGCAATTCGGCAGCGCTTGTGAAATGTCCCAAGGTGCCTGACAGGAACACTATCTAACAAAACATAACCAAATACCTAAAGATGATATTAGGGCCGATGATGAAATGCTTGGCCATAGAGCCGACGTCTGAATGAACATCGTGAAGGAGGGAAGAAAAGTGGATGGGATTCAGGAGGGAAATCCAGAGATTGGGGCCTAAGCAACTGAAGGCACGGCTGTCAATGCTGGAATGATAAAAAGCCACGTGGTTTAGAACATAATCGCTGTGTTGTTCGAAGGAGAAGGTGTAACTTAGTTGTACTGAGCTTTTTCATTGGACAGGTGCATGTGTTTGCATTATTCAGTGATTATCTTTTTACAATTGTCCAAACATCATAAACTAATGAAAGAAAGACTTCATATCGCCTGTTCTTTTGATTTGATTTATTATTGTCCCATGTATTGGGATGCAGTGAAACGTATTGTTCATTGTGCACGATACAGACAAAGCATACCGTTCATAGAGTACATAAGGGGAGAAGAAAAGGAGAGAGTGCAGAATGTAATATTACAGTCATAGCTAGGGTGTAGAGAAAGATCAACTTAATACGAGGTTGGTCCATTCAAAAGTCTGGTGGCAGCAGTCTGGTGAAGCTGTTCTTGAGTCAATTGGTACGTGACCTCAGACTTTTGTATCTTTTTCCCGACGGAAGAAGGTGGAAGAGAGAATGTCCAGGGTGCGTGAGGTCCTTAATTATTCTGGCTGCTCTTCCGAGGCAGCGGGAAGTGTAGACAGTGTCAATAGATGTGAGGCTGGTTTGAGTGATGGATTGGGCTACGTTCATAATATCGTCAAGCAACTTACAACCAATTAAGTACTTTTGAAGAGTGATCTATGTTCATAACATAGTTTATAGTTTATTTATTAGTGTCACAAGTAGGCTTACATTAACACTGCGATGAAGTTACTGTGAAAATCTCCGAGTCACCACACCCTAACACCTGTCCGGGTACACTGAGGGAGAATTTAGCATGGCCAACGCACCTAACCAGCACATCTTTCAGACTGTGGGATGAAACCGGAGCACCCGGAGGAAACCCACACAGACACGGGCACAGCTTACAAACTCCACACAGTCACCCAAGCCGGGAATCGAACCCAGGTCCCTGGCGCTATGAGGCAGCAGTGCTCACCACTGCGCCACCATGCTGCCCCATAGCAAGGCGACAGCCAATTTGTACGCCGCAAGCTCCCACAAGCTTAATCTGATAATGACCAGATAATCTGTTGCAATGATGTTGATTGAGGAATAAATATTGACCAATTATTAGACTTTATTGAAAGTCATCATTACAATTTACTGAATTTAAATTTCATCATCTGCTGTGATGGGACTCAAACCCAGGTCCCTAGGGCAATACCCTGGGTTTCTGGATAACTGCTCCAGTGACAATACCACTGCACCAGAGCCTGCCCTTGGAGCCAGTCCCGGGAAAACACTACCACTGGTCAGACAGAGACTTCAGCAAGCCATCACCAACATTGTGGATCTGCCACTGGTCTTCCAAGCGGTGGGTAAGAGCCCCAGAGCAAAGATTAAATTCAGCCCTATGAACAAAAAATAAGCAATTCTCTGAGTATATGTCCCATCCCTCCAAAGAATCAGGTCTGCTGATGGTATCCAACTCCTTGTAGTGTAAGGCTTTGTAAAACAGTCTAGAGGACATTACATTACTTGTCAAGATAAGTTAAGAAATCAAATTGATTTTCAGACAAAGAATCTTTGGAGAGTCCTTATCTTAATTATCCTTAATTAAACTAGTGTACAAACCCAGGCCCCCAGGGCTGTTTCTAATTCACAATTAGCCTTTCTGTTGAACTTTGTCATTCTTATTAATGTGTGTAAAATTAGAATGAGGAAATAGATTTAGAAGCAAAGACAACGGGCAGTAATTCTTTATCACAGTGATTGTTTTCTCAATGTGTGGTAAAGCAGTGTGATATAAAAAGCACATCTTGTTTAAATGCTAATGCCCAATTATTTATTAAAATTGTGGTGTTGTGGGTGCGGTTGGCATTTGCTGCCCAGTCCTCATTGCCCCTTGAGAAGGTGGTGAGGGAGCTGGCTTCTTGAACCCTTGCAGTTCGTGTGGGTCAGATGGTCCCCACAGAGCTATTAGCTAGGAAGTCCCAGGATTATAACCCCCTGACCAAATGGGCACTGGTCCAATTGGGATTGTGGACAATTTAAAAGTGGAAACTTCGAAGTGAAGCAGTTGCTAACTGCCTGCGGCTCTTGCTCCTCTAAATAGTAGAGGCTGCGTGTTTGTAAAATACTTGGTTGCAGGTGGATAAGACACATTGAGAGTAGAATCACTGATATTGGTTGACACTGTGACATTCAAGAGATGTGCGGGTTAGGTTGATTGGCCATGCTAAATTGACCCTAGTGTCAGGAGATCAGCAGGTTAAATACATGGGGCTATGGGGATAAGGCCTGGGTGGGATTGTGGCCAGTGGAGACTTGATGGGCCGAATGGCCACTTTCTGCACTGTAGGGATTCTATGATTCATTCTATGATCCTGGTTGTGTGCGAAGAACACTGCACCGTACTGTGGGCCTGAGAGTGAAGGACAGACAGATAATGAATTTCTTGAGCGGGATCTTACCGGCTGTTCAGAGAATTTGGCGCCCAGTCAAATCTCCGTTCACTGCAGCAGGATGGGAAAATCCCACCGGCGTAAACGGCCATAAGATTCCGGCTTTGATGTATGTTTTGACCCAGCCACGTAATCTGAGGGGTGTTGCACAAATATTCACAGGCCCTGAGTGTAATCGGGTGAAACTCCAAAATGTTCTGCCATCCTCTCATCTCCCTTTTATCACCTTGACCTGTTTCCCCCATAGCCAACACCCTCAACCGTAGCACAGGGCTCACTGTGCTAAATGGGGTTATTCAATCATCGCTCTCACACTACAGGCCAGAGTTTCCATTCTGGGCACAGACTGTTGGCTGAAGTGAGAAAACCAGCGCGCAGCTCACAGATAATCCAGCATTTTCTCCAGAAATATTCTGGAGATGTGGCTCACGCTGGAACGCTGGCAGGGCAGGGCTGGAAAAAGCCGGCAAATTCTAAGATTGCCCTCTTCAAGGGTGCCCCAATCTCCAATGGGCAACACAGGATTCCCAACCCCCCCCCCATAGACAAGGGCCCCCCATGGACATTGGAGACACTACACATGAGGAACCCCCCACACACAAAAGAGGAAACAACCAATAAGCAGAACCCCAATGGGACCCTCCTTGGCACTGCTCCCTGGCACTGCCCCCTCACAGCCAAGGGGGAGTGCCTGGGGTGGGGTCAGTGCCGGGTTACTTCCCAAATACATTCCTCTACCCCATGTGTGCTCCCACTAGTTGTAAAGCTCGCGACATTCCTAACGTGGGGGGAGCGATATGGAGGGAAGCCCACTAATTGTATTTAAATGTATTGAGATGAGGTTCTCCACCTTCCTGGGCTGGAAGCTCATTATATCATCGTTTGCGGTGGCGATGAACACAGGTGTAAAATCACGGCACATCTATCTCAACAACTGCATCCCCAATAAGATATTTATCCAACTCTTTTTTGAAGGGCTTAACAAATGTTCCATGTTCTAAACTGTTGGCTATTTATTATATTTTATAGCCAGTGAACGTAATTGGTTTATGCTGCTGTCAATGTCCCATCTGAGTTCCCTCCCACATTTTTCATCTAACCATCTAATGGGCAGTACGTTGGCACAGTGGATAGCACTGCTGCCTCACAGGTCCAGCAACCCAGGTTCGATTCTGGCCTTGGGTGATTGTCTGGAGTTTGCATACCCTCCCCGTGTCTGCGTGGGTTTCCTGCGGGTGTTCCGGTTTCCTCCCACAGTCCAAAGATGTGCAGGTTAGGTGGATTGGCCATGCTAAATTGCCCCTTAGTGTCCAAAGATATGCAGGTTAAATAGATTAGCCATAGTAAATGTGTGGGGTTACAGGGATAGGGCGGGGGAGAGGGACTGGGTAAGATACTCTGTCAGAGGTTCGGTGCAGACTCAATGGGATTTTGTAGGGATTTTGTGAACCCCATCAACATGTCCCTCTGCTCCTCTCACCCTGACTGTTTATCTAGCTCCCCTTTGCAGATATTTATGTTACCTCCACTCACACATGTTCCACATTCTCAGCCCTTTTGGCATACCTGCCATCTTTCCCTGAATTCACTGTTGAATTTATTAATAGCTACCCTTATATTTATGGTCCTGAGTTTTTGGTCTCCCTGACAAGTGGAAATGTTTTCTCTCCACCTTGCCTATCAAACTCTTTCATAATCATAAATTCCTATCTGAGGTAGGGCACAATCTGTTAGAAAATTCAGAATAAGAAGTCTCACAACACCAGGTTAAAGTCCAACAGGTTTATTTGGTAGCAAATACCATAAGCTTTCGGAGCTTGCTGCTCCTTCGTCAGATGGAGTGGTCTCTGTTGTTCAGATCCAGCAAATGAGTCGAATCTGAGTGATTGCTGGGCCATTTCAGGTAGTGTTAAGACCTAAGCAGATAATGTGAATTGGAAAAGAAAAGAGTGGGTTCTCTTTGCCAAAGGAGGTGCTTTTTTTCAGCAATTCAGCAGCTTACGTCAGCATTTAGTTTTGATGTTAGCACCACTCAGGCATACAAGTTATCACTTGCAATCAGGGTTGGGCAATGAATGAAGATCAGTTCGAATTGCCACACCTTGGAACAGATGGATTTTGAATTAACTCCTTCATGGCCGGTGTCCCTTCACCAGATTTACAAACTCAACTCCGCTCCTAAGAGTGCTACAGAGTCAGAATCTGGAGGGTCAGTAGCCCCAACACTCCTCAACAGGTGAGACTCCCTGATTGGGCAGGCAATCCTTATCTCAATCAGGGAGCTCATACTCCAAAAGGCCAAGCTCATGGGTCTTGCTGAGGTCATTACATTCTTTTTTAAACTTAGCACAAGATTTAACAATTTGCAATGTTTGGATTGGAAGTCAGCACTCCCACTACTACAACAACCCACTTTACCATAATAACCTTGCTGCTACAATACAGGTGTCCACTCCACCTGGCAAAGGGGCAGCGCTCTGAAAGCTAGTGGCATTTGCTACCAAATAAACCTGTTGGACTTTAACCTGGTGTTGTTAAACTTCTTACTGTGTTTACCCCAGTCCAACGCCGGCATCTCCACATCATGGCTACAATACATGGCCATAGCAACCCCTCTACAATAACAACACACCCCACCATTGTAATCCGCAACATTATAACCTGGCACTTTGCCATTACCACGCCCCTCCTAGAACAATCCATGGTGTCATAACCAATGTGCAATCGATGAACCATGTACATGAGGCAGGTACACCTTTCTTCATTGTGAAACATACCAGAGAAGATACCAAAGCAATTGTGTACAAGTTATAACTTCCAGAAATACACAAATGGCATTTATAGTTGCCGGAACATGTGTTCTTACTTCTAATTTACTCCTCATATCAATAGGATTCAAACACGTCAATGACAAATGCGACAGATATATCCGGCCGCGCTCACCCCAAGGGCAGAAAATCCCACCCGAGGTCAACGGACCTTTGCTTGGTGCGTGTCCCACCTGCTACGATTCACGTGGTGGGCAGGACAGGAAAATTCCAGCCATTAAGTATAAGGCACTTAAACGTAGACTTAAAAGGTTATACACCTTGTTTGTGTGGTCCAATGATGGGCAACCGAAGCGAGTGAGTGGGCCACATGAATGGCCATCCTTCATCTCAGTGGGCTGCAAGATTGAAATCGGGCTTATTCACTAAATGGGATTAAACACATTGAATACGCACCGAATATTTCAGAACAAAGGTTACTCATTTATGTATCAATAGGAATGTCACCAATTTCAAATGGTAAGAAAATAAATATTGATACTCCTCACAGTCAATGTGCAATCAGCACTTCACTTGCTCTTGCTTTATAGAATCATAGAATTAGAATCCTACAGTGCAGAAGGAGACCATTCAGCCCATCGAGTCTACACCGACCACAATCCCATCCAGGCCCTATCCCCATAACTCCATGCATTTACCCTAGCTAGCCCCCCTGACATCAAAGGACAATTTAGCACGGCCAATCCAACTAACCCACACATCTTTGGAGTGTGGGAGGAAACTGGAGCACCCGAAGGAAATCATACGCAGACATAGGGAGAACGTGCAAACTCCACACAGACAGTGACCCCAGCCAGGAATTGAACCCGGGTCCCTGGCACTGTGAGGCAGCAGTGCCAATCACTTCAGTCACACTGGTAGAAAACAAAATGCGGATGGAAATCAGTGGAATGTGGCAAACCTACGCGTGGGCAGCGGTCAACAAAGTGTCTCGCGGGCCACACTCACAAACCAGATAGGAGGGGCATGTGGTTCCCAGGCCACAAGTTGCACTCCCCCCCCCCCCCCCCGCCCCCCCTACCACTGGTGTAGTTGGAGGAATCACTCATGTCATACTTCTAGCCCAGTGTTTCCAAATCCTCAGGATCTGTTCCAATAGCCATTCTTAATGTCTTTTTCTTACATCTTCTTTGTGACGATCCACACGTCTGCATTACCTAATACAACTCTGTATAAACTTCATTTTAATGAGCTGGTTCTTTATTAATAACTGTAGTTTTAACAGAATATTTTGCTGTAAATTAATACAGTTTCATTTTGTTTTACCTTATCATGCCTGTGCCACTCGACCATATGGAATTTTTAGTTGAATAAACGGGTCCTTTTCAGAGTGGCAGGGCAGTGACTAGTGAGGTACCGCAGGGTTCAGTGCTGGGACCCCAGCTGTTCACAATATACATTAATGATTTGGACGAAGGAATTGAATGCAATATCTCCAAATTTGCAGATGACACTCAGCTGGGTGGCAGTGTGTGCTGTGAGGAGAATGATAAGAGGCTGCAGGCTGCCTTGGACAGGCTGACTGAGTGGACAAGTGCTTGGCAAATGCAATATAATGTGATAAATGTAAGATGATCCATTTTGGTGGCAAAACCAGGAAGGAAGATTATTCTCTGAATGGCGGCAGTTCAGGAAAAGGGGAGGTGCAACATGACCTGGGTTTCATGGTGGAACAGTCGCTGAAGGTTAGCATGCAGGTACGGCAAGCAGTGAGGCAAGCTAATGGCATGCTGGCCTTCATAGCAAGAGGATCTGAGTATAGGAGTAAGAATGTCTTGCTGCAGTTATACAGGGCCTTGGTGAGGCCACCCCTTGAGTATCGTGTGCAGTTTTTGTTTCCTAGTCTGAGGAAGGACATTCTTGCTATTGAAGGAGTCCAGCGAAGGTTCACCAGACTGATTCCTGGAATGGCAGGATTGACATATGAAGAGAGACTGGATCGACTGGGTTTGTACTCACTGGAATTTAGAAGAATGAGAGGGAATCTCATAGAAACATATAAAATCCTGATGGGACTGGACAGGCTGGATGGGGGAAGAATGTTCCCGATGTTGGGGAAGTGCAGAACTAGGGATCACAGTCTAAAATAAGGGGTAAGCCATTCAGGACTGAGATGAGGAAGAACTTCTTCACTCAGTGAGTTGTGAACCTGTGGAATTTTCTACCACAGAAAGCTGTTGGGGCCAGTTCGTTAGATATGTTCAAGATGGAGCTGAACGTGGCCCTAGTGGCTAAAGAGATCAAGGGGCATGGAGAGAAAGAGGGAGTGGGACACAGAAAGTGCATGATCAACCATGATCATATTGAATGGTGGAGCAGGCTCGAAGGGCCGAATGGCCTCCTCCTGCTCCTATTGTCTATGTTTCTATTTCTAATCTATCACCTGCTTCTAAAACAGATGGTGTATTCACAAATTTTTCCTTTGCGGAATTTGTCATTAACTAATTAAAGTTCTACAAAATATCTATACCAAATGCACTGAAATGTCTTTCAATTCAATACTAACATGGTCTTTGCCTCAAGGTCAATCATTACTCAACAGTTCAGTGGCCACTGCATCTACATTGATTGATACTTTCTCATTTACAAGGCAAAAGCTAAAGGTGAAGACTCATACAACATTTAGAAAAATCAATAACTTTAGTAGACTTCAGGAGGTTGATTAACCTTTCCTTGCAGGGTCATGTGCTCAAGCGCTTGCGTTTGTGCTTAGTAACAAAGGAAACTCCAGAGACTGACCAGGTTAATGCACTGTCAATACGACCCTTGCAACTTAGGTTTAACTGAGGATGCTCAAACATCTGTTTTTTAGTTCTCAACCACTCTGGTATTGAACACAAGGTCCGACTGGTGATTGTTAGAATGCAGCCGGTGATAACATTGTATCGAATGTAATGTGACCAGTGGTAACAAGCTATAAGGGTCAGCTGACCCAGTAAGCCATGGAACCAATTACAGAATGATGTGATGGTCAGCTGACCAGCTGACTCAGTATAAATAAGAACCTGTTGAGAATTGTGGGTGAGCTTGGAATGGTCCAGGGTGAGGCCCCAAGTTTGGAGTAATTAAGTTTTTTATGAAACCCTCTCTTTGATTTATAAGTTGGAATAAGTTTTGTTATTTTTTTTATTGTCTGCATTTGAAGAGTCTGGATGGACAATGATTAGGACTGGTGGAAAAATGTGTGTGCAGATACTGGGATAGAATTGGCTTGGATTAGAGATCCTCCCCACCGCTCTATCCCATCCAGTTTAACGTTCTTTCTTGGCCAATAGATGATGAGGAATAGTCACTTGAATCATGTACTGGATGGAAGACGACACTGGTGGAACAGTACCCCCCGGTGACAATGTCAACCTCAGGAGTGGAAAAGAATTGGAGGAGGGATAATGAGGTGTCAGCCTTGACTCAGTGGTAGCACTCTTGCCTCAGTGAAAGTTTAAGGTGTTAACCCCCTCGCAAGAACTTGGTTGGTGGTCCAGAGGATGAGATTTTAAGCTGAACCCTGTTTGCTTCCTCAGATAGGGGGTTACCATTGACCAGAAACTCAACTGGACTCACCAGATAAACACAGTGGCTACAAGAGCAGGTCAGAGGCTAGGAATACTGTGGTGAGTAACCCATCTCCTGACTCCCCAGAGCCTATCCACCATCTACAAGGCACAAGTCAGGAGTGTGATTGAATACTCCCCACTTTCCTGGATGGGTGCAGCTCCAACAACACTCAAGAAACTTGACACCATCCAGGACAAAGCTTTGATTGACACCACATCTACAAACATTCAATCCCTCCACCACTGACACTCAGTCGCAGCAGTGTGTACTATCTACAAGATGCATTGCAGCAATTCACCAAAGATCCTTAGACAGCACCTTCCAAACCCATGACCACTTCCATCTAAAAGGACAAGGGCAGCAGATAAATGGGAACACCACCACCTGCAAGTTCCCCTCCAAGCCACTCACCATCCTGACTTGGAAATATATCGCTGTTCCTTCGCAGTCGCTGGGTCAAAATCCTGGAATTCCCTCCCTAACGGCATTGTGGGTCAACCCACAGAACATGGACTACAGCTTTTCGAGAAGGCAGCTCACCATCACCTTCTCAAGGGCAACTAGGGATGGGAAATAAATGCTGGCCAGCCAGCGACACCCATGTCCCACGAATAAAGGAGCAGGAATGTTTGCCCAAGTTATCTTGACCAAAATTAATCCCTCAACCAAAGTTAGCAAAGAAAATTGTTCAGTAAGTCATATATCTCATTGCTACATGCGGAATCTTGCTGTGTGTAAGTTGCCTGCCTCATTATGCTACAAAAGTAATTAATTGATTTAAAGTTTTAAAGTTTAAAGTTTATTTATTATTGTCGCAAGTAGGCTTACATCAAACTGCAATGAAGTTACTGTGAAAATCCCCGAGTCACCACACTCTGGCACCTGTTCGGGCACACTGAGGGAGAATTTAGCATGGCCAATCCACCTAAGCAGCACGCCTTTCAGACTGTGGAAGAAAACCAGAGCACCCGGAGGAAACCCACACAGACACGGGGAGAACGTGCAGACTCCACACAGACAGTGACCCGAGGCCGGGAATTGAACCCGGGTCCCTGGCGCTGTGAAATGTTTTGGGACATTGTGAAAAGTGTTTTCGAAATGCAAGTCCTTTCTTTCTATCACACTTTAGTAAACACCCAGGACGATTTCGCCAGCATTGTATTTAAGGAAAATATTTTTTTTGTAACACAGCACAATTGTTAAAGCTTCCAATCTGATGGACATTCAGCATCTGTCTCCCCAAAGGATTAACTCCAAGCTGCTTCAAAGCCGATATTTTTCCTGTTCTTAATAAAATTCTGGCAAAAGAGTCACTGCACTGGCAATAAGTAACATTTTGAAATGATTTATAGCTCCATCCCCAGCAAAGAGGAGAATGTTCATTAATCCTTCAAATACTATTACCTTGAAACAAGCAAATCAGCTGTTCTATCTCCAGAAGTCAGTGCATTGTTGGTTGTGCTAATTATTGACCCAATGGCTAGGTGTACATTAACACTAGTGTCCAGTGTGGTATTGAACCATGAGGATTCAGAAAATTTCCAACAGGGTCCCTCAATGACGCAAAGTTAGCTGATCTCATTGGGTCAGCAAGATGGCACAGTGGTTAGCGCTGCTGCGTCACAGCGCCAGGGACCCGGGTTCAATTCCCGGCCTCGGGTCACTGTCTGTGTGGAGTTTGCACGTTCTCCCCGTGTCTGCCTGGGTTTCCTCCGGGCGCTCCGGTTTCCTCCCACAGTCCGAAAGACGTGCTGCTTAGGTGCATTCCCGGCTTGGGTCACTGTCTGTGTGGAGTTTGCACGTTCTCCCCGTGTCTGCCTGGGTTTCCTCCGGGCGCTCCGGTTTCCTCCCACAGTCCGAAAGACGTGCTGCTTAGGTGCATTCCCGGCTTGGGTCACTGTCTGTGTGGAGTTTGCACGTTCTCCCCGTGTCTGCCTGGGTTTCCTCCGGGTGCTCCGGTTTCTTCCTACAGTTCAAAAGATGTGCTGGTTAGGGTGCTTTGGCTATGTTAAATTCTCCCTCAGTGTATCCGAACAGGTGCTGGAATGTGGCGATTAGGGGATTTTCATACTAACTTCATTGCAGTGCTAATGTAAGCCTACTTGTGACAGTAATAAATAGAACATAGAACATAGAACATTACAGCGCAGTACAGGCCCTTTGGCCCTCGATGTTGCACCGACCAGTGGTACCAATCTAAAGCCCCTCTAATCTACACTATTCCAATGTCATCCATATGTTTATCCAATAACCATTTGAATGCTCTTAATGTTGACGAGTCCACTACTGCTGCAGGCAGGGCATTCCACGCCCTTACTACTCTCTGAGTAAAGAACCTACCTCTAACATCTGTCCTATATCTCTCACCCCTCAATTTAAAGCTATGTCCCCTCGTGCTAGCCAACACCATCCGAGGAAAAAGGCTCTCACTATCCACCCTATCTAATCCTCTGATCATCTTGTATGCCTCTATTAAGTCACCTCTTAACCTTCTTCTCTCTAACGAAAACAACTTCAAGCCCCTCAGCCTTTCCTCATACGATTTTCCCACCATAACAGGCAACATCCTGGCAAATCTCCTCTGCTAACTAAACTTTAAATAAATAATGATACCTCAATAGTCAAGCAGTCCTTATAGAGTTAATTTATGAGGACAGGTCGTTCAACCTTGGCTACTCATTTACATTGACTTATTGTTGACATTTAATCACCCTTCAGAATCTCAACAAAATGGCTGCTCTTCGTGTGTGAGTCCGAACGGTGAATAAATGGGGCAACATCTCTATTCTTGCCTGACATCCATGCTCAGTCATCTCTGTTAACAATTAGATGGGACTTGCCACTTATAGAATCATAGAATGCCTACAGTGCAGAAGGAGGCCATTCAGCCCATCGACCTTGCACCGACAACAATCCCACCCCTGGCCCTATCCCCGTCACTCCATGTATTTAGCCTGCTAATCCCCCTGGCAATAAGGGGCAATTTAGCATAGCCAATCAACCTAACCTGTACATCTTTGGACTGTGGGAGGAAACCAGAACACCCGGAGGAAACTCACGCAGACACGGGGAGAACGTGCAAACTCCACACAGACAGTCACCCAAGCCGAGAATCGAACCTGGGTCCCTGGCGCTGTGAGGCAGCAGTGCTAACCACTGTGCTGCTCATAAAATAGTGGAGTTGAGGTTGGAGATGAGAGAGAGGGTGCACCCACCCAACAGTTGACAAGCATGGTGTTGTACCCCAGCCAGCAGGGTTCATGTGGTATTGAAAGATCTTGTCCAGACATGAATCAACGTTAGTTTGGATGCCTGTACACAGGATTTGTGCATCGCCAGTTAAAACCATATTTACTATCCATCCTCAATTGTAATAGGAAGCTAGATGAGTAAAGAACGGAGACAGGAATAGAAGATTATGCTGACAGGATGAGACAGAATGAGGTTGGGAGAAGCTCATTTTGA
The DNA here is from genome assembly GCF_964213995.1 of Mustelus asterias. Classification (NCBI taxonomy): domain Eukaryota; kingdom Metazoa; phylum Chordata; class Chondrichthyes; order Carcharhiniformes; family Triakidae; genus Mustelus; species Mustelus asterias. Next base: position 103,953,201 of record NC_135811.1, read on the forward strand.
GAATAAACACCATTTTAGATATAATGGATTTGCATCATCTGGTTCTGTGTTGTAAATATTAAGTGCTTAATTTGCATACTTTCACAACTCATTACTCCTTTTAATAAAGGTACAAGAACACACAAAGGGAGGAATCTTTCACTGTGGAATCTTTTTCCACATTAAATTTCCATTTTGAATAATGACCACAGTATGCAGTTTTCCCTCAGTGATCCTGCGTTTCAGTGTGAGGTCTAAACTGGCAGCTGAATCATATCTGAGAGTAATCAACCTTCCTATTTTGTTTCAGTCTGAATAACTTGGCGTGATGCCGGACTGGACTAAGCCTGGATGAGATTAAAAATAAAACTGGATGGTTGAAATAAGAACAGATACTGCTGGAAATACACAGCTGGTTGGTCAGTGCAGAGGAAAATATAGGTCAATGCTTCAGATTTGGAATCTTTGTTGGACTAACAGTGGGAAAGTGGGACTAATAATAACAACAAAAGGGAAATAAGGGGTTAGAGTCCAGGGGCCAACACATGCTAGTTAGCCACAGTCAGAAAGATGTAGTTAATTAGTGAACATTTCTGTGCAATCAACCTCTATCAGTTCCTCTGCTACCATAGCACCTACAGTGCAGAAGGAGGCCATTTGGCCCATCGAGTCTACATCGTCCACAATCCCACCCAGGCCCCCTCCCCATAACCCCATGCATTTACCCTAGCTAGTCCACCTGACAGTAAGGGGCAATTAAGCATGGCCAATCCATCTAATCCGCTGTGCTGACTAATTAACACCATCTTAAATTGTATTTTAAATTAGATCCAGGTTAGTTGTCAGGAAGCAATTCTTTTCCCACCTCTGGAACAGGCTGTAGTGGCTGCTGTATCCCAGAATTCCTTCTTGTAGGAGCTGGACCAGTTCGTCATGGTGATGGAGATCACCTGACGCAGGAATATTGGAACAACAGATAATTATCAGTGCTGACCACTGTGCCACCCCATCATTCAACCATGGTATAGTATGGGGACCATTCAGCCCAATGAGGCTGTGCCAGCTCTATCAGCCCCACTGTGGCACAGTGGTTAGCACTGCTGCCTCACAGCACCACAGACCCGTGTTCAGTTCCTTGGGTCACTGTCTGTCTGTTTGCACATTTTCCCCGTGTCTGTGTGGGTTTCCTCCCACACTCCAAAGATATGTGGGTTAGGTTGATTGGCCATGCTAAATTGCCCTTTAGGGTGGGATTTTCCAGCCACACTTGCCCCAAAGCTGGAAAATCCCACCCAAGGTCAACGGGCCTTTCCATGTCCGCCCCTCGCCCACTATGATTCTTGTGGCAGGTGGAACAGGAAAATTCGCTCCTTAGTGTCCCAAAATGCTTGGTTAGGGGAGTTAGCGGGGTAAATACATGGGTTACGGGGATAGGGCCTGGGTAAGATGCTCTGTTGAAGATGGGCTGAATGGCCTCTTTCTTCTGCACTATAGGGTGTCTAAGGTTCTCCATTTTTCTGTAACATTTCTCCTTGATGTATTTTGCCAAGGTGACTATTGAATCTATATCCATCGCACTCTTTATATTTCAAATTCTAACCACCCACTGCATAAAAAGGAGTTTTTCTTTATGTTGTCTCTGGGTTCTTTGTCAATTACCGTAAAACTGTGCCCTTCAAGGGACAGGAAAAGACCCTCCAGTCCGTCCCAAACAACTGAGGTACAATATACACATTCTGCTCCTCCACTAGTGTTAGGATCTCGTGGGAGAGAAGAACCCAGTCTAATTAGGGGAGATCTCTTCTTTCCGAGCCCTTTAGGTGATCGAGGTTAGTCCAGATGTGGAGGTGCCGGCGTTGGCCCGGGGTGGGCACAGTAAGAAGTCTCACAACATCAGGTTAAAGTCCCACAGGTTTATTTGGAAGCACGAGCTTTCGGAGCTCTGCTCCTTCATCAGGCAGGTGATGTAGCAGCTCGTGATTCCAAATAAACCCGTTGGACTTTAACCTGGTGTTGTGAGACTTCTTCCCGAGGCTAGTCCAGGCTCTGATAATTATCTGTTGTTCTGATATTCCTGCACCACGTGATCTCCACCACAATGAGGAACTGGTCCAGCTCCTACAAGAAGGAATTCTGGGATACAGCAGCCCCTACAGCCTGTTCCAGAGGTTGGAAAAGAATTGCTTTCTGACAACTAACCTAGATCCAATTTAAAACACAATTTAAGATGGTGTCCCCCGATTCTTTCTGACCTATTTAATTGGAACAAAGTACACAAGCACTATCTGTTCCCTTCATCATCTTAGAAACCGTGATTAAATTAACCCTGCTTAAGGACAGAGTCCCAGCATGTTTGGCCTATCTTGATAACTAAGCTGCTTCAAGCCCAGGATTGATACAGTGACAGAATAGAAGCAAAATTACTGCGGATGCTGGAATCTGAAACAAAAACAGAAAATGCTGGAAAATCTCAGCATCTGTGGAGAGAGAAAAGAGCCAACGATTTGAGTTTGGATGACCCTTCGTCAGGGCTGCGACTCTGCTCTGATGAAAGGTCATCCGGACTCGAAACGTTGGCTCTATTCTCTCTTCGCAGATGCTGTCAGACCTGCTGAGATCTATTGATTCAGTGACATTCTTCTGCACTGCATCCTTTCCAAACTTTGCAATGTTTCAAAACTGGACATTGTGACTGAGGCCTGACCAAGTTCTTGTGAAAGGGTAAAGCATAGGGCAGCACGGTGGCACAGTGGTTAGCACTGCTGCCTCACAGCGCCAGGGACCCGGGGCAGCACGGTGGCACAGTGGTTAGCACTGCTGCCTCACAGCGCCAGGGACCCGGGGCAGCACGGTGGCACAGTGGTTAGCACTGCTGCCTCACAGCGCCAGGGACCCGGGGCAGCACGGTGGCACAGTGGTTAGCACTGCTGCCTCACAGCGCCAGGGACCCGGGGCAGCACGGTGGCACAGTGGTTAGCACTGCTTCCTCACAGCGCCAGGGACCCGGGGCAGCACGGTGGCACAGTGGTTAGCACTGCTGCCTCACAGCGCCAGGGACCCGGGGCAGCGCGGTGGCACAGTGGTTAGCACTGCTGCCTCACAGCGCCAGGGACCCGGGTTCAGATTCCTGGCTTGGGCCACTGTCTGTGTGGAGTTTGCATGTTCTCTCCGTGTCTGCGTGGGTTTCCTCCGAGTGCTCCGGTTTCCTCCCACAGTCCAAAGATGTGCAGGTTAGGTGGATTGGTCATGCTAAATTGCCCCTTAGTGTCAGGGGGACTAGCTAGCTATGGTAAATGCACGGGGTTATGGGGATAGGGCCTGGGTGGGATTGTGGTCGGTGCAGACATGATGGGCCGAATGGCCTCCTTCTGCACTGCAGGGATCCAAGTTCCATACTGTCTTGTACTATAGAACCATAGAACCCCTACAGTGCAGAAAGAGGCCATTCGGCCTATCGCGTCTGCACCGACAACAATCTCACCCAGGCCCTATCCCCATATCCCTACATATTTACCTGCTAATCCCTCTAACCCTCATATTTACCCGCTAATCCCTCTAATCTACGCATCCCGGGACACTAAGGGGAAATTTAGCCTGGCCAATCAACCTAACTCGCACATCTTTGGGCTGTGGGAGGAAACCGGAGCACCCGGAGGAAACCCACACAGACATCGGGAGAAGGTGCAAACTCCAAACAGACAGTGACCCAAGCCGGGAATCGAACCCAGGTCCCTGGAGCTGTGAAGCAGCAGTGCTAACCACTGTGCTACCGTGCCGCCCTGTCAGACCTGCTGAGATCTATTGATTCAGTGACATTCCTCTGCACTGCATCCTTTCCAAACTTTGCAATGTTTCAAAACTGGACATTGTGGCTGCGGCCTGACCAAGTTCTTGTGAAAGGGTAAAGCATAGGGCAGCACGGTGGCACAGTGGTTAGCACTGCTGCCTCACAGCGCCAGGGACCCGGGGCAGCACGGTGGCACAGTGGTTAGCACTGCTGCCTCACAGCGCCAGGGACCCGGGGCAGCACGGTGGCACAGTGGTTAGCACTGCTGCCTCACAGCGCCAGGGACCCGGGGCAGCACGGTGGCACAGTGGTTAGCACTGCTGCCTCACAGCGCCAGGGACCCGGGGCAGCACGGTGGACAGTCCTCCAAGTACTCTCTATTTGAGCTCTGCTTAGACGAGTTATTTTGAGGTTGGACCCAGGGCCAGAGTCTGGAAGAGGAGTAGGGAGAGAGATGGCAATGGATTAGCAAGTTGGTTTGGAGCCAGAAAAGGAAAGAGGTGGCAGCCTTTTTGTATCATTTTTCACAATCGCAGAACATTCCAAAGTGTTTTACAGCCAATGGAGCAGTTTTTGAAGCGTAGCCGCCATTATCATGTTGGAAATGCAGCAGCCAATATGTGCAGAGCAAGATCCCACAAACAGCAATGTGATAGAGGCTGAATAATCACCTTTTATAGTGAGGTGGTTGAGGGATAAATATTAGCCAGCATCCCGGCAAAAACTCCCCAGCTGTTCTTTAAATAGTGGCGATGGAATCGCTCACTTCCACCTGCAAGAAACCTGTTTAATATTTCAAAAAGCTAAATCTCTGACTGGGGTAGCACTTCCTCAGTAATGTCAGCCGAGATTACATGCCCACATCTCTGGGGTAAGACCTGAATGTACAACCTCGTGCCACCAACTGAGACACAAATGGTCCAAGTAAAGTTTATTTATTAGTGTCACAAGTGAGGCTTACATTAACACTGCAATGAAGTTACTGTGAAATTCCCAGAGTCGCCACACTCCAGTGCCTGCACCTAACCAGCACGTCTTTCAGACTGTGGGAGGAAACCGGAGCACCCGGAGGAAACCTTGGGGAGAACGTGCAAACTCCACACAGACAGCATGTCAGCTACGACTCTCACCAACTTTTACAGGTGCACCATAGAAAGCATTCTTTCTGGTTGTATCACAGCTTGGTATGGCTCCTGCTCTGCCCAAGACCGCAAGGAACTACAAAAGGTCGTGAATGTAGCCCAATCCATCACGCAAACCAGCCTCCCATCCATTGACTTTGCCTCGGCAAAGCAGCCAGCATAATTAAGGACCCCACACACCCCAGATATTCTCCCTTCCACCTTCTTCCGTCGGGAAAAAGATACAAAAGTCTGAGGTCACGTACCAACTGACTCAAGAACAGCTTCGTCCCTGCTGCTATCAGACTTTTGAATGGATCTACCTCGCATTAAGTTGATCTTTTTCTACACCCTAGCTCAGACTGCAACACTACATTCTGCACTCTCTAGTTTCCTTCTCTATGAACGGTATGCTTTGTATAGCACGCAAGAAACAATATTTTTCATTGTATGTTAATACATGTGACAATAATAAATCAAATCAAATCAAAGACAGTGACCCAAACCGGGAATCGAACCTGAGTCCCTGGCGCTGTGAAGCAGCAGTGCTAACCACTGTGCCACTGTGCCACCCCAAGATGCAGTTATTTGCCTAACGGTCCCACAGATAACTTGACCAAGCTGTTTTCTGAGCAGCTACTAGTCGTTCCTTTAAAATTGCAAGCTAAGCTGCTTAGCACCTGAGAAGGTTCTGGGGAAACTGAAAGGTCTGAAGGTGGATAAACCACCTGGACCGGATGAACTACATCACAGGGGTCTGAAAGAGATAGCGGAGGAAATTGTGGAGGCATTGGTGGTGATCTTTCAGGAATCACTGGACATGATGTGGAGATGCCGGCATTGGACTGGGGTGGGCACAGTAAGTAGTCTCACAACACCAGGTTAAAGTCCAACAGATTTATTTGGAATCACGAGCTTTCGGAGCGTTGCCCCTTCATCAGGAATCACTGGAGGCAGGGAGGGTCCCAGAGGACTGGAAATGGAGGGCAGTTAGGGATGGACAATAAATGCTGGGCCCAGCCAGCAATGCCCACATCCCATCCCAGAGCTCTGCTCTCCCCTTCCTCCTCTCTTTGCTTTCTCCAGATCCACACTCTCTTTAATGCAGCAGCTGCCAAGATGTTGCTGGTTTTGATGCCACAGACACTGTGTGGGTGGGAGCCCACGCAGACACGGGGAGAACGTGCAGACTCTGCACAGACAGTGACCCAAGCCGGGAATCGAACCTGGGTCCCTGGCGCTGTGAGTCAGCAGTGTTAACCACTGTGCCACCGTGCTGCCCCTGATACAGGCACATACAAGCATAAACATGCAATCATGCATACTTGCATGCAAACACACAGATGCTCACAAACACGCACACACACACAGACACTCACACACACACACTCACACAGACACACACACACACAGGCACATGTGCACATGCAAGTGTGCACATGTACACATGCAGAGGCACACAAGCCTGCACAGACAGATTTACAGATACATACCGACACACACACACAGGTATACACATGCATAGCACCGTTCACAGTTTACAATCATGTTTTAAACTTCAGGGAAGCAACTGTATGAATGAGCGTCTCTGAGACTGTACAGTTTGCTGGGGCAGTTTTTTTATTGCAAGTATATTCCCCACATTCGCATTTATGATAATTACGGCAAATCGTGATTCTGGAACTTTTCCTGCCGCTTTTCCTGGCGGGTTCACGGAAGAAAGTTCTTGATGAAGCATAGTAAGAGCAGTTTGTACCTTGGCACTATTCACGCGCGAGGTTCCAGTAACCTGCTGTTTGTGACCAGCATGCAGATTTTATGCTGCTAAACCCAACTCAGAATATTAAACTCAATCCCATTTGTCTATTGAGCTGAACATAAAGGTTCCAATGAAACTATTGCAAGGCTACGATGCGGAGATGCTGGTGAAGGGGCGGCACGGTGGCACAATGGTTCGCACTGCTGCCTCACAGTGCCAGGGACCCGGGTTCAATTCCCGGCTTGGGTCACTGTCTGTGCGGAGTTTGCACATTCTCCCCATGTCTGCATGGGTTTCCTCCGGGTGCTCTGGTTTCCTCCCACATTCCAAAAGACGGGGTGGGTTAGGTGGATTGGCCGTGCTAAATTGCCCCTTAGTGTCAGGAGCTCTGGCAGGATAGATCATGGGGCTGTGGGGATAGGACCTGGGTGGGATTGTGGTCGGTGCATACTTGATGGACCGAATGGCCTCCTTCTGCACTGTAGGGATTCTATGATTCTATGACTGGGGTGGACAAGATGAGGGGTCACATGACACCAGGTTATGGTCCATCGGGTTTATTTGGAATCACGAGCTTTCGGAGCGCTGCTCCTTCGTCAGATAAAGTCACTTTACCTGAGGAAGGAGCAGCGCTCCGAAAGCTCGTGATTTCAAATAAACCTGTTGGACTCTAACCTGGTGTTGTGAGACCTCTCACTATTTCGAGGAACGACAGCAGTGTCCCGGCCAACATTCATCCCTCAGCCCACAGGAGGGAAATCAGATTAATGGGGTCCTTTATCTTGTTGCCGAGTGTTGGGGTCTTGTGCACAAATTGGGGGCTGCCTTTGCTGAAATGGCAAAGTTTCATAAACAATTAATCGGATGCGAAGGGCAGCACGGTGGCACAGTGGTTAGCACGGCTGCCTCACAGCGCCAGGGACCCGGGGCAGCACGGTGGCACAGTGGTTAGCACGGCTGCCTCACAGCGCCAGGGACCTGGGGCAGCACGGTGGCACAGTGGTTAGCACGGCTGCCTCAAAGCGCCAGGGACCCAGGTTCGATTCCAGCTTTGGGTGACTGTGTGGACTCTGCACCTTCTCCCCGTGTAAGTGTGGGTTTCCTCCGGGTGCTCCGGTTTCCTCCCATAGTCCAAAGATCATAGAATCACTGCAGTGCAGAAAGAGGCCACTTGGCACATTGAACCTGTGCCGACAACAATCCCACACAGGCCCCATAATGCCATGTATTTACCCCTGACATTAAAGACCATTCTACCACGGCCAATCCACCTAACTCGCACATCTTTGGACTGTGGGAGGAAACTGGGGCACCCGGAGAAAACCCAAGCAGACATGGGGGGAATGTGCAAACTCCACACAGTCACCTAAGGCCAGAATTGAACTTGGGTCTCTGGCGCTGTGAGGCAGCAGTGCTATCCATGGGTGGACTGGCCATGCTAAATTGCCCCTTATTGTCCAAAGATGTGCAGGTTAGGGAAATTAACCAAGGTAAAAATGCGGGGTTACGGGGACAGGGCTTGGGTAAGAGTCAGTGCAGACTTGATGGGCTGAATGGCCTCCTTCTGCACTGTAGGGAGTCTATGATTCTATGACTCAACAGGAGGGTGATGGAAGCTGCTTCAGAAATGGGTCGTTTCTGTACTTCAACCCGAGAAAGCGCTGGAGAGAATTCAGCAAATCTCACGTTGTCTCCCATGGGAAAGGGAAGATCGGCAGCAGGGAAACTGAAGACTGGAGTAAAAACATCGCACAGAGAACATTCCGTCAGCTCCACTTCCAGAGAAATGATAAAAACATTCTCAGAAAGCACATGGATCCAATTTTATTAGAGAGAAATCACTCTGCAGATGTTTCTTCCTGTTTTACTCAACGGTCAGGAAAATAATGCTGTTGCCTTTTGGAGATTTCTGTTGACAAACCTGCCCGGTGAAATATTCAATATAAATACCTCATCGTGCATGGAGTGGGAACCACCACCTTGAAGAGTGTGAAAGCCAATAGGTCAAAGGTTGTTGCCAGTAGGGTTTAAGTGGGTGGGAGTGAATGGTAACGCATTGCTGGATCGGGGCATTGTGATACCAAGGCTTAAAACGTTCATTATCTGAAGAGTGAACATATTCTTTCCCTGGAGTTTAGACAGTTGTCGGAGACCTGAACAAAGAACAAAGAACAGTACAGCACGGGAAACAGGCCCTTCGGCCCTCCAAGCCTGTGCCGCTCCTTGGTCCAACTAGACCAATCGTTTGTATCCCTCCATTCCCAGGCTGCTCATGTGACTATCCAGGTAAGTCTTAAACGATGTCAGCGTGCCTGCCTCCACCACCCTACTTGGCAGCGCATTCCAGGCCCCCACCACCCTCTGTATAAAAAACGTCCCTCTGATATCTGAGTTATACTTCGCCCCTCTCACCTTGAGCCCGTGACCCCTCGTGATCGTCACCTCCGACCTGGGAAAAATCTTCCCACTGTTCACCCTATCTATCCCCTTCATAATCTTGTACACCTCTATTAGATCTCCCCTTATTCTCCGTCTTTCCAGGGAGAACAAGCCTAGTTTACCCAATCTCTCCTCATAGCTAAGACCCTCCATACCAGGCAACATCCTGGTAAACCTTCCCTGCACTCTCTCTAACACCTCCACGTCCTTCTGGTAGTGCGGCGACCAGAACTGGATGCAGTACTCCAAATGTGGCCTAACCAGCATTTTATACAGCTGCAGCATCAGACTCCAGCTTTTATACTCTATGCCCCATCCTATAAAGGCAAGCATACCATATGCCTTCTTCACCACCTTCTCCACCTGTGTTGCCACCTTCAAGGATTTGTGGACTTGCACACCTAGGTCCCTCTGTGTTCCTATACTCTTGATGACTCTGCCATTTATTGTATAACTCCTCCCTACATTATTTCTTCCAAAATGCATCACTTCGCATTTATCCGGATTAAATTCCATCTGCCACCTCTCTGCCCAATTTTCCAGCCTATCTATATCCTGCTGTATTGCCCGACAATGCTCATCGCTATCCGCAAGTCCAGCCATCTTCGTGTCATCTGCAAACTTGCTGATTACACCAGTTGCACCTTCTTCCAAATCATTTATATATATCACAAATAGCAGAGGTCCCAGTACAGAGCCCTGCGGAACACCACTGGTCACAGACCTCCAGCCGGAAAAAGACCCTTCGACCGCTACCCTCTGTCTCCTGTGGCCAAGCCAGTTCTCCACCCATCTAGCCACTTCTCCTTGTATCCCATGAGCCTTAACCTTCTTAACCAACCTGCCATGTGGGACTTTGTCAAATGCCTTACTGAAATCCATATAGACGACATCCACGGCCCTTCCTTCGTCAACCGTTTTTGTCACTTCCTCAAAAAACTCCACCAAATTTGTAAGGCACGACCTCCCTCTTACAAAATCATGCTGTCAGTCACTAATGAGATTGTTCCGTTCTAAATGCACATACATCCTGTCAAACCTGTCAGACCTGACAGACCTGCCGTCCCAGGAATCAGCCTGGTAAACCTTCGCTGCACTCCCTCTATAGCAAGGACATCTTTCCTCAGATAAGGACACCAAAACTGCACACAATATTCCAGGTGTGGCCACACTAGCGCCCTATACAATTGTAGTTAGGTACGCAGCAATTAAGCACTCTTGAGCAGGGAAATCAAGAACAAGAAGAAAGATGTGCATTTGTTTAGCGCCTCTCATAACCTACAGGACACGCCATGATATTTTACAGCCAGTGGAATTCTTTTGAAATGTAGTTACTGTTGTAATGTAGGAAACACAGCGGCCAATTGGTGCACAGCAAGATCCCACAGATGAGATAGTGACACAGATCATCTGTTGTAACGATATTGGTTGGGGGACAAGTACTGACTCAGGACATCACAGGCGGCAAGGTGGCACAGTGGTTAGCACTGCTGCCTCACAGCATCAGGGACCTGGATTCAATACCCGGCTTGGGTCACTTGCACTGTGTGGAGTTTGCACATTCTCCCCGTGTCTGCGTGGGTTTCCTCCGGGTTTGTCCCACAGTCCAAAGATGTGCAGGTTAGGTGCATTGGCCATGCTAAATTGCCCCGGTTTGCGTAGGTTGGAGGGATTAGCGGGGTAAATATGTGGGATTACAGGAATAGGGATCTGGGTGGGATTGTGGTCGGTGCAGACTCGATGGGCCGAACGGACTCCTTCTGCACTGTAGAGATTCTGTGATTCTGTGATCACGGCGAACATCTCCCTCTTCTCACAAACAGTTTCCATCCAACAGGGGCAGGGCCTTGGTTTAATACCACATCCAGAAAGACAGCGCGTCTGACACTGCCGCACTCCCTCAGTGCTGCACTGAAACATCACCCGTCCAGGACTAGGCGCTCGAGTTGGGACTTAAACTCTCTGGCTCGGAGACAATGACGCTGCCACAACAGGCCAGGAAAGGCCCCATTAACTAGATTTGCACTCTCAGGTTTACGAGGTGGAAGGATGATTTGATCGAGTTATTTCAAACAGTAAAAAGGTTTATAGAGTGGATCGCGGGGTGGGGAAAGATCTTAAATCCGAGCTCAGGAATTTACTGCAAATTCAGGAGGCACAGTAAGGGATTTATTTAATCTGAGATTCCAGGGGCTTGACCCAAGGATAAGAGTTTATAACTCCAGTGAGCAGCTTCAAAGTTAATCTATTTCCCTCCCAGGAAAGCTGTAGATGATTTTTCCTGGTGTTTACGAACACTTGGAAAACAGTTTTTGGATTTGATTCAGACTTCACTGCTTTGCCTTTCCCGGCCACATGAGGGCAGCAGATCCCACATTCTCCCCACTCTAACATACTTTGATTTGATTTGATTTATTATTCATAGAAACCATAGAAATCATAGAAACCCTACAGTGCAGAAGGAGGCCATTCGGCCCATCGAGTCTGCACCGACCACAATCCCACCCAGGCCCTACCCCCACATATTTACCCGCTAATCCCTCTAACCTACACATCTCAGGGGCAATTTTAACCTAGCCAATCAACCTAACCCACACATCTTTGGACTGTGGGAGGAAACCGGAGCACCCGGAGGAAACCCACGCAAACACGAGGAGAATGTGCAAACTCCACACAGACAGTGACCCGAGCCAGGAATTGAACCCAGGACCCTGGAGCTGTGAAGCAGCAGTGCTAACCACTGTGCTACCGTGCCACCCGGACATTATTGTCACATGTATTAACACACAGTGAAAAGTATGTTTCTTGTGCGCTATACAGACAAAGCATACCGTTCATAGAGAAGGAAACGAGAGAGTGCAGAATGTAGTGTTACAGTCATAGCTAGGGTTTAGAGAAAGATCAACTTAATGCAAGGTAGGTCCATTCAAAAGTCTGACAGCAGCAGGGAAGAAGCTGTTCTTGAGTCGGTTGGTACGTGACCTCAGACTTTTCCGAAGGAAGAAGGTGGAAGAGAGAATGTCCGGGGTGTGTGGCGCCCCTAATTATGCTGGCTGCTTTGCCGAGGTAGCGGGAAGTGTAGACAGAATCAATGGATGGGAGGCTGGTTTGCGTGATGGATTGGGCTACATTCACGACCTTTTGTAGTTTCTTGCAGTTTTGGACAGAGCAGGAGCCCATACCGAGCTGTGATACAACCAGAAAGAATGCTTTCTGTGGTGCATCTGTAAAAATTGGTGAGAGTCGTAGCTGACATGCCAAATTTCCTTAGTCTTCTGAGAAAGTAGAGGCATTGGTGGGGCTTTCTTAACAATAGTGTCGGCATGGGGGGGACCAGGACAGGTTGTTGGTGACCTGAACACTTAAAAACTTGAAGCTCTCGACCCTTTCTACTTCGTCCACATAGATGTGGACAGGGGCATGTTCTCCTTTACGCTTCCTGAAGTCGGTGACAATCTCCTTCGTTTTGTTGCTACGTCTCTGGCCCATCATCCACATGCACTCAGGGCAAGGGACAATCCTTTAAACCTCTGCATGCACTACTCTTGTTCTTTTCATTCATTCAGGGGACATGGGCGTCGCTGGCTGGGCCAGCATTTGTTGACCATCCCTCATTGAACTGACGGGCTTGCTGGGCCATTTTGGAGTCAACCACATTGTTGTGGGTTTGGAGTCACATGTAGGCCAGACTGGGTAAGGGTAGCAGATCTCCTCCTCTAAACAGAACCAGATGGGTTTTTACAACAATCGACAATGGTCATCATTAGACTTTTAATTCCAGATTTTTATTGCGCTCAGATTTCATCATCTGCCATGGTGGGATTTGAACCCAGGTCCCCAGAGCATTATCCTGGATCTCCGGATTAGTCATTCATTGACAATACCACTACACCACTGCTTCCCCTCACGAAAGTTGTTGTGTGAAGAATAAGGTTCCTGCTTGACTCTATCTGTGGGTGGCACAGTGGTTAGCACTGCTGCCTCAGAGTGCCAGGGACCCTGGTTTGATTCCCGGATGGGGTCACTGTCTGTGTGGAGTTTGCACATTCTCCCTGTGTCTGCGTGGGTTTCCTTCGGGTGCTCCAGTTTCCTCCCGCAATCTGAAAGAGGTGTTGGGTAGGTGCATTGGCCTGCTAAATTCTCCCTCACTGTACCCAAACAGGTGCCGGAGTGTGGCCACTAGAGGATTTTCACAATAACTTCATTGCAATGTTAATGTAAGCCTATTTGTGACATCAATAAATAAACTTGAACTGTCCAGTTTGCTCTCCCCATAAGCAAGTCTTCACACACAAGGATAGCACGAATCTGCATCTGACACTCTCTTTCCCACAAAGGTTGTAAATCCTGAGAGTCAATTGGAAATTTTGAAACTGGGATTGAGAGTTGGAGGGCTGAGTGGCTCCTACCTCTTCGAAGTAGAGTCTTGACTCCCCCATGGAGAGAGCAAATTGGATCGAGGCAAGCGAGTGGCTAAGTCTCCACTCGCAGCCCGGCAGCAACTTAGGGAGTTACTGCCTGCCCTGTTTCCATGTGGACGGTGGGTCTGATGACCTGAGCGAGAGAAGAGTGTGCAAAACATTTTCGATAACTTTTAGAAAGCGCTGCTGAGCGAAACGTGGGATGTGGTGCCCTCGTGTGGTCAGGAAAGGCAGAGCAGCAAAGCTTTAAACCAAATTCGAAACTTTTTGACTTTCCAAGTGTTCCTAAATAACAGGAAAAATCATCTACACTTCTCCTGGGACAGAACCAGATTGAACCTCGAAGCTGCCCAGTAGAACCAGAAACTCTGCTTTTATGGGGGAACCACATCTGTTGAGTTTCTTAAAATGCAACTTTATAACTTCAGTGCCATCACACAAAGGGCCCGATTTTACCATTTTCATTCGAATGGAGGTGGTGGATAAGGGGGACAGTGATGTGTGTGTGTCCCCCTTATTCACCCCCCCCACTACCCAGACCAATCGCCACCCCTGCCCCCCTCACCCCCACCGATCGCCTGCAAAGTGGCAGCGGACCCCCCTGCCCCCCCCACCAGAGATACATCTGCCTCCCCCTCCCTGAGATACATCTTATCTGCCTCCCTCCTCCCCCCCCCCCCCACCCCAAGACAACGATCCGGCCCCACTCCCTCCCCCCCACCCCCACAGAGAATGGCCTGGCCTCACTCCCCTCTCCCCCCCCCCCCGTACAACGATCTGGCTCACCCCCCCCCCCCCCCCGCCCCCCCCCCCCCAGACAATGATCTGGCCTCACTTCCCCCCCCCCCCAGACAACGATCTGGCCTCACTTCCCCCCCCCTCAAGACGATGATGTGGCCGCACTCCTCCCCTCCCCCCCAAACAACGAACTTGCCTCACTCCCCCCCCTCCGCCCCCCAGAGAATGGTCTGGCCCCACTCCCCCTCCCCTCCAGAGGAACATCTGACCCGCCTCCTCCCCCCCCCAACCACCAGACAACGATCGGCCCTCCCTCCCCCCGCCAGAGATACATCTGACCCGCCTCCACCCCCACCCCCATCACTGATCTGAGTCAGGGAGCCGTTGGAAACACTGAACGCGCTCTTCAGAGGCTGGAGCGCCCGACTCAGACTTTTATTCAGCAGGTCCCTAAAAGCGCGGTTCCGGATTGGTAAACGCGGTGGTAAAGGGGGAAATGCTGAGAGAGTTGGGCGGGCAGTTCATTAATTCAATTTAAATGTATGCAAATGCATTTAAATGGTCGTTGCGCCCGATTTGGGCATGGAACGGATCCCCCCCATTCGTGGGTCTCGGTAAAGTGGCGATCTGCACGGACGCGGGTGCAGATCGTGATAAAGGCCTCACACCTGACTTCACCGCGATTACGCGCCCGGAAATGGGTGCAAATTGTTGGTAAAATCAGGCCCTATGTTTTTTTTTAATTGTCCACTTGGAGAAGTAACTATGTCAGTGCCTGTTAAGCTTCTCGATATTTATAGTAAGTGGAAACAGGGTACGAGAGAGAAAGGAACAGAAGGTTATGTTGAGAGGCTGGGAAGCAAAAAGCAAAACGCTTTGCATTTTTATAGCCCCTTGGATGTTTCAAAGAACAAAGAACAAAGAAAACTACAGCACAGGAACAGGCCCTTCGGCCCTCCAAGCCTGCACCGACCATGCTGCCCGACTGAACTAAAAACCCCCACCGTTCCGGGGACCGTATCCCTCTATTCCCATCCTATTCATGTATTTGTCAAGACGCCCCTTAAAAGTCACCACCGTATCCGCTTCCATGACCTCTCCCAATTCGCTGTACAGCCAATGAGATACCTTTTGGAAGTATAGTCACTGCTGTAATGCAGGAAATGCAGCAGCCAATTTACGCACAGCAAGCTCCCACACACACAGCCATGTGATAATGACCAGTTAAAGTGCTTTTTGCGAAGTTGAATGAGGGCTAACTATCGGCTCGGACACCCTGAGGAACCCCCCTGCACTTCTTCAAAGTGGCATCATGGGATTTATGTCTTCTACCTGAGGAGTCAGAGGGCAACTCAATTTAATATTTCAATTGAAATAAAACACCTCTGACAGTGCAGCATTCCCTCAGTACTGAAGCGCCAGATTTGATTCTTGTACTCATGTCTTGGAGTGTGTGACACGACTGTGCCTTTAAGAAATGTATTTGAATCATCTTTCTCTGCAGGATGTTTTAGCAATCCCTGTGATTTTGTCGGCAATGCCCCCAAACCCACCACGTCCCCACCACAGGGATTGTGGTGGATTTGGGGGCATTGTGGTGCGGTTGGGGGTGTGGGGATTGGGGTGCGGTTGGGGGTGTGGGGATTGGGGTGAGGTTGGGGGTGTGGGGATTGGGGTGAGGTTGTGGGTGTGGGGATTGTGGAGAGGTTGGGGGGATTCTGTGCGGTTGGGGGTGTGGGGATTGTGGTGAGGTTGGGGGTGTGGGGATTGGGGTGAGGTTGGGGGCGTGGGGATTGTGGTGAGGTTGGGGGGATTCTGTGCAGTTGGGGGTGTGGGGATTGTGGTGAGGTTGGGGATGTGGGGATTGGGGTGAGGTTGGGGATGTGGGGATTGGGGTGAGGTTGGGGGAGGTGTGTGGAGATTGTTGTGGGGTTATGTAGTATGTTGTCTGTAGCCGGTGTTCTTTAATGTTACTGAAGCAGCATAATTGACATTATGGTTGCTGTAATCTGAACTAATGCAGCGTTCTTTGGTTTTAATGTTCCCCTGGGATTACAGAGTGGAGCTTGATGGGGGGTGATTGACAAGTCAGGTCATGTAGCTCGGGACAGCTACTTTTTACAGAGTATTCCAGTTTTAGTTTTGCTTTCAGAAGCTGCGTGAAACTGAGAGAAACAGCAGTGTTTTCCCCCTTTCTGGAGTCTGAAGGCTGAAAACCACCAGAGATTAAGTTTACCTCTCTGAAGTTTGGCTGTTTTGAGGATATATCCTTCTCTGAAAACTGCTGGTTTGGATTTCTGTCAGGTGTTACAAAGCTGAAAATCCAGTATCACGTGAGCATACTTGTTTTTATGCCAACTAAATCTGACGAAGGGTGTATGTCCATGGGATTGTGTTCAACTGGAACAACAGAGATAGCTAGCTGTTAGGATTTACACTCTGACATGTTTAAGTCTTGTAATTGGTAAAAGTTTTGCTAATTCTTTTTGTTATATTCTAACTGTTTTTAAATAAACTTTGTTTGATAAAAGCTTCCTAGTGGGTCACTTGAATCATACCTGGAGTGAAACATTTTACACTCACCAATGTTAAAATCAAATGTAAAGCTTAGGGCCACGGTAACTTCACAAAACTCCTTGGAGTTTTTGGCCTGGGTCTTAACAAGTGGGACTTGAAGCCAGAACCTTGAGACTTAGAGATGAGAGTGCCACTAAGGCATAGCCCACACCCCTCACGCAGTCCAGAAACGCTGGTATAGACCATTGGGACTGAATGACTTATCTATGTGCTGTGAATTCTAAATAATTTCCTGTACTTGCTCTTCAATTAGTCGAGTCTCTGGCTCCACAAGGCCTAGGAATTTGCACTGGGGCCTCCTGCTAAAATCAAATGACCGATTTGCCCAGGCCCGGACTTGCATTTCTCAAGAAGCAAACTGACTCTGAGATATCTCCATTCGCTCACCTCCGAATTCACCACACTTAACATCATAAAACCCATCAAATAATCAAATCCTTCCTCTGAACTCGGGTGAAGGCTGAAATGTGGCAGCTGAATGATTCTTTGGAACGCGATTAGTGAGGTGAGTTGCAAATTATTGATGAGAATGTCAGAAAAAGTGCAGAAATTGCAGCTGTACAGACAAAGAAAAATACTGAGGGGTCAATTTTAACAATTAGAATGCGGAATGTAACGGGGTTTGTATAATGAACAGACAATCTACTAATGCCTGACAGACATTGTTAAAATCAAGCCTATCGTGTCGATGTATTATTTGTACCTGTAGGAACATCGTCTTCAGACTGGTCCTGGATCAATTTGCAATTCAAATGGCAACACTCTTTCCCCTGATTCATCTCATTACAGACTTCAGCCATACACTCTCGGCTCACATTTAAGTGCAGTAGGGCGGGAGTCAGGGGTCGGTTCAGCTCACTTGGCTGGACAGCTGGTTAGTGATGCAGAGCGATGCCAATAATGTGGGTTGAATTCCTGTACTGGCTAAGGTTATTCATGAATTCTGCCTTCTCAACCTTGCCCCTCACCTGAGACGCGATGACCCTCAGGTTAAATAACCACCAGCCTCAAAGGGGAGAACAGCCAATGGCCATTTGGGACTATGGTGACTTTACCTTTTACTGCGCTTGTCTCCCCTTTCCCTTCATTAATACAGCTCTCCCCCTCAAAGGTCAATTGTCATCTGGGACTATGGCGACTTTACCTTTTACTGAGGGAGTGCTGCAGTTTTGGGAGTTCTTTAGTTGAGATGCTAAACTGTGGTCCACCTGCCCTCTGGGGTAAGTATATCAGATCTCTATCCAATATTTATCTTGTAAACAACTTCACTTAGAGTACCTTATAATTGATCTAATTTCCTTTTGTGGCATCTTGCTGTGCACAATTTGACTGCTGTGTTCTGACATTGCAGTGACTATACTTCAAAAGTACTTCATTGGCTGTAAAGTACTTTGGAATGTCCCCCAGGGTGCTACATAAATGCAATTATTTATTTATCTTCTTACTTCAGGACCTCTCTTCAGAACATCATTGGTCGAGATCTTGATCAATTGGGCCAGTGGGTTGGTGAATGGCAGATGGAGTTTAATTTAGATAAATGCGAGGTGATGCATTTCGGTAGATCAAACCGAGGCAGGACTTACTCAGTTAATGGTAGGGCGCTGGGGAGAGTTATAGAGCAAAGACATCTAGGGGTACATGTTCTTAGCTCCTTCAAAGTAGTGGTAAAGAAGGCATTCGGCATCCTTGGTTTCATCGGTCAGAACATTGAATACAGGAGTTGGGACATCTTGTTGAAGTTGTACAAGACATTGGTAAGTCTACACTTGGAATACTGTGTACAGTTCTGGTCACCCTATTATAGAAAGGGTATTATTTAACCAGAAAGAGAGCAGAAAAGAAGCAGCTCAGGGACTTGATGGTTTGAGTTATACGGAGTGGCTGGATAGACTGGGACTTTTTTCTCTGGAGTGTAGGAGGCTGAGGGGTGATCTTATAGAGGTCTATAAAATACTGAGGGGCACAGATCAGCTAGATAGTCAATATCTTTTCCCAAAAGTAGGGGAGTCTAAAACTAGAGGCCATGGGTTTAAAGTGAGAGGGGAGAGATACAAAATCATAGAAATAGGATCATAGAAACCCTACAGTACAAAAAGAGGCCATTCGGCCCATCGAGTCTGCACCAACCACAATCCTACCCAGGCCCCACTCCCATATCCCTACAGATTTACCCACTAATCCCCCTAACCTACACATCTCAGGACACTAAGGGCAATTTTTTTTTTAGCATGGCCAATCAACCCCCCTAACCCGCACATCTTTGGACTGTGGGAGGAAACCGGAGCACCCGGAGGAAACCCACACAGACACAAAGAGAATGTGCAAACTTCACACAGACAGTGACCCAAGCCAGGAATCGAACCCAGGTCCCTGGAGCTGTGAAACAGCAGTGCTAACCACCGCACTACTGTGCCACCCAGAGAGGAAATTGTTTCACACAGAGGGTGGTGAATGTCTGGGAGGTCGTAGTAGAGGTGGGTTAAATTTTGTCTTTTAAAAAGCATTTAGACAGTTACGTGGGTAAGTTGAGTATAGAGGGATATGGGCCAAATGTGGGCAATTGGGGCTAGCTCAATGGTAAAAATTGGGCAGCATGGACAAGTTGGGCCGAAGGGTCTGTTTCCATGCTGTAAACCTCTATGACTCTTATCATGAGTGGGCAACCTAACATGTTCCGTGAGACTCATGTACACAGGCCAGAACCAGCTGGGATTTTCCACTCTGTATTTATTAAGAATTTATTATGAAGGAGGTCACCTCGGAGATCCAGCACACCATCACAGAGTTAGAGTCACGTCATGTTTAATCAGCGATTAATATAATCAGAAAATCTTAGTGAAATGATGGTGCATTTTGTTATTGTGCCACAGGTAACCAGCCGTACACTGGCAGGAACTGGGAATCCAAGCTTCAGCACAAAGCAATAGGGAGGCGATGGCCTAGTGGTATTGTCACTAAACTATTAATCCAGAAACACAGCTAATGTTCTGGGGAACTGGGACCGAATCCCGCCACAGCAGATGGTGGAATTAGAATTCAAGAAAAAATATCTGGAATTAAGAATCTACTGATGACCGTGAAACCATTGTCGGAAAACCCCATCTGGTTCACTAATGTCCTTCAGGAAAGGAAATCTATCATCCTGACCTGGTCTGGCCTACATGAGACTCCAGAGCCACAGCAATGTGGTTGACTCTCAGCTGCCCTTGGGCAGCTAGGGATGGGCAATAAATGCTGGGCCAGCCAGCGACGCTCATGTCCCACGAATCAATTAAAAAAAATTAATTTAGCAACACTTCAACTTAAAAATGGTCGGCCTTGCTTTCAAGCCCTTCTGTAGCCTTGAAAGCCTCTCTGTGACCTCCTACAGTCCAATAACCTTCTGAAATGTCTGCATCCATCAATTCTGGCCTCTTGAGCATCATAGAATTGAATTGCTCAACCGTGTCTTCAGTTGCCTAGGCCCTAATCTGGAATTCCCTCCCTAAATCTGTCCAGTGGCACAGTGGTTAGCACTGCTGCCTCACGATGCCAGGGACCCGGGTTCAATTCCCAGCCTTGGGTCACTGTGTGTGGAGTTTGTACGTTCTCCCCGTGTCTGCGTGGGTTTCCTCCGGGGTGCTCTGGCTTTCTCCCACCCTCCAAAAATGTGCGGGTGAGGTTGATTGGCTATGCTAAATTGCCCCTTAGTGTCAAGGGGACGGGAATGGTAAATAAGTGGGGTTACGGAGATAAGAGCAGGGTGGGATAGTAGTCAGTTCAGGCCAAATGGCCTCCTTCTGGATTGTAAGATTCACTCTCTAATAATAGAATTGAAGCCAGTCTTTGCACATTTTTATAAGCATTTATTACAGAGTTACACATTACAAACATACATCTTTAAGCTAAACAGCCATGGTTTCAGTCTGTGCCTAGTTATAGGTGGACAAGTGAATTGCCAGTTAATGGCCCACCTGCATACAAATAAACAAAATTCACATTAAATGAATGGCTCCCTTCCCTCTTTCAAGATGCTCCTTAAAACCCACTTATTTGATCGATCTTTCAGTCAGCTGCTCTGACATCTTATATGAAGCAGGGTGAAAGTTTGTCTGAAAATGCTCCTCTGAAGCAAGTTTAATATGTTCAAGGCTATATACAAATGCAAATTGGTGCCGTCATTGATGTTTGGTTGCATAACAATAGTGGTTGCGCTTTGATCAGACAGAAGTGACGTACAGTAGGACGTACTGAAAGGGCAGGACTATAGACACTGTATAAATAAATACCAGTGCAGTGTTTGGGGAACCACACATGGTCTCGGTAACTCAGAGAGGGAGGAGGTTAATGATATAAAAATCCACTCAGGTTCACACTGCTATTCGTTCGTTAGTGACCCCTGTGAAAAATGTACCAGGGTAACAGAAGTAAAAACGGATTGGCGCTAGGCTGTAATTGAATGGCCAGCTGCCATTCTCTTTCTAAGGTCCCAGGTGGTTACGGGATTAACCAATTCATCCCCATTCCCTGGGACAGATCTGCCACTCTATCAGGTCATGGCTGATCTCAATCTCAACTCCTTCTGAAGTCACGAAAGGGTTTGATGGACTTGTAGGGGAGTCAATAACTCAGGGCCACAATTATGAGATAAATTAAGTCAAGAATTCAACAGAAACATCTTTACCCAGTAGGTGGTCAGAACATGCCACGTGGCGCAGTCATGGAATCCCGATCGAGTCTGCACCAACTTTCTGACAGAGTATCTTACCCAGGTCCTCCCCCCTGTCTATCCCCACAACCCCACACATTTTGTTGAGAGGAGGCCTGATTGAGGTCTACAAATTTATGAGAGATAAAGACAGGATGGATAGTCAGAGACTTTTTCCCAGGGTGGAAGAGTCAATTACAAGGGGGCACAGGTTCAAGGTGAGAGGGGGAAAGTTTAAGGGAGATGTACGGGGGAAGTTTTTCACGCAGAGAGTGGCGGGTGCCTGGAACGCGCTGCCAAGGAGGTGGTGGAAGCAGGCACATTAGCAACATTTAAGGGGCATCTGGATGGGTATAATAGGGAGGGAGTAGAGGGATACGGACTGAGTAAGGGTAAACGAGATGGGTTTTTTTTAAAGTTTAATTAGGGCATCATGATTGGCACAGGCTTGGAGGGCAGAAGGGCCTGTTCCTGTGCTGTTCTTTGTATTTACCATGGCTAATCCATCTGACCTGGATGTTTTGGGACACTAAGGGACAATTTAGCATGGCCAATCCACCTAGCCTGCACATCTTTGGACTGTGGGAGGAAACCGGAGCACCCGGAGGAAACCCACGCAGACACGGGGAGAACGTGCAGACTCCACACAGACAGTCACCCAAGGCCAGAATTGAATCCGGGTCCCTGGAGCAGTGAGGGAACAGTGCTAACCACTGTGCCACCCAGAGTATAGTCAAATGGCTTCGATACCCTTAGGGAGAAACTAGATAGATACATGAATGAGAAAGGAATGGAAGGATGTACTGGTTGGATTAAATGAAGAGGGATGGGGTGGGCTCCTGTGCGGCATAAACACTGGCTCTGGGCAAGTTGAGCAGAGTGGTCTGTTTGTTTCTTTATAATGTACCCATCTTAGCTTCAGATGCCCTAATCCAGCAGAATGGCTGAGTTACCCAAAGGACAAACTCTGGAACTGTACTCCAGACAGGAGCCAATACCTTATGGCAGGAAATTGGGGAATTTCTTTTGATTAATCTCACTCATATTTAAAACAAAAGTTCTAAACGAAAAGTCAGGTGCTGCAAGCTCACTGTTTAGCAAGTTGTGTCTCCAAGTTGCCAACCCCCTTTATTGGACGTTACATTGATGAAGACATTTATCTCGTTGTTTGCAAGACCTTGCTGTTCATGAATTGGTTTGTGTCACTCCCTACAATACAAGCGCCTACCCTTTGTTGTTGTGAACTGCTTTGAGGTATCTGGAGGTTGTGAAAGGTGCTACACAACTACACATTATTTTTGCACTGGGAACATTGCAGCAATGCAACATGCGAGTGCATGTGGTCGGAGATTATTGGCTGTGACATCTTTGCAGAGCGTGGGCCCATCCCTCGTGACTCCCTGTGAGATATTCACCCTGACCTCCCAAACCCAGCCCACTATATTATTCCAGAGCTTCCTGTCTGCTTTCCTGGTTTTCTCCCCTCTCCTGATGGCTTCTGAATCATGGAGGAGGGGGGTCCCACTTCCCCCCAGACCCAAGGAGCTGCCGCAGGATTCTACTCTTAACCACACCTCTCTTTGAAAACCGATTGTGACCTGCAACAACAGCCTTCAGCAGGGTCAGTGCTAATGCCCCCTGGCAATACTGACACGGTAAGAAGTCTCACAACACCAGGTTAGAGTCCAACAGGTTCATCAGGTGACTCACCTGATGAAGAGGCAGTGCTCCAAAAGCTTGTGCTGCCAAATAAACCTGTGGGACTTTAACCTGGTGTTGTGAAACTTCTTACTGTGCCTACCCCAATCCAACGCCGGCATCTCCACATCATACTGACACTCTCAAAGACGGGCAGTAAATGCTGGCCCAGCCAACAACTCCCGTGAACGAATAAAAATAAACTTTGCAAATGAGTGACGCACTCTGGGGACCACCGCAAATGTACATGCCAAGATAACCCTTGCACCCCTTTACCTTGTATAACACCCTAACTACCTAAAAGGTAGCAGTTCTATCAGCTACATAACAGCACTGCAGACAGAATCATGGAAGCACCCAGTGCTGAAGCAGGCCACTCAGCCCATCATTCCTGGGCCAGCTCGTTGAAAGAGCCATCCAATTAGCTCAACATGTCTGTTCTTTCCCCTTGGCCCTGCAACATTTTCATCTTCAGGTACATACTAATTACCATTGAACCTGCCTTCTCCACCTTATCAGACAGCGTGTCTTCAGTGATGTGGTGGTAATGTCACTGGGTTAGTAATCCAGACACCCAGGGCTAATCTGGGAGGTGGACAGATTCAAATCCCACCACGCCAGCTGGTGGAATTTAAATTCAATTGATTAAACGTGGAATAAAAGGTTAGTCTCAGTGATGGTGAACAGGAAACCATCGCTGAGTGTTTGCAAAAACCCATCTGGTTCACTAATGTCCTTTCGTGGAGGAAATCTGCCAACTTTACCCGGTCTGGCCTACATGTAACTCCAGAGCCACAGCAATGTGGTTGACTCTGAAATGGCCCAGGAAGGCAATCAGTTCAACAAATTTTGGCCTTGCCAGCAACGCCCACATCCCGTGAAATTAATAAAAAAGAAACATTCCAGGTCACAGGAGTTCCTTGTGTTGAAAAATCTCATCACATCTCTGACTCTTTTGCCAATCATCCTAAATCTGTGTCCTCCTCCAACCCTGCTGACAATGGAAACATAGGGATGTAATGTTCACCAGCCTTTCCATCCCAGACTTAATGGGGGCAGAGGCAGGAAGGCAGTGGGGGTCCCCATTCACCACTCCCACCCCCCTCTCCCCCACCCCTCCCCCCACCCACCATTCTCCTCCACCCCTCCCCCCACCTACCATTTCCCCTCCCCCACCCCATCTTCTCCCCACCCTCCTGCCCATAGTGTCCCCAAACATGCCACTGGGGAAAGCATTACATTTTGCCCACAGTTTCTCCTTATTTACCCTTTAAACTATTATTCTATTAGGTTAACAAATGCGGAAATATGTCGATTCCTTAGATGTCCCTGATGCCCCTAGTCTGTGATTTCCAGAACAGATCTACAACATTCAGTTATTCAACTGTTTTTTTTTAAAAAGGAGATTTTCCTGTAATCCAGAATCAGGGTCTGTAGACAGGACAGGTGATTCACTTCTGGTATGTTTTGAGCTGTTATTTTTCAACCCATTCCAATACAAAACTGAGCATCTTTTACAATATTACCTATGGGGATTTGCGCAGTGTGAATGTAAGCCTACTTGTGACTCTTGAATAGACAAAAAATATGAGGTATCTTTTCAAAAAGAAAAATTTACATTTAGTGAATCCCAAAAATCGAACAAAGGAGAACAGTTGGTTGCTGAATCGGACACTCACCTTGCACTGTCAGTAGGAAGCATCAAATACATGCTGGATGATGGGGATGAAATATAATAATACAGTGAGAGAATGGCCCGACATTCTGTTCTTTCATTTATTCCATTACGTGCCCGGTTTGTCTTTAACCGTCACCCCTTAAGTCACTTAATTATTCCTACCCTCCACCGATTAAATCTCTAACTTCTCCCACCCTGATAAAAAGACCATCAACTTGAAAAGATAATTCTGTTTCCCTCTCCGCATTTTTATACCATTATTTCACAATCCCAGCATCTGCAGTGTTTGGCTTTTTGATTAAATCTGTCTTGGCAGTCTTGATTCTGAACAGTTGGATAAGTAATTATAAAGTACAGTAAAATCTCTATGTATCCCCTGTGGAATTTTCACTTCCCTTTCACCAGTAGCAAGGGCACTGCACCGTGTCTGTTTGTATGCAACATTTATGTGAGCCGTCATTCTGCGTCAAAGAAACCAAGCTCATCGCTACACAGGTGCGTTTGTGGCTAATGCAGTCAAGATCCAAACCGGGGCAGCAATGAGATGTATCTGGAAGCCACAGTGACCCGAACGGACATTGCTTTTTGATCCACTGACTGAATTCACAGTGGATCGGAGATAGGCAGGTGTTTCCGCATTCTAATAGCTTTTACGTCTCGTCCAAAGGCATGGTCTATGCCAGCAGCCAGAATTCATCCGCCAATATCTCAGGATCCTTTGGAAAGCTGGGGACGGGTGATGTCTGTTTTTTGGAAAACTCTACATTCCCCGTCAATCTTTGTGACGATGAGTAAGTGGCGCTCAGCAGTTGCTGGCGCTCATAAGAATTCCGCACAATCCCACTGAGGAGGCAAGTGCCAGAAAGACGTTCCGAACGGTCCAAGACGGAGCCTCACTGTTCTAGAGCCCAGCTGCAGGAAAAAAAGAACAGTTTTATCGAGTGACAAAGAGCACAAGGTTAATTGTGTATCGAATCTGCAACCATTCTGGAACAGCCCATTAAGTCCTAAAAGAAAACGATAACTAGATTAATCTTTGCAGTTCAACAATAACATTTGATTTGATTTATTATTGTCACATGTATTAGCGTACATGAAAAGTATTGATTCTTGCGCGCTATACAGACAAAGCATAGAGAAGGAAACAAGAGTGCAGAATGTAGTGTTACAGTCATAGCTAGGTCAACTTAATGCAAGGTAAGTCCATTCAAAAGTCTGACAGCAGCAGGGAAAAAGCTGTTCTTGAGTCGGTTGGTACGTGACCTCAGACTTTTGTATCTTTTTCCCAACGGAAGAAGGTGGAAGAGAGAATGTCCGGGGTGCATGGGGTCCTTAATTATGCTGGCTGCTTTGCCAGGGACCCGGGTTCGATTCCCAGCTTGGGTCACTGTCTGTGCGGTGTCTGCACGTCCTCCCTGTGTCTGTGTGGGTTTCCTCCGGATGCTCTGGTTTCCTTCCACAGTCTGAAAGACGTGCTGGTTAGGTGCATTGGCCATGCTAAATTCTCCCTCAGGTGCCGAACAGGTGCTGGAGTGTGGCGACTAGGGGATTTCCACAGTAACTTCATTGCACTGTTAATGTAAGCCTACTTGTGATACTAATAAATAAACTTATACTCTTTGTGTGTCTGTGTATATATGCATATGTGTGTGTATATAACCTGTATGTATGCATGTGTGTACATATATATATATATATATATATACACATTTCCACACATGCCTATGTGTGTATGTGCCTCTATATGTGTATTTATATATATGTGTATGTGCAGACTCATCGGGTGGGATTCTCTGATCTCGTCGGGGTCACCACGCTGCCGGCGAGAATGGAGAATTTGGTGCTTAGCCAGCACTCCATTCACTGCAGCGAGACCGGAGAATCTCAGCCGCGGACGAGGGTGGAAGTTTTTGGTGAATATTCCCACTATGGTGACATTACACTGCTTTGGATTAATTTCTGTGTCCTGTTTTTTAACCAGTTCCCTACCCAGTGCAACATTCAATCCGGTTTGTGACATGCTGTTTGGAATAATATTAAGTTTCCCTGACTGCGTGTATCACACCTTTAACTCTATGGACTTCTTCCCAGGAAAGGTTGGTCTGCGGACCAACGATGGGAAGTGAAGCCGGTTTTCCAACTCATTGTTTCTAAAGGGGCACAGACATCACAGAGACCAATGCGCTCAATCTGATAATAAATAAAAAGTAAAGAAAACTTGCATTTCACAACTACCAGACATTCTAAAGTGCTTTACAGTCAATGAGATGCGATCACTGTTGCAATGTAAGCAATGGTGCAGCTAATTGGTGCACAGCAAGCTCCCCCAAGCAGCAATATGATTTGATTTGATTTATTATTGTCACATGTATTAACATACAGTGAAAAGTATTGTTTCTTGCGTGCTATACAGACAAAGCATACCGTTCATGGAGAAGGAAACAAGAGAGTGCAGAATGTAGTGTTACAGTCATAGCTAGGGTGTAGGGAAAGATCAACTCAATGCAAGGTCTGACAGCAGCAGGGAAGAAGCTGTTCTTGAGTCAAGTTGGTAAATGACCTCAGACTTTTGTATCTTTTTCCCGATGGAAGAGAGAATGTGCGGGATGCATGGGGTCCTTACTTATGCTGGCTGCTTTGCCAAGGCAGCGGGAAGTGTAGACAGAGTCAATGGGTGGGAGGCTGGTTTGCGTGTTGGATTGGGCTCCATTCACGAACTTTTGTAGTTTCTTGCGGTCTTGGGCAGAGCAGGAGCCATAGCAAGCTGTGATACAACCAGAAAAAATGCTTTCTATGGTGCATCTGTAAAGTTGGTGAGAGTCATAGGTGACATGCCAAATTTCCTTAGTCTTCTGAGAAAGTAGAGGTGTTGGTGGGCTTTCTTAACAATAGTGTTGGCATGGGAGGGGGGGGGGGGGATCAGGACAGGTTGTTGGTGATCTGGACACCTAAAAACCTGAAGCACTTGACCCTTTCTACTTCGTCCCCGTTGATGTAGACAGGGATATTTGTCCAGAGGGCAAGTCTCAGTTATTAAGACAGCCAATTAACTTTTAATCTTAAAGTAAAATACCAAGAACACAACTGATAAAGCTGACACAACAATTGGCATTTATATAGCTCTCACTGAGGTTCAGTCCCATGGGGGTTTGTGGTCCTCCAATACTTATCTGTTATGTGGGAGATGGTGGCATAATGTCACTGGACGAGTAATCCAGAGGCCCAGGCTAATGCTTTGGGGACATGGGTTCAAATCCATCACGGCAGCTGGTGGAATTTAAATTAAATCTGAATTTAAAAACTAATCTCAGGAATGGAGACCATGAAATCACCATTGATTGTTGTAAAAACCCATCTGGTTCACTAATGTTCTTTAGGGAATTAAATCTGCCGTCCTTACCTGGTCTGGCCTACATGCGACTCCAGAGCACAGCAATGTGGTCGACTCTTAACTACTTTGGGCAGAATGGTGGCACAGTGGTTAGCACTGCTGCCTCACAGCGCCAGGGACCTGGGTTCGAGTCCCGGCTTGGGGTCACTGTCTGTGTGGAGTCTGCACGTTCTCCCCGTGTCTGCGTGGGTTTCCTCCCACACTCCAAAGACGTGCATGTTAGGCGCATTGGTCATGCTAAATTGCCTCTTAGTGTCCCAAAGTGCGGAGGTAGAGGGAGTGGCAGGGTAAATATAAGGAGTGACAGGGATAGGGCCTAGGTGAGATTGTTGTCAGTGCAGACTTGATGGGCCGAATGGCCTCCTTCAGCACTGTAGGGTTTCTATGATTCTACCCTCTGGGCAATTAGGGATGTGCAACAAATTTGCCAGCGATGCCCACATCCCATAAAAGAATAAAGAAATCAAATGTTTACAGTCCACATTTACATTCAGTGCACACAGGCGGAGTGTGTGACCCTGTGTGAATGTGGAGCCAGCACTAAAAACAACCATGTGCTTCCATACAGCGCCTTTTACACAGTAAACCTCTGGGTCACTTTGCTGGAGTGTTATCAAACACAATTTGACACCAAGCCACGCGAGGAGACATTGAACCGGGGACCAAAAACCTGGTTTCTTAAGTACCTGGAGTGAGACTTGGACACAGAATATTCTGACAGAGGTGGAGTAAGGCGGTGGGGATGTGGGGGGCAGTTGTTGGGGAGGGGAGGGGGGTGACTAACATGGTAGCTTTAAAGGAACGGTGAGAATAACTGCAAATTGAAAAATGCCAGGGGCCATAATCTGTATAAAAGGTGCATGAGAGAGAAAGAAACATCGAAACAGATAAAAGTTCAGCACAACATCATGGGCCGAAGGGCCTGTTCTGTGCTGTACTGTTCTATGTTCTATGTTCATAGAAAAACTACAGCACAATACAGGCCCTTCAGCCCCCAATGTTGTGCCGAACATGTCCCTACCTTAGCGATTACTAGGCTTACCTATAACCCTCTATCTTACTAAGTTCCATGTACTTATCTAAAAGTCTCTTAAAAGACCCTATCGAATCCGCCTCCACCACCGTTGCCGGCAGCCCATTCCATGCATCCACCACCCTCTGAGTGAAAAACTTACCCCTGACATCTCCTCCGTACCTACTCCCCAGCACCTTAAACCTGTGTCCTCTTGTGGCAACCATTTCAGCCCTGGGAAAAAGCCTCTGACTATCCACTCGATCAAAGAAGGTGTGAGAAAATGCACCGAACACTTCCTAGAACAAGAGGGAGTTTAAAATTAGGGATCATCATCAGGAATGAAAGTGGGGAGGTGCTGGAACAAGATGGAACGAAAGCAAAACATGGTATTGCAGGATGCTGGAAATCGGAAGTAAAAACAGGAAAAACTGCTGGATAAACTCAGCAGAATCTGGCAGGAGCTGTGGAGAGAGAAACAGAGTTAACGGGTGGGATTTTCCACACACACCCCCTACCCAGGGGCATATTTCACAGTGGCGAAGGTGGCCCACCACTGGCCAGTGGTGGGATCTTCCTCTACTGTCAACAGGGCTTCCCGTTCTATGCACTCCCTGACGTGCGTTCCCCCACGTCAAGGGCTCGCCGTCGACGGGACTGGAAGATCCCGCCGGCGAGAATGGCTGGAAAATTCCGGCCAGTGTTAAGACCCTCCTGCAGAACTGGAACCACATGACTGGAAAGGCTTGACTATGTTTTCTCTCTCCACAGATCCTGCTGAGTTTTTCCAGCATTTCCTGTTCTCATTTTATATTTTAATCAAGACTTGGACATTTCCAATTGGGCATTGTTCTCTGGGATGGGGGGACGTGCCTAAAACACAAGGGAGAACCTTCAGCTACAACATCCCGCAGATTGGATCAGGGCTGAAGATTTCTCTTGCTCTCTTATTGGGCCTGAGAATACTCGATTCGCTTTTTAATTAGCTCTCTCAACTGTCCGTCAACATTTCCGGGTTAAATTGGTTACTGTCCAAACCATAAAGGAATAAACACAAATGATATCCTGTGTGCCACATCTGTTTGCAGTAAAATTTATAAATAAGACAAATCTGTTGTTGCAGCGAGAATTAAATCCCAGTAAAAGAAATGGTGCAAATAAAGCACAGGATTTTTCTTTGCATTTGAAGGTTTGGTTTAAATTTAAGACAAGGTTTCCCAATTAGCAATTCCTGGATCATTATCTGCACTGATGTCAGTGGTTTGAAATTCGGCACAAATTATCACTGAATCATGTTGTTTTGCACGAACCTGTTGGGAGATTTCGATGCGAGCCATTTCTCACGGTTCCACCAGCCTCTCTCCGCCTTCCAGCCTTGCTTGCTGCAGCTGACATCTCTCACAGAACATAGATGATATAGGAGAGGATCACTAAACTCACAATGGCAAAAAGCATCAGCAGAAAGACGTCCAGCATTGTGAATAAACTGGGGAGAAGAGGAGGGGGGCCGTGAATACACTGGCTTTCAATGATGCCCCCTGTTCAGATTACAACACCCTGTCAAAGAGGGAGAGGGTGGGAGGGGGTTGCGGAAGAGAGTGAGACACCAAGTGCCAACGGAGGGAAGTGCATAATGTCTTGAAGTCAACAGTCACAAGAGAAGTCTTAGAATCCCGACAGTGCAGAGGCCATTCAGCCCATCGAGCCTGCACCAATGACAATCACACCCGGGTCCTATCCCCTTAACCCCACGTATTTACTCTGCTAATCCCCTGGCACTAAGGGGTAATTTAGCATGACCAATCCACCTTACTTACATATCCCTGGTCAATAAGGGGCAATTTAGCATGGCCAGTCCACCTTACCTACAGACACCTGGACACTAAGGGGTAATTTAGCATGACCAATCCACCTTACTTACGCGGCACGGTAGCACAGTGGTTAGCCCTGCTGCTTCACAGCTCCAGGGACCTGGGTTCGATTCCTGGCTTGGGTCACTGTCTGTGTGGAGTTTGCACATTCTCCTCGTGCCTGCATGGGTTTCCTCCGGGTGCTTCGGTTTCCTCCCACAGTCCAAAGATGTGTGGGTTAGGTTGATTGGCCATGCTAAAAATTGCCCTTAGTGTCTTGAAATGCGTAGGTTAGAGGGATTAGTGGGTAGATATGGGGGTAGGGCCAGGGTGGGTTTGTGGTCGGTGCAGACTCGATGGGCCGAATGGCCTCTTTCTGTACTGTAGGATTTCTATGATCTATGATATCAGTATTCCTGGTCACTAAGGGACAATTTAGAATGGCCAATCCACCTTACCTACAGATCCCTGAACACTAAGGGGCAATTTAGCATGGCCAATCAACCTAACCCGCACCTTCTGCACCCATTGGGCATAGCAGGAGCTGGGGTGCATTATAGACCCCGATAATCACATGATGATTTGATGTTTTAAGTTTCCTTTATACTTCTGTTCTGTTCGGGCTGTTCCCCCTTCTTTTGGGGAGCTGTCCCTTTTACTTTGTCCCTGAGTTCATTTGAGTTGGTTTATTTGGTTTGCCCTAAAAGAGGCCTAACTCACACATATTTGGACTGTGGGAGGAAACCGGAGCACCCTGAGGAAACCCACGAAGACACGGGGAGAACGTGCAAACTCCACACAGACAGTGACCCAAGCCGGTAATCGAACCCGGGTCCTGGTCTCAATTAGGAAATCTGTCAGGGCTGCTGTCCATGATGTCTGTTTATGTGTGTGTGTTTGTGTGTGTGTGATCTACTCGAAACTCGGAAATTCCCAGGAAACACTTTAAGGATGTCCCCCAAAGCAACCCTGGAAGAGGTCAAACATTCCTGCCAGTTTACAGCAGTCCCTGATTCCAAACAACCCGACTGGAGGCAGCTTACTCGGGAAGGCACCAAACACATCAAGAAACTTTGTCAGGAGAGTGCGGATGTGAAGTCGAGGCATTGGAGGGTACGTACAAACCTCCAAACAGCCCACAAACATAAAAGCAAAATACTGTGGATGCTGGAATCTAAAACAAAAACAGAAAATACTGGAAAATCTCAGCAGGTCTGACAGCTTCTGTGGAGAGAGAATAAAGAACAAAGAACAAAGAACAGTACAGCACAGGAAACAGGCCCTTCGGCCCTCCAAGCCTGTGCCGCTCCTTGGTCCAACTAGACCAATCGTTTGTATCCCTCCATTCCCAGGCTGCTCATGTGACTATCCAGGTAAGTCTTAATAATTGAAGCATGCTAAGGGGACATCTGGACTTGAACCAGGGATTACTTACTATGCAGTCAAATGCTCTACCATTGAGCTATACACCCAGAAGCCTACCATTGAGCTATACACCCAGAATAGAGCCAACATTTCGAGTGTGGATGACTCTTCGTCAGAGCTGGAGTTTAGAAGAATGAGTTCCGATGAAGAGTCATCCAGACTCGAAACGTTGGCTCTGTTTCCTCTCCACAGATACTGTAAGACCTGCTGAGACTTTCCAGCATTTTCTTTTTCTGCTCCCAACAACCCATCCGCCCGACCTTTCAAATACACCTGCCCGAGACGTGGCAGATACTGCAGATTACGCAGTAGAGTTATCACCCATCTCAGAGACCATTGAATCAGATTGGAAGTAAGCCATCTCAATGACTGGGAGGTGTTGGCCGAGTGGTATTATCGCGAGGCTATTAATCCAGAAACCCAGCTAATGTTCTGGAGACGCAGGTTCGAATCCCGCCATGGCAGTTGGTGGAATTTGAATTCAATAAAACATATCTGGAATTAAGAATCTACTGATAACCATGAAACCATTGTCGATTGTTGGGAAAATTCATCTGGTTCACTAATGTCCTTTAGACTCCAGAGCCACAGCAATGTGGTTGACTCTCAACTGCCTCTGAACAAGAACGACTAAGGATGGGCAATAAATGCTGGCCAGCCAATGACGCCCATATCCCACTAATGAATATGAAAAAAGTCCTAAGGAAAGGAGGGATGTAGGAGGAATAATGGGAGCAAACTGGACCCTAATCTCATACCTCCACCATTTCTGTTGCTCCACTTTTGGTAGCCTTCAGCCATTTAGGCTTTAGGTTCTGGAATTCCCTCCCTATAACTCCCCACCCCTCTTTATCCTCTTATGAGGGACATGGGCAGAGTGGATAAGGAACAGATGACCCTTAGTCCCCACAAGGGGACATTGGTTCAACCTGAGGGGCAGGGAATGTGAGGAAAAACCTTTTTACCCATTTCACCAGATTCTCTAGACTTTCACCAGACTGGCACTGCAGTGCAGTGCAAAGAGGGTGCTGCACTATCAGAGGAGCTGTCTTTCAGATGACACATTAAAAGAAGTATCATCTCTCTCATGGATGCAAAAAAATCCCACGCACTATTTTAAAGAGGGGCAGACGAGCTCTCTCCCAATGTCCTGTGAAAGTTTAATTCCTCAACCAATTACATATTAAAAAGTCCAGCCATTTTCAGGTTGCTGGTTGTGGGAGCTTGCTGTGTACAAATCGCTGTTGTGTTTCTTACTCTGCAACAGTGCTTATAGTTCAAAAATACTTAGCCAATCATGCAGCATCTGTGGAGAATCCGGCCACGTTCTAGCTCAACTATCCTACATCAGAATCTAGTCCTCAACCTAAAACAACAACAGTTCCTCTATCCACAGATGCTGCCGGACTTACTGAGGGTTCCAGCGTTTTCTATTCTTATTTCAGATTTCCAATTGAAGCAGCATTATTGTTTTTGCCAAAAGCACTTCATTGCAAAAGTCCTGGAATGTGAAACGTGTGATTATAACTACAAGGTTTTCTTTATTAAACTAGGCATGGTTGATGAATAATGGGGCGGCACAGTGGTTAGCACTGCTGCCTCATAGCGCCAGGGACCCGGGTTCAATTCCCAGCTTGGGTCACTGTCTGCGTTCTCCTCGTGTCTGCGCGGGTTTCCTCCGACTGCTCCGGTTTCCTCCCACAGTCTGAAAGACGTGCTGGTTAGGTACATTGGCCGTGCTAAATTCTCCCTCAGTGTACCCGAACAGATGGGGAAATGTGGCCACTAGGGGATTTTCACTTCATTGCAGTGTTAATGTAGGCCTTCTTGTGACACTAATAAATAAACTTTAAACTTAATAGCCAAAGACAAAAGGTAGGATATTCTGGCCTTTCCTGCCGTCGAGATCTTCCAGTCCCGCCAAAGATGACCACTCCACACCCCCCCACCCCCCCGCCCCCCAACCCCCTGGTGGCAGGTTCCCCCTGTGGCAGTGGAACAGGTGAGTCATACAAAATGCTGTAG
The DNA here is from genome assembly GCF_964213995.1 of Mustelus asterias. Lineage (NCBI taxonomy): Eukaryota > Metazoa > Chordata > Chondrichthyes > Carcharhiniformes > Triakidae > Mustelus > Mustelus asterias. The sequence goes on from NC_135811.1 coordinate 103,987,788, forward strand.
GCATCAGCGGGACTGGATAGATTCTTCCAGCGATCAATGGCGAATCGCTTACGCAGCTGGAAAAGATGCTGTGGGGGGAGCGGGTGGGCTGGAAATTCCCACCCAAAGTTACAAGACAGGGAAGGACTTTTGAACCTTAAAAGTTACAAGATGACCTTCTAGCATTAGGTCATTGCGATAGAGGATTTTGGATCAGTTCAGCATGGACACTGCGCGCAGGTTAAAATGGGCAAATTTGGATAGCAGTGAACAGATGCTTCAGATTAAAAAGTGTTCACCAAACAGGATAAATGTATAGCCAGGGCTGTAAAAAATCCTGGAATCAGTGACAGGGCGAATGGATGTTTTGTTCCAGGCTCAGCAAATTACTGCAGATGCTGGCATCTGAAACCAAAGGAGAAAATGCTGGAAAATCTCAGCAGGCCTGGTACCACCTGTAAGGAGAGAAAAATGCTGATGTTTCGTGTCCAAATGACTCTTTGTCAATTCTCAGCTTTGAAAAAGGGCTATCTGGACTCGAAACGTCAGCTCTTTTCTCTCCTTACAGATACTGCCAGACCTGCTGAGATTTTCCAGCATTTTCTCTTCTGGTTCCTCCCTCGTCACTGTCAGCTGAAGATAATGAATTTTTTAACATATCACCCTGAATTGTTCATAATATCAACTTCCAGCAGGTTGCAACACAAGCATTTTTTTGGGGAATCAAAAACAGAAAATGCTGGAAAATCTCAGCAGGTCCAACGGCATTTGCGGAGAGAGAACAGAGCTAATGGCTCGGGTTTTACAACCTTGCTTGGGTAAGGCTCGTAAAATCTCGCCTGAGGCCAACGGAGAATCCCGTTCTGCAAGCCTCACTCGCCCCGAAATAGGTAAAATTCCAGCCAACGTTTCGCGTCTGGATGACCCGCTGTCTGAACTGAAGACAATTGGAAATAGGATGAGATTTATACTGTTTTGTGGGGAAAAGGAGGACTTGATTGGGGGGGGGGGGGGTGTTGTTGGAGCTGGCTAGCGGGCCAGCAATAGGCAAGGGAGAGATTGACAAAGATGCCATGGACCTGTTTTAAGAATACTCTCCCTTCAGTCGCAGCCTAAATCTGGAGGAACAAACTTTTTACACTGCTGAATGTTTTCTACCGTTCAAGGAATCAGAGATAAACTTCTTCGCGATTACCCGTCTGAAATTCTCCAGACCCGACAATCCTTCAAAATTCATTCCTGAGATGTGGGTGTCAATGGCTGGGTCAGCATTTGCTGCCCATCCCTAATTGCCCTTGCCAGGCCATTTCAGAGGGCATTGCTGTGGCTCTGGAGTCACACGTAGGCCAGACCAGGTAAGGATGGCAGATTTCCTTCCCTACAGGACATTGGTGAATTTTAAACAATCCTCACTTGTTTTAGGTTCATCATTGGACTTTTTAAATTCCAGATTATTTTATTGAATTCAAATTTCATCATCTGCCAGGATGAGATTCGAACGCAGGTCCACAGTGACAATAGCACATCACCATCTTCTTCTATATAATCCTTTGGCAAAGAACGGAGTAGTTTTGCCCCTCTGTTCTGGCCAATAAGTATCCAATATCCAAGTAGGCCAATAAGAGGCCTGTGACTAGTGGTGTTCCGCAGGGCTCTGTATTGGGACCTCTGCTGTTTGTGATTTATATAAACGATCTGGAAGAAGGTATAACTGGGGTGTTCAGTAAGTTTGCGGACGACACAAAATTGGCAGGACTTGCAGATAGTGAGGAGCATTGTCAGAGGCTACAGAAGGATATAGATAGGCTGGAAATTTGGGCAAAGAAATGGCAGATGGAGTTCAATCCTGATGCATTTTAGTAGGACTAATGTAGGGAGGAGCTATACGATAAATGTCAGAACCATAAAGGGTGTAGATACACAGAGGGACCTGGGTGTGCAAGTCCACAGATCCTTGAAGGTGACATCACAGGTGGAGAAGGTGGTGAAGAAGGCATATGGCATGCTTGCCTTTATAGGACGGGGCATAGAGTATAAAAGTTGGGGTCTGATGTCGCAGATGTATAGAACGTTGGTTCGGCCGCATTTGGAATACTGCGTCCAGTTCTGGTCGCCACACTACCAGAAGGACGTGGAGGCTTTGGAGAGAGTACAGAGGAGGTTTACCAGGATGTTGCCTGGTATGGAGGGGCTTAGTTATGAGGAGAGATTGGGTAAACTGGGGTTGTTCTCCCTGGAAAGACGGAGGATGAGGGGAGACTTAATAGAGGTGTATAAAATTATGAAAGGCACGGTGGGAAGCTTTTCCCCAGGTCGGTGGTGACGTTCACGAGGGGTCATAGGTTCAAGGTGAAGGGGGGGAGGTTTAACACAGATATCAGAAGGACATATTTTACACAGAGGGTGGTGGGGGCCTGGAATGCGCTGCCAGGCAAGGTGGTGGAGGCGGACACACTGGGAACGTTTAAGACTTATCTAGACAGCCACGTGAACGGAGTGGGAATGGAGGGATACAAAAGAATGGTCTAGTTTGGACCAGGGAGCGGCGCGGGCTTGGAGGGCCGAAGGGCCTGTTCCTGTGCTGTATTGTTCTTTGTTCTATCCCCTTTTGATATGACTAATTTAATCGTTTAAAGAGTTTAATTGGTTATCTCCTCATTGCTGCTTGTGGGATCTTGCTGTGCACAAATCCACTGCTGCATTTCTCATGTTACAAGAGTAACTACACTTTGAAGAAGGCAGTTCATTGGTTGTAAAGCATTTCGGGATGCACAGTGATGATGAAACTCACTATATAGAACCACAGAAGAAAGGAGCAGGGGGAGGCCATTTGGCCCTTCGAGCCTGTTCCGACATTCATTATGAATATGAATGCAAGTTCTTCCTTTCTGAAGAAGAATAGATTCAAGGTTATAACGGGTTAACAGTTCCAACAATAAAACACATTTCTAAATAAATAAATTCCACACTATTGTCCCACATTATGGAGTTTATTGACAATCGGTCATATAAGAATCATGCCAAAAATACATTTTTTCCTAAAAATTGCAAGCATGGTAATGAAGAATTCAGAAAGACATGTTTCATCTGAATCACAGATATCCAGTATTTTATGCAATTACTTATATATATCTTTAACACCACCTTTTATTCCCACTGACCCTCAACTTCCAAACTGGACAAATGCTTGCGACAACTCCATTTGTGAACATGCTGGACTCTGCGTGGTCAGTGATGCAGAAAGGATCACACAAATCAATTTCTCAACCCAGGCAACTTAAGACAAACGGAGGACATTTCCCTTTGTTGGCGCACCCCACTTTGATGTAAGCTGCAGCGTGAGGGATGGGGTAGCTGAGATCCATGCTGCTACTGGGGATGACCCAGAGTACCACACAGGAACAGAACTTTATCCTCACACACAGCGCCCACCCCCCACCCACCCCCCCCCCCCCCCCCAAGTTCAACAAAACAATGCGTTTCAATGGAAATGCAGCTTAAACACAGTTGCTCCCCTTGTACTTACGCCTGAGCCACCCGGAGACCAAAGCTAATTTCAGGTGCTTCTTTTTTCGCAGGTACTTGGGTAACTCAGTAACATCTTTAGCAAAAGCTCTAAGCGGAACATGAAAAGCACGATGTTTTTTTTATTTAAGAAAGAAAAAACACAATTCTTCTACCAATTAATCAGCAATAACAACTGCGAGTTTCAAATTAAATAGCGTGTTAAGACTAAGCAGTTAATGTACTTTTTCCATGGAATGTTGAAAGTGTCATTAATATTGGCACGCAATGTCTACACATTTGTGCTTTTATGTACATATCTTCTGTTGTCCACTAAGCTTAGGAGCCTGAACTTTACCAACATATCAGTTAACCAGTTATGCTTCACACAATGATTTCATTGCTTGTGCGGTTTTGGGGCTGAAAACCATGAGGGACATCCCCCTGTCCCCTTACCAATACCCAACTGCTGCAAAATATTTCCATATTTGTGATGTATGGACTCAATTGAAAGGCTGGCACTGGACTGTGGACTGTTCCAACATTAGTCAATACAACATTCTATTCCATCTCTCATTAAACGGTCAAAATACACCAGTTTCCACCTTAAACCTCAGGGGATTCACAATGCTTCCTCAGGACATGGAGCAGTTTGCTGTGAAACAGAACAGCAGAAAGCTGTTCCAGCTTTGGGTAATACGATATAACGAGGGATTTAATAATCCATCAACATCATGTTCCCTAGCAAAAATTGGAATTGATCAACTGATTAGTACAATGCCAGTCAAAACAGCCAATTCACAAAAGTTAATGACTTGTTGACGGCACCTTACGGGAAATAGTGGCACTGAGGGCAGCTGGTGCACTTCTGGTCCCTGAACTCATGAAAGGGCATTTACATGGGCATAGCAAAGTGGGTACTGGTCTCGGCAACTATCTCAGTGAGATACGGAAGAGATCCAGACTAATTCCTAGTGGATACTCATTGCCCAGGTGGTGGAGGGGTTGCCTGGAGACGGGCCTCCTTTGGCAGCAAAACTTAACTTGATAGGAATGTTGCTCAGGCAACGTTTTTTTTCTGCACCAAACTGGTTCAAACTGGATTCGGTCTCACCCAAGCCCCATGCATTGTAAGTTAAGACAGGAAATTACTCTGAAAAGCAACATGCATTAATCCCCGTAAAGCTAACCTTTCTGTTCAAAGTCGCACACTGTTGCCAACTTGAGTCTTTCACAGTTTCATTCTAATGGCACAAAATGTTTCAAAGTCTGATTCTCAATGACATACCAAGCTTGACCGTGTCTGCAGATGTCACTGAGGAGGAGGAGATTCACAACCATTCTGAAGTGAGTGGCAGATGTTGGTTCCAAAGGTTGGATCAGCAAGCTGGCAAATACACTTACCACCACCCGTACCCCCCCCCCCCCCCCCCACCCCCCTCCCTAATCGGATTCTACTGGAATCCCAATCTTGTAATCGTACAATGTTAAAGCAATGGAGTGTAACATTGCGTTTTCTTTTTAAATGCGAAAGAATTTCTCCTCCTCCCACTCGCCAACCTTTCAAATTCAAATCGATTCCCAACTCGCTTCACTCCCCATTTCCCCCACCTTCCTTCCCGATAGTAAAATTCATCTTCCCACAGCCAACCTGTATCACAATGTCTCACTACTGTGGCATGTAACCGAGGGCTGTTATCAAACTATAGTACAGTTGGTGAGAGCTTGGCAGAGGTTGAATTTCATTCACCCCTCCAATTCCATGGGGTGATTTGATTTTTGATGTCAGCTGCCCGGTCCACTGTATCCGCTACCGTTTTGGCGGGAAAGGATGGTTACAGAGACCTTTTTGTTCCAACCTGTTTCCTTCACTTCCCTAAAAATGACAAGTGCCAAACGATTCCACTATCTACAGCAGACAATACACTGAGATTGCTGCTTCTACAAGGAATGTGGACAAGTTTCACTGAACTATTCGGCTGTGACACTTCACCTACAGCCAAATAATATTGCGCTCACTCGCTAGATTAACACATTAAGAATGAGGACACAAAAGATGGCATTTAGAATATTGGAAATCCAGTTCATCTGTCTCTCACCGCGAGTTGTATGCTTCTGTGTGACTGTCTCTCTAGTGTGTGTCACTGTGCGTTGCTGGAGTCTGTATCTTTGTGTGTTGCACAAGTCCGTATTTCTCACTGTGTTGCGCTAGTCTGTATCTCTCCATGTCATGTATTTGTGTCTGTTGCGTGAGTATGTATCTCTCTGTGTTGCATGTATCTATGTGTGTTGCATGTGTCTGTCTCTCTCCCTGTGTTACATATGTCTGTATCTTTCCGTGTGTTGGGTGTATTTGTATCTCTCTCTCTCCGTGTTTTGAGCTAAAGAATGAAACAGAATTTTTGACAAACAGCATTCCCCCATTGAGAGAATGATTCTGTATTTTGGTCCTGCATTATATTGAGTTATTTCAGCAATTTACAAGCCTAAAAAAAAATGTTTCATGTGTAGCTAGGGTAGGTGCGACTAAAAGAGGCTTAATCTGAGATTATCCAACACAAGTACAGTAATCAAGAGCCAAGGATTTCAAATTAAAGATCTGCAAGGGGTAGGGTTATTTAAAGAAAGGGGAATTGGACAATGCAGAGCAGTGAAAAGCTTTGAAAGCCAACTACCTTTCCTTCTTCAAGATAGTAAAGCCAAAGAAAATTTTGACTATTTATTCCAGTAATACTAAAATCAGAGAAATGGAAGAAGCTCTTATGTAATCGGAACCACAATTTAATACATTATTTTTTTTAACCTAATATTTTTGTCAAATTACTGTTGGGATCCATACTGTAATTTATTTATAATATATATAATCAAAGCATAAGCAGTCACGATCCGGGCTCCATTACACTGCTTCTACGTAGTTGGCGGGCAGCATGCCAGTATCACCCGTTCTCTCCACGGTGCCGTACATCCATCCTTCGTCAATCTGTTGCACATCAACAATTAAGTCGCCATCTACAAACGAGATCTCGTCGTCATCGGCCGCTGCGTAGTCATACACAGCTCTGTATCTCTTCTACAAAAGACAGACGGAATAAAAAGGAGAGAGATGATCAAAGTTGGCTCCTCACCCACTCCCCAGCCCATCCCTCCCAAAACACACACTTCGCCCATCCTCTCAGGATGTTTCCATGAGTGAAGTCAAACATCCAGAAGCTCACTAACTGACCATTCTGCAAGTGCCATCCAGTGGACAACACCCTCGCCACTAAACTGGAAGGGGATTCAGATTCCCATTGCGGAGACTTGAGAACATCTTTTTATTATTATTTCAGGGGATGAGTGCGCAGCTGGTGTCATGATGGTGACGGAAAGCCGCAGAATTACGCCAGAAATGTGGAACTTCAAAAAGACCTCCCATCCATTGACTCGGTCTACACTTCCCGCTGCCTCGGCAAAGCAGCCAACATAATTAAGGATGCCACGCACCCGGACATTCTCTCTTCCACCTTCTTCCGTCGGGAAAAAGATACAAAAGTCTGAGGTCAGCACCAGGGACCTGGGTTCGATTCCCAGCCTCGGGTGACTGTCTGTATGGAGTTTTCACATTCTCCCCGTGTCTGTGTGGGTTTCCTCCCACAGTCCAAAGATATGCGGGTTAGATGGATTGGCCATGCTAAATTGCCCCTTAGTGTCCCAAGATGTGTAGGTTAGGGAGACTACTAGGGTAAATATCTGGGGTTATGGGGATAGGGTCTGGGTGGGATTGTTGTCGGTGCAGGCTTAATGGGCCGAATGGCCTCCTTCTGCACTGTAGGGATTCTATGATTCTATCACGTACCAACCGACTCAAGAACAGCTTCTTCCCTGCTGCCATCAGACTTTTGAATGGACTCCCTTGCATTAAGTTGATCTTTCTTTACACCCTAGCTATGACTGTAACACTACACTCTGCACCCTCTCATTTCCTTCTCTATGAATGGTATGTTTTGTCTGTATAGCGCGCAAGAAACAATACTTTTCAATGTATCCCAACAAATGTCACAACAATAAGTCAAATCAAAGACCAGAGTTGCATTTTTTTTAAATGGACAAACCCCAGGATGATGATTTAATTTATTGTCAAATGTATTGGGATACAGTGAAAAGTATGGGGTGTGTGTGGTCCTTGATTATGCTGGTTGCTTTTCCCGAGGCAGCCGGAATTGTAGTCAATGGATGGGAGGCTGGTTTGCGTGATGGACTGGACTACGTTCACAACCCTTTGTAGTTTCTTGCAGTCTTGGGCAGAGCAGGAGCCCATACCAAGCTGTGATACAACCCAGAAAGGATGCTTTCTATGGTGCAACTGTAAAAATTGGTGAGAGTCGTAGCGGAGATGCTGAATTTCACCTAAGCCTCCTAAGGGCGGAATGGTGGCACAGTGGTTAGCACTGCTGCCTCACAGGCCAGAGACCCGGGTTCCATTCCTGGCTTGAGTGACTGTGTGGAGTCTGCACGTTCTCCCCATGTCTGCGTGGGTTTCCTCCGGGTGCTCCGGTTTCTTTCCACAATCCGAAAGACGTACTGGTTAGGGTGCATTGGCCATGCTGAATTCCCCCTCAGTGTACCCGAACAGGCGCCGGAGCGTGGCGACTAGGGGATTTTCACAGTAACTTCATTGCAGTGTTAATGTGACAATAATAAATACACTTTAAACTCCTGAGAAAATAGAAATGTTGAGGATGACGGAGAGTGCACAGTCAGCCACACTGACAGGCACTGCTGCAGGAGGCTTCCAGACAAGACATTTCTAAGAGCACCCAGAGTCTGATCACCATCTGCAGCAAGGACCTAGGGCTATCCCATCGCAAAAGATCCTGTGCACAATGCCCAGGCGGACTAGCGGATTCTGTTTTTCACTTGGGATATACAAAGAAGGGGCTAAAAACCACTGTCTGCTCTGAAAGGATAAACAGTTATATATCTCGAAGGACAGAGGAAATGAGTCCTGTCAACAAAAGCATTGCACCGGGAGAGCACCGGGCCACTTCTGTTCATGCAACACTGAGGAATCGAAGAATCAACTATTCACCTACCAAAATCAACTCGACTGGAATCAAATCATAACAGCACACGCTTCATCTACCCCTCGTGAGTCAAGAACTGCTCCCTATACCTGTTTATTTATATTTACTTATTATTGGACTCAATTCTAACCTGTATGGATCTATATCCATGCGTTTTACCATTTTTCTTCTTACTTTTTTTACCAGTTAATAAATTTACTCCATCTTAACTCAAGAAAGCCTGTTGAAATTGGCTCATTTTTAACCATAACTGTCAGGTCCACCAGCCCGCCAATGCCTCTACTTTCTCAGGAGACTAAGGAAATTTGGTATGTCCACCACGACTCTGACCAATTTTTACAGATACACCATGGAGAGCATTCTTTCTGGTTGTATCACAGCTTGGTATGGCTCCTGCTCTGTCCAAGACCGCAAGAAATTGCAAAGGGTCGTGAATGAAGCCAAGTCCATCACTCAAACCATCCTCCCACCCATTGATTCTGTCTATACTTGCTGCTGCCTCGGAAAAGCAGCAGTGTAATTAGGGACCCCACACGCCCAGACATTCTCTCTTCCACCTTCTTCCGTCAGGAAAAAGGTACAAAAGTCTGAGGTCACTGCCAACCCACTCAAGAACAGCTTCTTCCCTGCTGCTGTCAGACTTTTGAATGGACCTATCTTGCATTAAGTTGATCTTTCTCTACACCCTAGCTATGACTGTAACGCTACATTCTGCACTCCCTCCTTTCCTTCTCTATGAACAGTATGCTTTGTCTGTATAATGCACAAGAAACAATAATTTTCACTGTATGTTAATACATGTGACAATAATAAATCAAACTCAAAAAAGTCTGAGAAAGGCCATGGGACTGGAAACTTTGCAAAATTAAACACTGTTGCTGCCAGCAGACCGGAGACTATGATCCCGCCCCCACCACCCCGAACCCGGGTTTGTAACAATCTGGGGGTATCCAGTCGGATGGGATCAAATCAAGGGGTCTCACCAGGACCAACAGAATTGGGGAACCTCACCTGAGGGGTGGTCGTAACACTAGCTCAGCCAGCATTTGTTTACACCCCTAATTACCCTCAGGAAGGTGGTGGTGAGCTGCCTTCTTGAACCATATGGTGTAGGTACACCCACAGTGCTGCTAGGGAGGAAGCCCATTGAATCCCTACAGTGCAGAAGAGACCATTCAGTCCATCAAGTCTACACCGATTCTCTGACAGAGAATCTTCCTCAGGCCCTCTCACTCGCCCTATCTCTGTAACCCCATACATTCCCCCATGGCTAATCCCATCTAACCTACACATCTTTGGACTTTGGAGTTCCAGGGCTTGATCCAGCGACAATATAGTTCTGAGTCAGGGTCGTGTGTGGCTTGGTGGTGCAGTTCCCATGCACCTGCTGGCTTTTGTCCTTCTCGATGCTAAAGGTCACGAATTTGGAAGGTATTGTCAAAGGAGTGTTGGTGAATTGCTGCAGTGCTTCTTGTATATGGCACACACTGCTGCCACTGTGCACCTGGTAATCCAGGTTAGCATTTCCAGAGCAGTTGTGCTTCCCTGTCAGAGGTGCCATCTTTCAGAGGAGACATTAAACCGAGCCTCCATCCACCCACTTAACTGAATGGAAAAGATCCCATGGCAGTGCAGGGGTGTCCTTCCCAGTATTCGGGCCAATATTTACCCTCAACCAACATCATGAGAACAGATTATTTGTCTTGTTGCTCTTTGCGGGATCTTGCCAAGGGGAAATTGGCTGCAGCATTTCCAACATTGCAATAGTCGTTGATTAACTGGGCGTACCAAGGTCAGGCAAGGTGCTATAGAAATGCAAGTTCTTTCTTTACATTCCCACAACAATACCCAGAGAAGCAGCAGAGGGATAAAACAGGTGAAGAACTTACCCCGGTTGAGGGAGGTGGGGCGCACGGTGCAGCGGGCGGAGTGTAGACTTGGGTTTGGGGCTCTGGTTCTTGATGTTGCTGGTAGCCTGAATGAGAGTGAAGATCATTAAAGCCAAGTTGGAACATCCTTCATCATTGTAGCAAAGGCAAACATTGAAATTATGCCTTGTCTCTAAATTTTAAGCAAGTGATTCAACAGGAGAATGTTTTGATACTTTTCCAGGATGGTGTTTTCACATGTTTAATGTATCTGGTGTCAATGTGACTCTGTCTGTTTCCCTTCATTGGCCCTGGATAAGCTAGCAACTGCGTTTCAAACAAACTGCACAATACTGGCCACCCACTCACCCCCCTCACCCCCCCCGCAGCCGCCCGCTCACCCCCTCCCCCCCCGCAGCCGCACACTCACCCCCCCCACTCCATTAACCCCCCCCCACCCAACAGCCGACCACTCACCACCCCCTTCCCCCCCCCCACAGCCGCCCACTCACCCCCCTCCCCCGCTGCAGCCGCCCACTGACCCCCCACCCATTCCATTAACCCCCCCCAGCCATTAACCCCCCCCACCCAACAGCCGCCCACTCCCGCCTCCACCCAACAGCAGCCCACTCACTCAACCCACCTTCCCCACAGCCCACTCACCCTCCAACCCACTCCACTCACCCCCTCCCCCCCCTGCAGCCGCATACTCACCCCCCTCTCCCCTGCAGCCGCCCACTCACCGCCCCCCCTACCCAACAGCCACGCACTCACCACCCCCAGCCGCCCACGCTCACCCCCACCCAACAGTCGCCCACTCACTCACCCCCCTTCCCCACAGCCCACTCACCCCCTCCCCCCGTAGCCGCCTACTCACCCCCCTCTCCCCTGCAGCCGCCCACTCAACCCCTCCACCCAACAGCCACACACTCACTCACCCCTCTTTCCCGCAGCCCACCACCCCCTCCCCCGCCCCCCAACGGCCTACCTCTCCCCCAAATCTCTCACTATCCTCCCCCAACCCCCACACCAACCATCTGGAGGCCAATGCTGGAAATTGGAAGTTTGGAGTGAATTAACACAGTTCACAATCAGAACATTGAGTGATTACAGCGAGGAAATAGTTTGGGAAAGAACAACAATGGAATGGGGAAGTTCTGCAAAGCGTCATGGGACAGGGAGGGGGGGAGCGATTTGCAAATGTAAGAAATTTGGAGATTGGGGTAGAAATGGAAGGAATGTCACATTACGAATCCCAGTTGTTTACAATAGCACAGTGTGCAGCAATAAACCATCGCCCCTTCCTCACACAACTGCTCCAATATAGTGTGACAGACAGTCAGCAAATCACTGTCAGGCTACAGGAGCTAAAGCTAGAATTTCACTGTGAAAAGTCAGATGGAGCACGTATGTCACTGACCACGGTCATAATGAAGTCCTAGAGATTTACAGCTCAGAAAGTGGCCCTTCAGCCCATCATGTCTGTACTGGCCATCAAGCACCTATCTATTCTAATCCCATTTTTCCAGCACTTGGTCTGTAACTTTGTATGCCAAGGCATTTCAAGTGCTCATCTAAATGTTTCTTAAATGTTATGAGGGTTCCCACCTCTATGGCGCTTTCAGGCAGTGGGTTCCAGATTCCCACCACTCTCTGGCTGAAAAGGTTTTTCCTCAAATCCCTTCTAAATCCCCAGCCCCTTACCTTAAAACTATGCCTCCTAGTTACTGACCCCTCGACTAAGGGGAAAGATTTCTTTCTATCTACCCTATCTATAGATCTCAATCAGGTCCCCCCTCAGCCTTCTCTGCTCTAAGGTAAACAACCCCAGCCTATCCAGCCTCTCTTCATAGCTGAAATGCTCCAGCCCAGGCAACATCCTGGTGAATCTCCTCTGCACACTTTCTAGTGCAATCATATCTATCCGATAGTGTGGTGGCCAGAACTGCACACAGTGCTCTAGCTGTGGCCTAATGAGCATTTTATACAGCTCCATCATAACCTCCCTGCTCTATATGCTGTGCCTCAGCTGATAAAGACAAGTATCCCATATGCCTTCTTAACTGCCTTATCTACCTGTCCTTCTACCTGACTTCAGGGACCTGTAGACATGCAACCCAACTCCCTCTGGTCCTCTGTACCCCCTAGCATCCTACTGCTCTTTGTCTTGTTAGTCCTCCCAAAACGCATCATCTCACACTTTTTTAATCAGGACCTACCTAGCAAGACAACTGCTGCTCCTGCCAATGATTTATTCATTTTGAAAACCTTAAGGAGGATGTCATAGCTCGGATATCAAGGAGAGATTTACTAAAATGGTATCTAGGTTGATGACTTCAGTTACACAGAGGGATTGAACTGGTTCGCTTTCGGGCAGGGCAGGTTAAGGGGACACTTGGTAGAGGGTTTAAATAATCCTTTACAATCTTCCAAATCTATAAAAACCCAAACAAGACTGGACAGGTGGAATTATAAGCACAAAAAAAGGATCAACTTGAAGTGATCAACCTTGGTCCGTAAAGATGGGATTCTAATGCAATACATAATTGGAGTTCAGACGAATGAGAGGGATCTCATAGAGACTTATAAAATTCTATCAGGACTAGACAGGGTAGATGCAGGAAGGATGTTCCCGATGGTGGGGGAGTCCAGAACCAGGGGTCACAGTCTGAGGATTCGGGGTAGACCATTTAGGACAGAGGTGCAGAGATATTTCTTCACCCAAAGAGTGGTGAGCCTGTGGAATTCATTACCACAGGAAGTAGTTGATGCCAAAACATTGAATGTATTCAAGAGGCGGCTGGATACAGCACTTGGGGTGAATGGGATCAAAGGTCATGGGGAAAAAGCGGGATTAGGCTATTGAGTTGGATGATCAGCCATGATCGTGATGAATGGCGGAGCAGGCTCGAAGGGCCGAATGGCCTCCCCTGCTCCTATCTTCTATGTTTCTATAATTTGGGGAAGAGTATATAGAAAGGATACATTCGGAGCATTAAAGACAATTGACATTGTGAAGATCTTCAAACAACGGCACAGTGGTTGGCACTGCTGCCTCACAGCGCCAGGGACTCAAGTTCAATTCTGGTCTTAGGTGACTGTCTGTGTAGAGTTTGCACGTTCACCCCATATTTGCGTGGGTTTCCTCAGGATGCTCCGGTTTCCTCCCACAGTACAAAGATGTGTGGGTTAGATTGATTGGCCATGCTAAATTGCCCCTTAGTGTCAGGTAGATTAGCAGAGTAACTACATGGGGTTAAGGGGAGAGGGCCTGGGTGGGATTGTCATTGGTGCAGGCGCGATGGGCCGAATGATGTCCTTCTGCACCGTAGGTATTCCCTGTTTCTATGAATGGTGGTCAATCCAGCTGACAATCACAAAAGCTAAAAGCCGATAAGAGTTTTATTAGTGGATCTCTTGATGAGGCGGTAGAGCTAAAAACCCACTGGTGATGGTTTAAAGTTTTGGAGGCCAGTGGTGTGGGGTGGAGTTGGTTGTTACTGGTAGTGACACCTCGAACCAAAGATTGACACGTGTGTCTGTGCGTGGCTGTTCACCTCGATGCATCTCGTGCTGGACATTGTATTGCGGAACACCATTCGAGTTCCTTCGTTCACCAGCAGCTGCAGAGGTTCCTTTGCTTTTCTCAAATTCTTCATGGTATTTAATCTGATTTTGAAAAAAAAACAGAAAAATAATGATTACACATTAATATCACAGTTCCAGTTCATCTCTCTGGGACAGCGAAACAATCACTTCAAAGTTTAAAGTTTATTTATTAGTCACAAGTAAGGCTTACATTAACACTGCAATGAAGTTGCTGTGAAATTCCCCTAGTCGCCACACTCCGGCGCCTGTTCGGGTCAATGTACCTAACCTGCACGTCTTTCAGAATGTGGGAGGAAACCCACACAGACATGGGGAGAACGTGCAAACTCCACACAGACAGTGACCCAGGAATCGAACCCAAGTTCCTGGCGCTGTGAGGCAGCAGTGCTAACCACTGTGCCACTGTGCCGCCCATCAACCTGCTTCCAATATACGATCAACTCCAGTGTCCACCCCACGCCAATGGCAGAGGATCTGAATGCTCATTCATCTTAATGAATGGAAGCAATACAACAGGAAAGACAAAACAGAGTCGGGGTTCTTAACTTTAACAAAGGGAAGGGTGTGGGGTGACCCAGTAGATCTTTAGAATTATTGAAGGGTTTGATCAGAAAGTAGTGAAAACATTCCATTTGTGGAGGAGACCAGGATTCAGACTGATAAATGTAAGACAGTCAAATATAAATTCGATAAGGATTTATTTATCCAGAGCGCGGTGAGAATATGGAACTTACCACAAAGAGGAGAAAGGCATTGATGCACTTAAGGGGATGAGGTGATCTTGTGGTGCAGTAAGTTAGTGTCACTGCCTCTGAGCCTGAAGCTCCGAGTTCAAGGCCCACTCCCGGGACTTGATGTCTAAGAAAGGAGTGTTCGTAACACGGCTAAGCAGGTTGAATATCAACCTGCAGATCTGTCCGACACACGCCAGTAGCAGGCGGTAAGAGTGGGAGAAATCCTGGTCAGCCACTTAGAATCATAGAATCCCTATAGTGCAGAAGGTGGCCATTCAGCCCATTGAGTCTGCACTGACAACAATCCCATCCCGACCCTATCCCCATTATGTCATATATTTACTCTGCCAGTCCCCTGGCACTAAGGGGCAATTTACCATGCCCATCCATCCAACCTGCCCATCTTTGGACTGTGGGAGGAAACCAGAGCATCCAGAGGAAACCCACACAGACACGAGGAGAACGTGCAGACTCCGCACAGACAGTGACCCGAGGCCGGAATTGAACCCGAGTCCCTGGCGCTGTGAGGCAGCAGTGCTAATCACTGTGCCACCGTGCCACCCTCAACGAAAAGAAATCTGAGCCTCTATCATCACTGTCCATAGCTCCAGGCTACAACATGCAGCTAAAAGTTCATGTTACCACAGTAACTCAGACACCCGGGGTGAATTGTAACACCATCAGCGTGAAGGGAAGCCACTTTAATATGTGAGGGTGGAAGGAATAGAAGAATAATGTTAGATGAAGCAGGGTGAGAGTAGTTTTCTGTGGAGCATGGACACAAACTAAGACCGATCGGGCAGAATTGTCTTGTTTCTGGGAAGTAAGTTCTACGCAAACCCTGGGCGGCACGGTAGCACAGTGGTTAGCACTGCTGCTTCACAGCTCCAGGAACCTGGGTTCGATTCCCGGCTTGGGTCACTGTCTGTGTGGAGTTTGCACATTCTCCTCGTGTCTGCGTGGGTTTCCTCCGGGTGCTCCGGTTTCCTCCCACAGTCCAAAGATGTGCGGGTTAGGTTGATTGGCCATGCTAAAATTGCCCCTTAGAGTCATGAGATGTGTAGGTTAGAGGGATTAGTGGGTAAAATATGTAGGGATATGGGGATAGGGCCTGGGTGGGATTGTGGTCGGTGCAGACTCGATGGGCCAAAGGGCCTCTTTCTGCACTGTAGGGTATCTATCTATCTATCTATCTATCTATCTATCTATCTATCTATCTATCAAACATCAGCCATTAGAAATGTGGGATTCTGGAAAATTCCATTTCAGGCAAGTTAATGGAAATGGTAACAACCAACAGAAAATGCTGGAAAATCTCAGCAGGTCTGTCAGCATCTGTGAGGAGAGAATAGAGCCAACGTTGAGAGTCTGGATAACCCTTTGTCAGAGCTGAGAACAAAGAGAATCAGCGGAGATTTATACTATGAGGATTATACTCTGAGGAATTTACCTCCAGGACATACATCGCCCCTCAGACTGCTATTCTCACCACATCCTGAGATCCACACTCAATGCCATGCGCCACCATATGCCGATATCGCTCTCCAGCAACACTGACCCATCCTCATCGTATAAATCTCTGCTGATTCTCTTTGTTCTTAGCTCCGACGAAGGGTCATCCAGACTCGAAACGTCGGCTCTATCCTCGCCCCACAGATGCTGTCAGACCTGCTGAGATTTTCCAGCATTTTCTGTTTTTGTTTTCAGATTCCAGCATCCGCAGTGTTTTGCTTTTATCTCAATGGAAATGGTAACCTTGCGGTTATGTTACTGGGGTAACAATCCCTAGACAGCAACTGGAGAATTTAAGTTCAATTACTTAATAAAATCGCTCATGGTGACCAATGGATAGTCACTTATATCCTTTTGGGAAGGAAATCCATCACCCTTAACCAAGCCGATTCCAGACCCATAGCAATGTGGTTGCCTTCTTAAATGGTCCAGCAAGCCATTCAGTTATATTCAAAGTAGCGGCTCGTCACCACCTTCTGAAGGGCAATTAGGGCATTAAATGGTGACCTTGCCAGCAACAGCCACACACCCCTTGACTGAATGGAAACCTTGCTCACTTCCTGAATGTGCTTTTCCACTCCTTTCCACATGGTGGTGCTCTCATGTGGAATAAATTAACGTCGGGCCAAATTCTCAGGACGTCCCTCGTTTCCATAGAAACACTTCAAAGGCAAATGCAGACCCATTCAACTAAACTTCAGTGCGTCTACACCCTGATGTTAACACACATGCTCAGATAACACACACTGCAGTATTGGGGCTTCTTTCATTCTTTCAACGAGCATTCATAACACTGTGATACAGGCTCACTGACAATTGTATACAAGTTGGCTGGTCAGGAAAGCAATTCCAATTGTAAAAATACCAGTCTTTCTGGTGATTAAATAATAAAGACGGAACATTTGTAGATTTGTATTCTTGGCCTTTTGGCTAAGATCAAGTGTAGTATCGACATCCTGCACTTGGTTGAAGTCATGAGGTTACATTGTGGCTTCACTTGAAGCAATTTTTTTTAACGCGACATGGCGGCCTTTTGGCTAAGATGCAAATGAGATCAAGCCTTGGAGAAGGTACAATGCCTGATCCAATTGGCTTGGATCATATAGATCAAACCCAAGGCAGGAAGTGGTGAGCCTGTCTTGTCAGCTTGGATCGGGAATGTCTCACTTGCTGAGACTTTGAATTGGACTTTGATTGGATATGTAGATAAAAAAATAATTGTAGACTTGTATTGCAATCATTAACTGATAACATTGCAAGACCATTGGAACAGGAAGATATTGTGTAGCCCTCATGCCTGTTGTACATTCCTTTACCTCGAAACTGACCTGCCTCGTAACTCTATCTGATATTTATTCTGTAATTTCGCTCAACAAAAATCTATCAACCTCAATCTTGAAGTTTTCAATCGACTTCTGACCTCAACAAGCATTTTGGGGAAATTTCTGTTCGGAAATGTTTCTTGACGTCACCTCTGAGTAACCTAGCACTAATTTTAAGGCAGTAAGCCTTTGTCCATGAGGTTATCTCTGTCCATTTGGAGACAAAATTGGTTACACAGCTCGAGGCCTCCATGAACTATTGGAACCTGCAGAGTTTAGGTGCACTCCATCATCCAACCAGCAGGGGGAGGCAGAGAGACAACACCGTACAAGGATAATCCTGTAAAATGTCTACCATTTTCTCTTAGTCAAGTAAGAGGAATAAATCAAGTGGCTTCCCTTTTTCTTGCCCTCTTTCCCAAACACTGCCACCCACATCCCACCTCCTACCATTCGCCATGCAAGCAACGGCACAAGTATGAGAAATTTAACTAACCTGAACTGTGTATTACGACCACAGTTCCAGACTAGGATTTTTAACAGATTAGATTGAAACTAAAAGCATACTCAGCTGTCATCCCATCACTTGCTTCCCAGACATGCAATTCCTCACACATTCTTCTCCAGCGAAGTCACTTCACAGAGAGAGGCTCCTTTCCAGAATCTCAAACAACCTATTCTTCACCCCTAAATCTTAAATGGGCATCGCAGTCAGGTCATAGAATCATAGAGGTTTGCAGCATGGAAACAGGCCCTTTCAGCACAACTTGTCAATGCCGCCCTTTTTTTTTTAAAACCCCGAAGCTAGTCCCAATTGCCCACATTTGGCCCATATCCCTCTATACCCGTCTACTCCATCACTTCAACCAAAGCGACCACATTCTGATGCGAGTTGCGACTCAGTGGTAGCACATTCACACCCCAAGCTGAAAGGTTCCGGGTTCAGTTCCCATTCCAGAGACTTGAGCGCAAAATCCATGCTGACTGACACTCCAGTGTATGTGCCTTCATTCATATGAGATGTTAAACATGGGGACCCACTGTCCGGCTTCCCAGGTGTACTTTAAGAGGAGGTTTCCTACTTGCCCTGAGTAATATCTTTCAACAGCAACAAAAGCTTACACTTACAGAGAGTAACCTAAATGCAGTAAAGCGCTTCGGCCTTTTGGCTAAGACCAAGTGTAGCATGGATTGGATGCTGCGCTTGGTTGAGGTCATTAGGTTACACTGAAGCTTCATATGTTTCATATGAAGCAATTTTTAAAAGCAGCATCTCGGCCTTTTGGCTAAGATGCAAATGAGCTCAAGAGTTGGAGGAGGAACCTCCCCCTTCTCCAATCAGCTTGGCTCATGTAGATCAGGCCCAGGACAGGGTGGTTTGGTCGTTCGCCCTGTCTTGTCAGCCTGGATCTGAAATGTCTCAACTTGTTGAGACTTTGAATTGGATTTGATTTGATTGAATTGGAAAAGTATTTTTTAAAAAGCGCTTCAATCAGATTGGATCATGTAGTTCAAGCCCAAGACTGGAAGTGAGAAGCCTGTTTCGTCAGCTTGGATCTGGAATGTCTCACCTGCTGAGACTTTGAATTGGACTTTAATTGGATTGAATTGGTTATAAACAAAAAAAAAACACTCCAAGATGCTTCACGGGAGCATTCTCGGACAAAATTCAACTCCGAGCCTCCTAAGGAGAAATCTGGACCAATAACTAAAACTTAGTCTAAGAGGTAGGTTTTAAAGAGTGAAGAGGTGGAGAGGGTTAGAGGGGGAATTCCAGACCTGAAGCATGAGGGCTATGGGTGTCACGATGGCACAGTGGTTAGCACTGCTGCCTCACAATACCAGGGACCCAGGTTCGATTCCAGCCTCAGGTGACTGTGTGGAGTTTGCATGTTGTGTCCATATGGGTTTCCTCCCGCAGTCACAAAGATGTGCAGGTTAGGTTGATTTTCCTTGTTCAATTTGTCCCTTAGTGTCAGAGAGGTAAATACGTGGGGTTGCAGAGATACGATCTGGATGGGGTTGTCATCGGTGTAGGCTCAATGGGTTGAATGGGGCCTCTTCCTGTACTGAAGGGATTCTATAATTCTATTAAGGTGATTAAAATTGAGGATGTGCAAGAGACAGAGATGAGAGCAGAGAGCTCATAGGGTTGTAGAGCTAGAGAGGACTCCAGAGGAAGGGGAGGGGCAAGGCCTGCAGTGGAATGGACTGCCTGCAGTGATGGTGGAGTCAGACACTTTAGGAACATTTAAGCGGTTATTGGATAGGCACATGGAGCACACCAGGATGATAGGGAGTGGGATAGCTTGATCTTGGTTTCAGATAAAGCTCGGCACAACATCGTGGGCCGAAGGGCCTGTTCTGTGCTGTACTGTTCTATGTTCTAAGGCCATTGGGGGGGAGGGGCTTGAAAACAGTTGAGGTACTGTTGGACCAAGAACCAATGTAGATCCGTGAGCACTGGGGTGATAGGTGAACAAGACTTAGTTCATGTTAGGATGAGGGTAAGTGGAGTTTTAGATAACTCAACTTCATGGAGAGTGGAAAATGGCAGGCTACCAAGGAAAACATTGGAATGGTCAAGTTTAAAAGGTGACAGAAACATGGGGGAGGGTTTCAGCAGCAGATGCAGCTCAGAATCGGACAATGATGTTAGAACACAAAAACAAAAAATGCTGGAAAATCTCAGCAGGTCTGACAGCATCTGTGGAGAGAGAATAGAGTCAATGATAGACATGGAAGTAAGTGGTCTTAGCGATGGAGGGCATCTCTCTCGATCAGCATTGCTGGAAAAGATCTGGTCATTATCATTTTGCCATTGTGGGAGATAGCTGTGCACAAACTGACTGCCCATGTTTTCTTGTTGCAACAGTGACTACATTCTTCAAATTAATTCATTGGTTGTGCAGAGTTTTGGGGTGTCCCAAGGGTGACAAATGGTGTTGCATTAGCGCAAGTTCCTTTCTCTTTCTGTCCTGGGCCAGCTGTGTTATCTGGAGACTTTGGGCCCTCCTTACCACAGGGTCCTGAAGTTGTGCCACCGCAGGCCTGGCAGAGAACAGCATATTAATTTAAACAGAGAGGGATTGCAGAACTCTCAGGTGCAGAGGGATCTGGGCGTCCTGAGTACAGGATTCAGGAAAGTTCAGTGTGCAAGTGATTAGGAAGGTAAACAGAATGTTGTTTATTGCAAACTGGAATGGAATATAAAAGCAGAAACGTTCTGCTAAGTTGTACAGGGTGTAGGTAGAATCACATGTGGAATAAGGTGTACAGTTCTGTTCTCCTCATTTAAGAGCCAATTGCATTAGATGCTGTCCAGAGAAAATTCACTTGACTGATTCCTGTGGTGAAGAGGTTGGCTTATGAGGAAAGATTGGATAAGTTGTGTTCATATCCAGAGTTCAGAACAAGAGGTGATCTTATTGAAACATACAAGTTCCTGAAGGGATTTGAAAGGGTAGATGCTGTGAGCATGTTTCTCCCAGTTTTTCCCCTTGTGGAGGAGTCTAGAACTAGGGAGACAGAATTTAAGATTAGGGGGTCACCCATTTGAGACGTGGGAAATTATTTCCCTCCAGAGGTCTCTTTCCAGGACAGCGTAGGAGGCTGGGTCATTGGATATTTTTAAGACTGTTAGATTGACTTCCTCATTAGTCAATAACCAAAGGACATAGGGGGTTGACAGGAAGCAAGAGGCCACAATCAGATCAGCCATGATCTTATCAAATGATGAGTATGCACGAGAGGCTTAATGGCCAATTCATGCTCCTAGTTCTTATGCTTGTCGGTACATTCCCCCTCCCCACCCCTCCACCCCTCACTCTCCCTCTCCCATTCCCCACCCCTCCCCCCATCCCCCAACCCTCCCTCTCTCCAGAAAAACCACAGGATGTGAGGCTGAGAGACATGCAATTGGAAAATGCAATTTTGCTAGCTGGGGGGACAAACGAGCATTTCCCCCCTTTCCTCATTGGAAGAGGGGTTTCTTCAAGGGAGTGCTGGCGATACAAATCCAGCACACGGCATACGTCAGCACAAAACATGACTGTCTGAATTCTGTGCACCCTCCCCACCTATAGACCATACAGTCTAAACAGCAAGCTCAACATGACTGGAGATTTTAAAAATAACACAGCCCACATTGTGTGGGCTAGCAGACAACGGACGCAAGCTCACGAGTTGTATTCTTACATTTTTAGAAATTAGTCACTGCAAAAAGAAAAGCCATAAAAGGTATTCTCATGCACACATTTTTTTTTTGAAAAGGAGAATCACAGGAAGCCACATGAACACGTTTTGATTTGCATCACTACTGTTAACCCACAGGTTGCAAACTGGAGATGGTCTATTTTACAACCAACCATGTCCCGTCCTCAACAATAGCTCAAAGAATTGTTTTTAAAAAAAGCATCTCTGCAAAATAGCTCTTCCACCGCTTGGAGTAGGTAACAAAGGATAGAGATTTAGGGCCCAAAAGCACAGCGTAGGCGCCCTACTTGCACATAGAGTTTTGTTACATAGAAACTAAAAGCAGAAGTAGGCCATTTGGCCCTTCGAGCCTGCTCCGACATTCATTTCGATCATGGCTGATCATCAAACGCAATATCCTCACCCCTGCTTTCCCCCTTAATCCCTTTAGCCCCTAATTTCTTCCAGCAATCTAACAATATTTTGGCCTCAACTCCTTTCTGTGGTAGTGAATCCCACACATCCACCATCCTCTGGGTGAAGAAGATGCTCCTCACCGCAGTTCTAAAAGGTTTACCCCTTATCCTCTAACTGTTACTCCTGGTTCTGGACTCCCCTCCACCATTGGGAACATTCTTTCTGAATCCACCCCGTCTAACCCGGTTAGAATTTTATAAGTTTCTATGAGATCCCCTCTCACTCTTCTAAACTCCAGTGAATATAATCCTAACCGATTTAGTCTCTCCTCATATGACAGAACTTCCATCCCAGGAATCAGCCCGGTAAACCTTCGCTGTACTCCCTCTATAGCAAGGACATCCTTCCTCAGATAAGGACACCAAAACTGCACACAATACTACAGATGTGCCCTCACCAATGCCCTATACAATTGCAGTAAAACATCTTTATCCCTCAAATCCTCTCACTATGAAGGCCTACATGCCATTTGCCTTCTTTACTGCCTGCCGTACTTGCGACAGATGCACGAGGACACCAAGGTCTCACTGAGTATCCATCTTTCTCAATTTACACCCATTCAAGTAGATTAGATTAGAAACCCTACAGTGCAGAAAGAGGCCATTTGTCCCATCGAGTCTGCACCGACCACAATCCCACCCAGGCCTTACCCCCCATCCCTACATATTTACCCACTAATCCCTCTAACTTACACATCTCAGGACACTAAGGGGCAGTTTTAGCATGGCCAATCAACCTAACCCGCACATTTTTGGAATAATCAGTAATAAGTAATAATCTGTCTTCCTATTATTGCTACCAAAGTGGATAACCTCACATTTATCCACATTATACTGCTTCTAGAATAGAATAGAATAGAATCCCCACAGTGCAGAAGGAGGCCATTTGGCCCATCGAGTCTGCACCGACCACAATCCCACCCAGGCCCTACCCCCACATATTTACCTGCTAATCCCTCTAATCTACGCATCTCAGGACTCTAAGGGGCAATTTTTAACCTGGCCAATCAACCTAACCCACACATCTTTGGACCGTGGGAGGAAACCGGAGCACCCGGAGGAAACCCACGCAGACACGAGGAGAATGTGCAAACTCCACACAGACAGTGATCCGAGCCGGGAATCGAACCCGGGACCCTGGAGCTGTGAAGCAGCAGTGCTAACCACTGTGCTACCGTGCCATTATTCTGCCATGCATATGCCCACACACACAGCCTATCCAAATCACGCTGAAGCATCTCGGCTTCTTCCTCCACTTCCTAGTTTACATCCATTCATGTGAATAATCTGTCTTCCTATTATTACTACCGTTGTTGTTGTGCGGAGAGTTAGGGAACCAAGGCGGGTAAATAGGAGTTGGAACTCTTCAGCCATGCTCCAACTGAATGTAGAGAAACAAGCTCAAGGAGCTGAAAGGTCCCCTCTTGTTACTATGTTGATGGTTGAACTCTAGATGAGGAGCACAGCTGGTGTCCTTTCATTCTATCTGGAATAACTGGGCAATTTGTGCTGTTAATACATTATTTTCAAAAAGTGAGCAGATACTTTTTTTAAAACTAAGATGGCACAGTGGTTAACACTGTTGCCTCACAGCGCAGGGACCAGAGTTCAAATCCCACCTCGGGTGACCGTCTGTGTGGAGTTTGCACATTCTCCCCGTGTCTGCGTGGGTTTCCTCCAGGTGCTCTGGTTTCCTCCCACACTCCAAAGATGTGCAAGTTAGGTGGAATGACTCAATTGCCCTTTAGTGTCCCAAGATGTGTAGGTTAAGTGGAGTAGCGGATTAAATACGTGGGGTTACAGGGATAGGGCCTGGGTGGGATGATCTGTCGGAGAGTCGGTGCAGACTCGATGGGCTGAATAGCCTCCTTCTGCACCGTGGAAATTCTATGACAGACACCATTTAGTCATCTGTTCTCATCTGGCAGCAACAGAAGCGCTGGTTTGTGGTCTCTGATTGGGCTGAAAGGTGAGTAATGGGTGTGCTATGTCTGGAACCTGCTGACACATAAGAGACCTGTGGCCCAACATGAATCAGCAAACGGCTACGAGGGAGCAGGGAGGGAAAGGCAAATCCTCCAAGGAACTTGACAGTTTGGTCTTGTTTTGATTAAGGATCACAGCTTATAAAAGCATAAATTGTATATCCTGAAGGCAGAGACAGATGGGAGAAAGATCCAGTCCCAGACATCTGTTTGAATCGGAGATAAAGAACTCGAGAAGTGTTATTCCCAGGGGACACCAGAAGGCTCTGCAAATATCTCCTGGAAACTACCGGAATATTCTCAGTCAGTCCTCCATTACAACTCAGCGATTTACAAGTTGTTTAACAGTAATTTGCCCATCGTCACATTAAACTGACTCAATTTCAGGGATAATAGACCATTCCAAACACGTCATTTAAAAAATAAAACCAGTCCTTTTATTGAATGGTATGAATCACTCAGAAAATTAAAGCACTTCAGAATCTTTCATCCTGTGCTTCTGTGCACTAAAACTACTTCGAACCATTGGCTGGAAAATTATTTAGAAAGGTTATCTATGTACGGGATAAGGGGAGGCGCTGGCCTAGTGGTATTATCGCTAGACTATTAATCCAGAAACTCAGCTAATGTTCTGGGGAACCTGGGTTTGAATCCCGCCACAGCAGATGGTGGAATTTGAATTCAATAAAAAAAATAATTGGAATTAAGAATCTACTGATGACCATGAAACCATTGTCGATTCTCAGAAAAACCCATCTGGTTCACTAATGTCCTTTTAGGGGAGGAAATCTGCCGTCCTTACCTGGTCTGGCCTACATGTGATTCCAGAGCCACAGCAATGTGGTTGACTCCCAACTGCCTTCCAAGGGCAACTAGGGATGGGCAATAAATGCTGGCCTGCCAGTGAGTGGGCGGCACGGGGTGGTACAGTGGTTAACACTGCTGCCTCACAGCTCCAGGGACCTGGGTTTGATTCCCGGCTTGGGTCACTGTCTGTGTGGAGTTTGCACATTCTCCCCGTGTTTGCGTGAGTTTCCTCCGGGTGCTCCGGTTTCCTCCCACAGTCCAAAGATGTGCGGGTTAGGTTGATTGGCCATGCTAAATTGCCCCTTAGTGTCCCGGGATGTGTAGGTTAGAGGGATTAGTGGCGTAAATGTGTGGAGTTGTGGGGACTGGGCCTGAGGTGGGATTGTTGTCGGTGCAGACTCGATGGGCTGAATGGCCTCCTTTTGCACAGTAGGGATTCCATTCTATGATCTATGATGTCCATGTCCCATGAATTAATGAAAAATAATAAAATAATACACCATTAACTGTGGCACCGTCACTTCCGAGTCCTCCTCCGGAGATTGAGCACGTAATTCAGGTTTACACTCCCCAGTGCAACACTGACAGAGTGAAAGATCCGACAGCAGCATTTGAAGAACATGGGAGTTCTCCAACTGCTTGAGCCAACGTTTGTCCTTCACCCAACACATAATGCGAATAATCTGGCCATTTATTTTATTGTTGTTGGAGGAATTTTGATTCATTGCTGTTGGAGAGAGATTGATGTGTGCAAATTGGCTGCCACATTTCACACATTACAACAAAGGCTACACTTCATAATCAGTTGTGAAGCGCTTTGGGATGTGTTGAGATTGAGAAAGTTGTTGCGTAAATATAGGTCTTTCATATAGCTGTGCACCGCAAGCACAGTGGTTAGCACGGCCGCTTCACAGCATCAGGGACCCGGGTTCAATTCTGGCCTCGGGTAACTGTCT
Organism: Mustelus asterias; assembly: GCF_964213995.1. Taxonomy (NCBI): domain Eukaryota; kingdom Metazoa; phylum Chordata; class Chondrichthyes; order Carcharhiniformes; family Triakidae; genus Mustelus; species Mustelus asterias. The sequence continues at coordinate 104,013,797 of NC_135811.1, forward strand.
GTCTGTGCAGAGTCTGCACCTTCTCCCCACATCTGTGGGTTTCCTCCAGGTGCTCAAGTTTCCTCCCACAGTCCAAAGATGTGCGGGTCAGGGAGATTAGCCATGTTCAATTGCCCCTTAGTGTCAGGGGGATTAGCTGGGTAAATACGTGGGGTTACGGGGATAGGGGCTGGGTGGGATTGTTGTCTGTGCAGGCTCATTGGGCCAAATAGCCTCTTTCTGCACTGTAGGGATCCTATGATTCTATGGAACTGCTCGTGTAGATTCTATTAAAGAATTAACTCAATGAGGGAGCTTCAGAGAGGTAGAAAGGGGTGGTTGCCAATGGTGGAGAAGGGAACATGTTGTCCCTCATCCTCAGCCAATAGGAGAGAGTCTTGAAGTCGAGATAGGGCTTGAATGAGAGATCAGGAGAGATCGCTCACCTTTGGTTGCCAAGGCAGACGTTTCTAAATGCAATGCATGACAGTAGGATAATTTTTAAAACGTATTATGGAAGCAATATGTTGATGGGGAAGAAAATGAAATGCTCAAGTTACACTTGAACAATCACATCCAATGGAGATAGGATCTTGAACCAGTGAATATTTTAGGCAATTGCCTAGCTGAAAATGTAAGAGCAAGAGTTTGTCTGAGGATGAGTGGTTCTGATGCAAGCTCAGTGGCCGAAACATTGACTCTGCTTCTCTCTCCGCAGATGCTGCCAGACCTGCCGAGTCTTTCCAACATTTTCTGGTTTGATTCCTGAGAGTATAACTTTGTAATAAAGTCAGACGAACGCACACTACTAAGGCTTCCAAACAGGAAGAAGCAGCAATCTCCAATGATTAATGGATTGAAAGACAACATTAATCTCGCCAGACAGAATAATTCCGATTTGGGATTGTTTCAATCTTCATTCAACAACTTCTGGGCAAGAAAAAAAACAGTCAGGGGCATCCAGCACCTGGAGAATTTTCACAAGTCAAGACATGTATAAATCTACAAACATCCACCACCGACGCTTAGTAGCAGCAGTGTGTACTATCTACAAGATGCACTGCGCCAATTATCCAAAGATCCTTAGATAGCACCTTCCAAACCCACGACCACTTCCATCTAGAAGGAACACCACCACCTGCAAGTTCCCCTCCAAGCCATTCACCTTCCTTACTTGGAGATATATCGCCGTTCCTTCGCAGTCGCTGGGTCAAAATCCTGGAATTCCCTCCCCAGCGGCATTGAGAGTCAACCCACAGCACATGGGCTGCAGCGATTCAAGAAGGCAGCTCACCACCACCTTCTCAAGGGCAAGTAAGTATGGGCAATAAACGCTGGCCTAGCCAGCGACGCCCATGTCCCACGAATGAGTAAATAAAAAAGTGTCTCTCAAGTTATCAGAAACGATTGTGTAGTTTGCCCATGTAACTAAGCAAAGCAAATCCCAGACCTTGGTACAATTGGAAGTATTTGATTTAATGCCTATATGTTGTGCAGCACAGGAGGGGGGCATTAGCTTACCATGTCGCCTCTTTAAAAGAACTATCCAGTTAATTCCACTTTCCTACTCTTTGACAATAGCCCTACAAATTATTCCCTTTCTAGTATATATTCAAGTTTCCTTTTGGAAATGAGAATTAAATCTGGAATAAACATTCATTTAAAGCAATGCATTCTAGATCAGAACTTGCTGCATTAAAACAAATTCTTATCCCCGAATGTAATTTATCTCAAATCTGTGTCATCTGGTTACAAAACCCATCTGCCAAGGGAAACAAACTTCCTTGTTCCAAAGAGAAAAATTCTCATTGTACGTTTAATCCAGCTGGGAGCTAACCATTACGGAAAGCCTCATGAACGCAAAGGTGTCCCAAAGGTCGGGAGAACAGCAGACCTTGTGCAGGAGGCAGGGAAAACAGAAGTGTTAAAGGATCGATTTTGAGGTGGTTTTCAAAAGCAGGCTGGATGCAGAAAGGTGAAGGCATCTGGAGGAGGAGGGGGTTCCAGGTGACTGTAGCAGAGTGGGCAAAGAGGTTCCACCAGAGAGGAAAGAGCAACCCATTGTTAGGGTGCCAAAGGGGGGGGGGATCAGGCTGGTGGTGATTCCCAAGGTCAGGAGGACCATGGAGGGATTAAAAAGCAAGAACACTGACCTTCACTGGGGCGACAGTTTATCATCAGTGTCAGAAGAAGGCTTACACTAACACTGCAATGAAGTTACTGTGAAAATCCCCAATGAAGCCAGTCCAGTGAAGCTTGGAAAAAAAAACAAGGGTTTTGGGAATGTCAGACCACCACTATAATTTGCAAAGGATTGTCATAGAGTCAGGGGGCAATTTCCCAACCCACCCGCCGTGGGAGTCGTAGTGGGGGGGGGGGGGGGGAGGGGGGTGGGCGTGGGAGTCGTAGTGGGGGAGGGGGGGGGGGGGGAGTGCACCATGCAAATTTCCATTAACCTTGGGTGGAATTTTCTGATTTTAGGGCGAGCACCACCAGAAAATTCCACCCGTAGAATGTTACAGTACAGAAAGAGGCCCTTTGGCCCATTGCGTCTGTGCTGGTCATCAAGCACCTATCTGTTCTAATCCCATTTTCCAGTACTTGAAAGCATCAGAGATAAACGGTGAGCTCGAGGTGACTAACACGTGGATATATTATGTACATAGAATGGTGGCATTCCATAAATACTGTGCAGATCAACATTGCCTGCATTAAGAGAGAACAAAGTGTTCATTCATTCACAGTTTCTCTAGATTGGGCAGTACGGCATGGTAGCACAGTGGTTAGCACTGCTGCTTCACGGCGCCAAGGACCCGGATTCAATTCCCGGCTTGAGTCACTGTCTGAGTGGAGTCTGCACATTCTCCCCATGCCTGCGTGGGTTTCCTCCAGGAATTCTGGTTTCCTCCCACATTCTGAAAGATGCGCTGGTTAGGTGCATTGACCCAAACAGGCACCGGACTGTGGCAACTAGGGGAATTTCACAGTAACTTCATTGCAGTGTTAATGTAAGCCTTACTTGTGACTAATAAACTTTGCTCTAAATTGGGACATCCTGGCAAATGGACTCCATTGAACTAATGTGCCCAGGCGTCCACTTTTCGAGGCTCAAGGTCCCAAACCAGCGGTTAATCTTTTGGCTGCTCAGCAGGTCAACTGCAACCATGACAACGCAAACACAAATCAGTCCTGTCGGTTGCTACACCAACCTGGGGGAAATAGGGACATTCCTGAAAAAATAGTCAAAGAAAGAAATGGAATTGGATTTGGCATCCACTGGATAAGCAGGACCTTTGCAACAGTGAGGAAGTGGCAAAAAAAAAGCAATGACGCTGCCAGCAATCTACATCCAGTTTGAACAAAGAAAGTGCCAGCTGGAAAGTCAAGGAGCCAAAAGATATTGGCACCGTCCCCTCCATTTAGTAAAGTACATATGGTATGCTTGTCATATTTGGGCCAATCTTGCAACAGGTCCTGTTATAACTGTGCATAAAAGAATGCAAGAATGGTGCCTTGCTTCATAATTTAGCATTCAATGAAACTTAATATTTTCCAGATAAAAGCAAAATACTGTGGAAGCTGGAATCTGAAACAAAAACAGAAAATGCTGGAAAATCCCAGCAGGTCTGACAGCCTCTGTGGAAAGAGAATAGATGTGGAGATGCCGGCGTTGGACTGGGGTAAACACAGTAAGGAGTCTCACAACACCAGGTTAAAGTCTAACAGGTTTATTTGGTAGCACAAGCCACTAGCTTTCGGAGCGCTGCTTCTTCATCAGGTTAAGTGGGAGTTCAGAACTCCCTGACGAAGGAGCAGCGCTCCGAAAGCTAGTGGCTTGTGCTACCAAATAAACCTGTTGGACTTTAACCTGGTGTTGTGAGACTTCTTACTGAGAGACAATAGAGCCAATGTTTTGAGTCTGGATAACCTGTCCTGTTAGCTCTGCTCTCTCTCCACAGAGACCCGGGAAGGGTCATTCAGACTCGAAATGTTGGCTCTATTCTGTCTCCACAGATGCTGTCAGACCTGCTGAGATTTTCCAGCATTTTCTGCTTTTGTTTAATATTTTCCAGATTGGACTTGTCTCATTTTATGGCTTCTAACTAAAAAAAAGCTACCTATGAGGGGCATAGATAAGGTGAACGGTCAGAAGCTTTTTTCCCAGGGCAGAAATGACAATTACAAGGGGGCACAAGTTCAGGGTAAGGGGGGGAAAGGTTCAGTGGAGATGTGCAGGGGAAATGATTTTACACAGAGGGTGGTAGGGACCTGGAATGCACTGCCAAGTGAGGTGGTTGAGGCAGATACATTAGCAACATTTAAGACTTATCTGGAGAGGCACATGAACAGGCTGGGTATAGAGGGATACAGGCTGTTGGTCTAGATAGGACAACATGATCGGCGCAGGCTTGGTGGGCTGAAGGGCCTGTTCCTATGCTGTACCGTTCTTTGTTCAAATACTCTCCCGTCCACCCTCCCTTTCTGTAAACTTAAATTAGTCCAAAATTCTACCTCCTGTATCCTAAGTCACAGCAAGTCCTTGCTGCCCTGCGCACACTGACCTACACTGGCCTCCAATCCAGCACTGAACCAATTTGAAATTTCTTGGCCTGATTTTCAACTCCCTCCATGGTCTCACCGCTCCCCATCTCCTCCAACTCTCTGAAATCTCCATGCTCCTCCAATTCTGGCCTCTTGCGCATCCTCAGTGTTCATCACCCCTCCATTGGTGCCCAGGCCCCCTGCTATCTAGACCACAAGCTCTGGAATTCCCTCGCTAAACCTTTCCGCCTCTCTATCTCTCCCTCTCTCTTTAAGATGCTCCTTAAAAACCCACTTCTCCTGTCCCAATATCTCCTGATATAGCCGGGTGTCAAATTTGGTTGGAAGAAGCTCTTGTAGGTACAGGAGTATTAATTACCCTAGGTCTAGGCAAACCTTCAGCCTTGCGTCCCATCCTCATAATTCATCTTCAAAAATGAATTTTTTGCAGTGGCAGGAATAGAGATTCTGTATTTATAGTTAGATTTATTTTACATGAGAAAGGGGAGTGTGATGATTCTGATTGTAGGTTCTCAGTGTTGTACACTTTTAACAGAACATACATTAGAATAAATACGTGTGTAACATGGCTCATATGATCCAACAATGTTTACAGATGCAGAAAGCATTCTTTCTGGTTGTATCACAGCTTGGTATAGGCTCCTGGTCTGCCCAAGACCGCAAGGAACTATAAAAGGTGGTGAATATAGCCCAATCCATCATGCAAACCAGCCTCCCATCCATTGATTCTGTCTACATTTCCCGCTGCCTCAGCAAAGCAGCCAGCATAATCAAGGACCCCACGCACCCCGGACATTCTCTCTTCCTTCGGGAAAAAGATACAAAAGTCTGAGATCACGTACCAACCGACTCAAGAACAGCTTCTTCCCTGCTGCTGTCAGACTTTTGAATGGACCTGCCTTGCATTAAGTTGATGTTTCGCTACACCGTAACTATGACTGTAACACTACATTCTGCAGTCTCTCCTTTCCTTCTCTATGAACGGTATGCTTTGTCTGTATAGCGTGCAAGAAACAATACTTTTCACTGTATGTTAGTACATGTGACAATAATAAATCAAATCAAACCAAAACCTATGCAGCCCGGGACACAAAAGGGCAATTGAGCATGGCCAATGCACCTAACCCCCGCACATCTTTGGACTCTGGGCGGAAACTGGAGCACCCGGAGGAAACCCACGTAGACACGGGGAGAATGTGCAAACCCCACTCAGACAGGTGATAACTTCATATAGACCAAGTAGACTCGATTAAATTATGTTCTTTGATATTATCCACAGTTTTGGAGGAGCCATGTAGTTGTACAAATTTTTGCAGTTATCTGATAAACAGGATGAGAAATGTCATTTGAAATTTTGGGAAGACTGCAGCGTAAATACCAAAGTCTATCAATGTGTGGGTGTATATCGGTAGATTCAGATCTTGCAGTCTCACGGCTGAAACCTGGTTGTTTACTCATGTAGATTCATGAAAAGTTCAATCAGGTTTTTGATGCCATTACCCATCCCACCCCCAACAACTTTGCCGCTTTTGGTGATGGCCTACTCTGCTGAGTGGTTGCAGCAGCCTCGAACTCCTACGCGGTGACTTAGAACGTTTAACTTTGTTCAAGGCATTGTACAAATATTTATTTTTAAGTTTATTTATTAGTGTGACAAGTAGGCTTACATTAACACTGCAATGAAGTTACTGTGAAAATCTCCTAGTCGCCACACTCTGGCGCCTGTTCGGATACACTAAGGGAGAATTTAGCACGGCCAATGCACCAAACCAGCACGTCTTTCAGACTGTGGGAGGAAACTGGAGGAACCGGAGGAAACCCACACAGACATGTTTAAAGTTTATTTATTTAATAGTCACAAGTAAGGCTTACATTAACACTGCAATGAAATTCCCCTAGTCGCCACACTCCGGCGCCTGTTCGGGTCAATGTACCTAACCAGCACGTCTTTCAGATTATGGGAGGAAACCGGAGCACCCGGAGGAAACCCACGTAGACATAAGGAGAACGTGCAAACTCCACACAGACGGTGACCCAAGCCGGGAATTGAACCCGGGTCCCTGGTGCTGTGAGGCAGCAGTGCTAACCACTGTGCCGCCCTAAGTTGTTGTGTTAAATTGTTCTCCAACAAAAGTAACAACAAAAGCAGAAACAATAACTCAATAGATAAATGGACTGAATGTTGTGATTCCAAACCCGGAGCACAAGTGTGCATTTGTGCCTGTGCATGCATTGATATTGGCAGGGGGACAGAACTGCTCTTGGCGGTAACATCCTTCCAACCCATCAACACTCATTGTTGGGATCCGTGCAAAGAATTTAATAAGCAGTCAGGGGTGGGACCGCTATTGCACAGGGAACTGTATCTCAGCTGAAATGCAACCCGGGCTGAGGGACAGTGTGGGTGGGGTGGGAGTGAAACAAAATACTAGATTGTGGTAGAGCATTAATGCTTTGTATCACAGTTACTGTCATCAATTATCCACCATTTCATCTGCTTCTAAATGTGAAGAGTGTCAAATCGTTAGAGGAAAGCAAATGTTTTGTTTGTAAATGGCACGGAGGTATTTATTACTCTTAAAAACCCAGCTCTTAACACCTACACCTCATGGACCATAGCAGTTTAAGGCAACAGCTCACTTCTGCCTTCCCTAGGGCAATTATGGATGGGCAGTAAATGTTGGCCTGTCCTGCGATGCCCACACCCCCTGGAACTAATAATAAAGACGCACTGGCAATCAGGTCAGAAAGGTTCCAATGTTGACTGCAGCTCAACTACAGGAAGGGGGGGGGAAAAAAAATCCTCTCGATTCATTCTGCTTCCCATTGCCCAGCCCTTTTAATTTTGGCTGAAGAAATCAGCTGCCAACATCAGTCTTAAAGCATCGATTGTGATGGACTTTTGATTCACTGCATGACACAGTACGCAGCTGTCATTGTGTGGATTGCCCCCATCTCATCAGCATTCCCGAGATTCAAATCCCAAGCAAACACGTTTTTTAAGAAAACAACAGGCAGCTGTTCTTGTTGAGTAACTTGTGCTGCACTTTGCCAGTCAACTGGGAAAACTGTGGATGATCCGAGGGAGCATTCAACTCCCAATGCTCGCCAGAGAGAGAGAGGCCCAATCTGTCCTCTCAGGCAGAAGCAAACAACCTCTAGGGCGCTATTGCAATGTAGAGCAGGGCAGTTCTCCCCAATGACCTGGCCAATATTCACCCCTAACCCACTGACTGCCTGGCCCTTCATTCATTGCTTGCCTTATGGGATCTTGCCATGCAGAAGTTGGCTGCAGCATTTCCTGAGCTTACCACAGTCAGCGCACTTCAAAAAGTAGCTGCAAAGTGCATGAATGGCACTATGTAAATGCAAGTTTCTTTTTCCTTTGGGCTTGCCGCTTGCACTGCCCAAGCCAGGTGCAGAAAGTGAACCTCATTGGCAGCTGACTTGGGGAATTGTTTCTCTAGTTCGTCTCCAAGTGGCAGACACAGACCCTGAAACTCGAAGCCCGGTCGGAGATCCACAAGTCGGGATGAGGCAGAAAGTTAGCACTGTACCACAGGCCGAGGGGTAGTGACCTTTGTGGATCAGAAAGGTTCAGGTTCTGCAACTGAGGGTTATCTGACCTCAGATAGATAGAGAGCTGATACACTGCTATTGGCTGCGATTACCATGGAAACGCTTCTTCTAGCAACAGAAAGGGCTTCTGGTCAGGAAAAGAGCCAAGTTGCATTTCCACAGTTCCTCTTTACATCTTTACAGCCAATGAGGGGCTCTGAAGCGTCGTCATTGTAGGAAACACAACAGCCAATTTAGGCACAGTAAGATCCCACAAATGGGCAATGGTGGCCAGCTAATCTGTTTCTCGTGATGTCAGCTGAGTGATAAATATTGGCCACACCTGCTTGTCTTTAAACTAGCGCTGTGGGACCCTCACTGGGGGAGGTCAGATAGGGGCCTTGCTGTCACATCTCATCAAGGTGACAGCACCCCAGACAGTGATGCACTCCCCGAGGACTGCACCGGGACATCAAAAAGACTCGAGCGCACCTACAAAGCATGAAAACAATTTCAGGCTCAGGAGCGAAGCCCCACAGGGTTGAATAGCCTGCCATCATTCAGCATTTAAAGAATGGTCACTCAGATGAGGTACCCGTGGGCTCAGTGTATCCATGTAACAGGGGCACTGAAGGGATAATAAGTCTGACACACCCTCAAGGCTTTGGCTACTGTGTTAGCAACATGCCAGGAGCCTGGAGCATCCTCAACTCCTCCAGCCTTCAGTAGAAACTAGACGACAGAAACTCCCCCATGAATATCCTAAAATACAATATTGATAAATCACATTTAAGAATCCAAGCCAGATGGGACTGCAACCCAAGAGGTAAATCCCCAACTAATAATTAAATGCCTGGGCCATGTTGTGTTAAGTTGGCCTGTTCACTTGTACCAGATCCATCATTAATCTTTCACAGCTTGCAATTGCCAAGATCTCCAGCAATCATTACATTTGCCAGTTCCGCAGAAAGACAGATTCGGAGATCTAACAGACTGGTCCAGCAGACAGCACGGCAGGGAGTGCAGAGCAGACAGCTCTTCACCACTGCCACACGTCGCTTTCCTATCGAGATTTCTCTCGAGGCTTCAACAATAATTACACATCAGGCTGAATTAAAACATATCACCTCCCTTCCTCAGGCTGAAAACAGCCAATCATATAATTCCTACAGTGCAGAAGGGGGCCATTCGGCCCATCAAGTCTGCGCCAACCACAATCCCACCCAGGCCCTATCCCCATAACCCCATGCATTTACTCTAGCTAGTCTCCCTGATACTAAGGGGCAATTTAGCATGGCCAATCCACCTAACCTACATATCTTTGGGCCGTGGGAGGAAACCAGAGCACCCGGAGGAAACCCACGCAGACACAGGGAGAATGTGCAAACTCCACACAGAGAGTGACCCAAGGCTGGAATTGAATCAGGGTCCCTGGCGCTGTGAGCTGGCACTGTGAGCCAGCACTGCTAGCCACTGTGCCACCGTGCCGCCCAATCTTGCGTGGTTGCAGTTTGCTTGGTCAGTTTTGTGCTTTCAGTGTTCTGGGATGGGCTGTCACTGAATGTTGTACTTGTTACAAACTCCCTCACTAATCAAATCCAAGTTGAGATATGTGGGATTCTCTTGCAGTAACTTAGGAAAGGCACTGGAGGTAACTGGTGTAACAGATCATGGATAACTCAATTCTGACCCCTCAACAGTGAAATTAGTTTAGCTCAATTGGATGCATGGCCCTGAGAGGTTGTTTGTCTCGGCTAAACGACAGACAGATTTGTATTTATATAGTGCCTTTCTCAACCCCAACCCGTCCCACATTAACCGCTGACAATTTAATCAAGTATTTTTGGAAGTGTAGGCACCATTGTGACAGCAGCCAATTTGTACACACAAATAGCAACAAAATATGTGATCAACACATGTTTTAGTAATTTTAGTTGAGGGATGAATGTTGGCCAGGATATTGGGGAGCATTCATGAGTTCTTGGAAATAGTACAGTGGAACCAGTGGAAATGGTTGATAGGGCCTTGGTTTAACATCTCATCCAAAGGATAGCACTTCAGACAGTGCAGCACTCCCTCAGTATTGACACTGGGAGTCCCAGCCTAGATTCTGTGCACAAATCCCTGCAGTGAGGTTCAAACCCACAGCCTTTGACTCTGAGCTGGGAATGTCACCAACTGTGTCAAAGTGGAGAGGGGGAGCAGGGGAGAAGAAATCCTTCTTCCCAATTATTGTTAGATCTCTCATGGGAAAGTGTCTGGATGCCAATGAAGACAGCTTTAGGCCCAAACATGCAGGCTTACCAAGGCCTCCTTGCGAGTCTCCCCAAGCTCCAACCTGTCCAAAGTTCAGCAATCTATTATTTAAATTCATAACAAGTCTTGCTCACCAATCACCCTCACTATCCTGCAAACTCTGATGCATTAAATGTAAAACCTTTGTTCTAATTTCAAATTTCTTCATGACCTACCTCTCCTTCCGCGCTAAGTCCTCTAACTCTGGGCTTTTGTACATTAGTCCCCACTGTCCATGGGAATGAAGCCATCAGTCACTTCAGCCCTACTGTCTGGAATGCACTCCCCCTAAACCATTCACAACTTCCACCACTAATTTTGAAATCCTGTGTTTCAGTGACTGTTGTGTGGGCGTTAGTTATAGAACAGCATCGCTTAAAGAAGTATTTGTAGTCTTCAGTAAGTTGACAGCATGTCTTTATTAACTACTTGTAACTACATGCATATATACCATCAAGGGTACAGGCATGGAGCTATCTCCACATCTAGGTCTTTCCACATTCCGACACAACATCATACTGACCCTGGATCAGGGTCATGTGCCTTCTTACAAGACTATGTAGGCGGTACTGTACGCTGTCCCACATTAACCCTGCACTCTCTCTCATTTCCTTCTCTATGAACGGTATGCTTTGTCTGTATAGCGCGCAAGAAACAACACCTGTCACTATATACTGATACATGTGACAATAATAAATCAAAATCAAATTAACTCTGTATGTGCCAGCCCCTTATACTACAGTGACTACATTTCATTGCCCATAAAACACCTCGGGATATTTTGAGCTGATGAAAGGTTCAAGTTTATCATTTCCTTTATTCACAACCCCTGCTTTCAGCCAAACCTTGTCACCCTTCCTAATCCTCCGCTCATTTCTATTCTCCAGCCTTCTCTAATGCAAATCGCATCACACCCCTGCTATATAAAATGCAAGCCTCAATCTCGATAACCTGCGCACTTGCCAACCTTCACAGCTGAACAACGTCCGGTTGTGCTGGAATACTGCGCGGTGAACGCAGTCCTGGAAAACCACACACCAGTGAAGACGCACCTTCACCACACTGACAGCAGCAATTCAAAGAGGGCGCCCTCACAGGCAACTTTGCAAGGACGGTGAAGGATAGCCAGAGGCATCCTCAATCCAAGAATTCTTTTTTTTCTTACAAAGACAAGAATGGCTGGATGAGGAGAGGGGGATTTATATAAAACAATAACTTTGAGGAATGGTCAGTTCTTGGCTACACTGAAACCCCATGGGTTTCTTTAATTCAAAACCAAAATGCTTTCTCACCACTGACATTTTCTGTAAATGAGGAAATCATTAAGGAAGCATGCAAGGGCGTGAGAGTGTTTCAGTGCACCCGGTGTCAGGCACTCAGCTACCATGACCTTTTTAAGAAAGCAATTACGTCATGGAATTCCTGTTTCCTTCATTTCAGTGAACACAGCGATCATGCTCATTTAAATCCTTCGAGGGCTGCAGGATTGAGACACAAAGGATAGAGCCTCGGCGAGACTGCACCTGGCGCATCATGTAGCTTTGGTCTCCTTATCTAAGTAAGAGTTTTAACAACACCAGGTTAAAGTCCAACAGGTTTATTTGGGCGGCAGGGGCGGCACGGTGGCACAGTGGTTAGCACTGCTGCTTCACAGCTCCAGGGACCTGGGTTCGATTCCCGCTTGGGTCACTGTCTATGTGGAGTTTGCGCGTTCTCCTCGTGTCTGCGTGGGTTTCCTCCGGGTGCTCCGGTTTCCTCCCACACTCCAAAGATGTGCGGGTTAGGTTGATTGGCCATGCTAAAATTGCCCTTGTGTCCTGAGATGCGTAGATTAGAGGGATTAGTGGGTAAATATGTAGGGATATGGGGGTAGGGCCTGGGTGGGATTGTGGTCGGGGCAGACTCGATGGGCCGAATGGCCTCTTTCTGTGCTGTAGGGTTCTATGATTCTATTTGGTAGCAAATGCCATTAGCTTTCGGAGCGCTGAGCAGCGCTCTGAAAGCTAATGGCATTTGCTACCAAATAAACCTGTTGGACTCTTGGACAATAAACTCTTGTTCAGAATTGGACAATAAACTCTTATTATGTTTACCCCAGTCCAACGCCGGCATCTCCACATCATGACTCCTTATCTAAAGCAGGATGTACTTCCAATAGAGGGAGTGCAAAGAATTATTACGGCACAGGAGGCAGCCATTTGACCCATTGTGTCTGCACTGACTTGCTCAATGAGCATCATGGCTTAGTGCCATTCCCCTGCCTTTTCCCCATACCCTTGCACATTGTTTCTGTTCTGATAATCATCTAATGTCCTCTTGAATGCTTCAATTGAACCTGCCTCCACCGCACTTCCAGGTAGTGCATCATAGACTCGAACCACTCGCTATGTGAGAAAGGTTTTTCTCACATCACATTGCTTCTTTTGCAAATCACTTTAAATCTGTGTCCCTCTCGTTCTTGATCCTTTTACGAGCGGGAACAGTTTCTGCTGTCTACTCTGTCCAGCCCCTTCATGATTTTGAACATCTCTATCAAACCTCCTCCGAGTTGTCTTCTCTCCAAGGGGAACAGTCCCAACCTTTCCAATCTATCCTCATAAAGGAAGTTTCTCATCCCCGGAACCATTCTCGTAAACCTCTTCCACACTCGCTCCAATGTGTTCACATCCTTCCTGTAGTGTGACACCCAGAACTGTACACAACAATACTCCAGCTGAGGTCTAACTAGTGTCTTGTATCACTCACCAATGTAACAGAGATTTACCGGACTAATCTCTACGATGGCAGGATTGTCTTACGAGGAGAGATTAAGGAAACTGGACCTGTAGTCTCTAGAGTTTTAAAGAATGGCCGGTGATCTCATTGAAGCTTATGAAATTCTTACAGGGCGTGACAGCTTAGATGGAGATAGGATGTTTCCCCTGGCTGGTGAGTTGAGAACTAGGGGACATTGTCTCAGAATAACAGACAGGCCAGATAACTGAGATGAGGAGGAATTTCTTCACTCAGAGGGTGGTAAATCTTTGGAATTCTCTACCCTAGAGGACTGTGGAAGCTCAATCATTGAACATGTTCAAGACAGAAATTGATAAGTTACTGGATAATAATGATAGAGGGATTTTTTAAAATTCATTTGTGGGACATGGGTGTCACTGGCTGGCCAGCATTTATTGCCCATCCCTAGTTGCCCGAGGGCAGTTGAGAGTCAACCACATTTCTGTGGGTCTGGAGTCACATGCAGGCCAGACCAGGTAAGGATGGCAGATTTCCTTCCCTAAAGGACATTAGTGAACCAGCTGGGTTTTTCCGACAGTCGACAATAGTTTCATGGTCAGGAGTAGATTCTCAATTCCAAATATTTTTATTGAATTCAAATTCCACCAGATATGGCAATAGTGGGGGGGGAAATGGCATCGAGGTAGGTAGTCAGCCATGATCTGTTTGAACAGTAGTGTAGGTCAGATGGGCCGAATGACCTACTCCTGTTCCTATGTTCCGAAAAGATGAGCTCTCATGCTTATCCATCCTTGACAGTAGGGAGGTACTGACGTTTATTTGGTGTGACTGTCTCCACACCTCCTTATGGTGACGAAATGAACCTCTGCGAGGGTGTAGAATCAGAGGCATAAACCACAATGCCCTTGTTTTGGAATGCTTTGCACTTAGAGAATTATTGGGGAGCTGCAGCGATGCACCCGCCTTTAACAATTTTCAGGCAATGGAAATTATTAGTGAATATTATTAGTGAATATAACTATAGGGTTCATGGTGGGAGATATAGGAAGGATATCAGAGGTAGGTTCTTTACGCAGAGAGTGGTTGGGGTGTGGAATGGACTGCCTGCAGTGATAGTGGAGTCAGACACTTTAGGAACATTTAAGCGGATATTGGATAGGCACATGGAGCACACCAGGATGATAGGGAGTGGGATAGCTTGATCTTGGTTTCAGATAAAGCTCGGCACAACATCGTGGGCTGAAGGGCCTGTTCTGTGCTGTACTGTTCTATGTTCTATGATTTGTTGAAATGACTGGTGGCAGCAGTACAGGCAGGGATTTATCTTTAACGGTGAGACAGTGTAGTCCTAGTGCTTAGCCAAGCCCCAAGCAGTAAACCCAGATAAATGATTAATCCAAACATCAATTATGACTACTCCCCCCTATCCACAAGAGAATATTGGATTTTCTGCCAACTGCATTGTGCAAATTTATTGAGACTGGGTGGAGTGTTTCCATTTATCCTCCCCACCCCCACCCCAGCCTCCCTATTCTCATTTCTTTCCATTTTAATTAATGGCGGTTCCTCCTCCGAATTCTCCCCAAGTTCCAAAACAGACTGATACACGCGCACCGTCCTTGCAATCGTCCTATCCCGAGATTGCAAAACTATTGAATTCCTCACATGCCTCAGTCCCTCCCTCCTGGCCACAGCCTTTCAAAACTCAAGCTCCTAATCTAATCACGGGCTTCTGGATTGGCCTCGCTGTCTCATTCCAACCTTGGCGCTGTCTCTGGTGGGGGCACTCGGGCCTTCACCTAGTTGTCTCAGTAAATCAGACAGCCTTTGGATTTGCCGTTTCCCCCGCACCTCCATTCAGCTGCTGAAGTGTTAACAAGCATCGGACAAGCAAAAGGCCATCAGTGCAGTCACCGGCCTACCAGAGAGTTGCAAAGTGGGCTTTCAAAGAATTCTTCTCCTATTTCAGATTGCACGCATGAAGGCAGCATTTTTGTGCATCCTACGCTAAAGCTTTCTGTAACCAAAAGCATCTCACGGAGAGAAGATGAAGATTTTCCACTCCACACACACACACGTGCACACACGCATCAAGTTCATAGAAAATCATAGATCATACAATCCCTACAGTGCAGAAGGAGGCCATTCGGCCCATCGAGTCTGCACCAACAACAATCCCACCCCGGCCCTATCCCCATAACCCCACAGATTTACCCCGCTCATCCCTCTAACCTACACATTCCGGGACACTATGAGTAATTTAGCATGGCCAATCAACCTAACCCGCACATCTTTGGACTGTGGGAGGAAACTGGAGTACTCGGAGGAAACCCACGCAGACACGAGGAGAATGTGCAAACTCCACACAGACACTGACCCAAGCCGGGAATCGAACCCAGATCCCTGGAGCTGTGAGGCATCACTGTGCCTCCCCAAAGTTATGACCTGGGGCATGCTGCTTGAAAGGGTGGTCATTGTAAGAAGTCTCTCAACACCTGGTTAAAGTCCAACAGGTTTATTTGGAATCACGAGCTTCCGGAGCTCTGCTCCTTCATCAAGTGACTCACCTAAGGAAGGAGCATCGCTCCAAAAGCTCATGATTCCAAATAAACCTGTTGGACTTTTTAAACCTGGCGTTGTGAGATTTTTTACTGTGCCCACCCCAGTCCAACGCCGGCATCCCCACATCACGAAAGGATGTTGGAAGCAGATAAAAAATAACCTTCAATGGTAAAATTGGATTTATAAATTTGCAGAGCTTTGTAAAGAGCAGGGAGTGCAACAAATTGAACAGTTTTTTCAAAGGGCCAGGACAGTAATACAGGCCTCCTCCAATAATGCATGACTCTGAAAAAAGGTAAAGCAAACCTAAGACAAAAATTGGACTCTGCATTCCTAAGCTCTCTTTGCAACATTAGCCCTCAGCTACGGTACTAAGAACTTCAAGCAGCATCCTCTAAAAATGACAGCATCTTGAACAGCTGCCATCAGGCCAGCGGAAAGCAAGGAGGGAAATTCCACTGTTGAAATTGCAGAGAACAAGGCTCCAAACATCAATCAGCAGGATGCTTTGCGTGTAATTCCAAGTACCAATGGTACATGACCAGACAGTTCCCAACCGTGCCTCGCTCTTACTCTCTGCCTTAGAAGTTGAGACCGTGTTTTATCTTCACATCGCTGATTTCTGAAAAGGTTATTGATGCAGGCACTGTCTGTGTGGAGTTTGCATGTTCTCCCCGTGTCTGCGTGGGTTTCCTCCGGTTTCCTCCCACAGTCTGAAAGACGTGCTGGTTAGGTGCATTGACCCGAACAACGCCACAGTGTGGCGACTAGGGGAATTCCACAGTAACTTCATTGCAGTGTTAGTGTAAGCCTTACTTGTGACTAAAAAATAAACTTTAACTTTATTAAAAGGCAAAAAAGAACTGCAATTTTGTTGCCTATCGTGCTGGGATGAACAGACTGGGTGGGTGTCTCTTCTCTTTAAAGGGGCAAGCTAGGGGTGGCCTTAATAGAAGCCTTATAAAATTAAGGAAGGTTTGGAGAGAATGGGCACAAAGCAAGTGTTTCTACTTTTAGGAAAGAGTATAATTAGCAGTCATCAACAAAGTCATCCAGAAGCCAAATAGATAAGTCAGAAGAAACTTCTGTACCTAGAAGTGGTGAGAATGTGGAACTGTGAATGGCATAAAAATATTTAAGGAGAGGCTGGACAAACTTGTAGGAGGATGTGAAAGTTTTTATAAAGATTATTTATTAGTGTCACAAGTAGAATTACATTACCACTGCAATGAAGTTACTGTGAAAATCGCCTAGTCATCACACTCTGGCACCTGTTCAGGTACACCGAGGGAGAATTTAGCGTGGCCAATGCACCTAACCAGCACGTCTTTCGGACTGTGGGAGGAAACCGGAGCACCCGGAGCAAACTCACGCAGACACGGGGAGAACGTGCAGACTTCGCACAGACAGTGACACAAGCCGGGAATCGAACCCGGGTCCCTGACGCTGTGAGTCAGCAGTGCTAACTGCTGTGCCACTGTTGTTTAAACGTGACCAGTGACAACTTTGTATTGGATGCAATGTGACCAATGGGAACACGATGTAAGGGTCAGCTGACCCAGTAAACCATGGAAGCAATTACAGAGTGATGTAATAGTCAGCTGACCAGCTGATCCACTATAAATAAGGAACTATGCAGAATTGTGGGTAAACTTGGAGTGGCCCAGGGCGAGGCCCCAAGTTTGGAGTAATGATGTTTCTTTATTAAACCCTTTCTTTGATTTATAAGTTGGGGTAAGTTTTGTTGTATTTTCATTAGCTGCATTTTGAAGAGTTCCTTCTGAAGAAACAACCGTGTCACCACAGAATAGAGGGTTATGCTGAGTGAGTTACATGAGGAAGGATGGGTGGAGGTTTGGGTGGTGCATAAACGCCAGTATGGACTGGCTGGGATGAATGGCCTCCTTCTGGGCCGTATGTTTTAGTGGTTCTATTGTCCAGGGAGAGATAGATCTCTTTTAAATATAACCTGCCAGACTACCAAGGCTCCAAGTCAGATACTTACATTGCTGACCAGTTCCTGATTCTTCTTGATCCGCTCAAGTTCTGGAGTGTTGGCCACAGCGCTAAATCCTTTCCCTTTGTTCTTCTCAAAATCTTCTTTGTATTGCACCTAAGAGGATAAAACAGGAAAGAGGGAAAGAGAAAATTAGCCAATCTTTTCAAAAACCGAGGTGGTTACACAGAATTAACAGCCCAGAGTAGGCCATTCAGCCCATCTGGTCCATGTCAGTGTTAATGCTCCACATCATAGAATCCCTGCAGTGCAGAAGAGGCCATTCTGCCCATCGAGTCTGCACTGACTCTCCGACAGAGCATCTTACCCAGGGCGTATCCCCATAATCCCACATCCATCCAACCTACACATCTTGTGACATTAAGGGGTAAGTTGCCATGCCAATCCACCTAACCCACACATCTTTGGACTGTGGGAGGAAACCGGAGCACCCGGAGGAAACCCACACAGACACGGGGAGAAGGTACAAACTCCTCAGAGAGACACCCGAGGCCGGAATCGAACCTGGGTCCCTGGAGCTGTGAGGCAGCAGTGCTAACCACTGTGCCACCTACCCTATTCACCCCACCCCAGCAAAACATCATTCTGTCCCTTCCTCCCTCAAGGACTTATCTGAAAGAGTCTTGGAGGCAGGAGACTGACTGCAGAGGTAACCTTTGCTGATAGTCTGAGTAGAAAAATCTCTCTCTTTCCCTTTTTTTAAACAATCAATGATCAAATGCGAGGCTCAAAATGCTCGATTTTAACCAACAAACGCAACATGGACACTTGCATTTATATAGTACCTGTAAGGTAGTAATATGGCCCAAAGCATTTCGCAGGAGTGTTATCAAACAATCTTCAACACAGCTGCGTCAGATAACCAAAAGCTTGATCAAAGCTGCGGATTTTCAGGTGCATCATAAAAGGGGAAGGAAAAGGTGGCAAAGTTTACAGAGTGGATCACAGAGCCTTTGACCCAGGCTGCCAAAGGCATGGCCACCAGTGTTCTTTTTTTTAAGCCATTCAGGGGATGTGGGGTTCTTTTTCCCATCCCTAATTACCCTTGAACTAAACATTTCAGAGGCAGTTAAGAGACCTCGTTGTGGGTCTGGAGCCAACTGTAGGCCAGACCAGGTAAGGACAGCAGGCTTCCTTCCCTAAAGAACATTAGTGAACCAGATGGGTTTTTCCGACAATGGTTTCATGGTCATTAGTAGATTTTTAATTCCAGGTTCTTGTTGAATTCAAATTTCACCATCTGCCGTGGTTGGATTCGAACCCGAGTCCCCAGAGCATTTCCCTGGGTCTCTGGATTACCAGTCCAGTGACAAGATATCCATGTAACCCTTATGGGCCTCCCTTGTGAAGCGATTAAAATCAGGGATTCTTAAAAGAGATACAACGTTTTTAAATGGAAAATATTGAAAATGCTCCATTAACTCTGTCCCTTCAACATATGTGTTTCCCCCTTTCCATCTTTCAGGTATCTACTTTCCTCCAATTCAAATGAAATCTCCTTGTAAATACTGGCATGTTCTCAAAGTGGGGTTTTGGTTTTTATTAAATATCAAGAAAAAGTCTATTCAAAAGGGAAAACGGGACAGTATGGTGAATAGAAAACAGTCGCGGAATTCGTAATGTGGCGAAAAAGGCCTCGATGTGCCCAGCACGGAAAACTCAGAGTGCCCATTGCAAGTCGATGTGGGCGGCACAGTGGTTAGCACTGTTGCCTCACAGCGCCATGGACCCCGGGTTCAATTCCGGCCTCGGGTCACTGTCTGTGTGGAGTTTGCACGTTCTCCCCGTGTCTGCATGGGTTTCCTCCGGGTGCTCCGGTTTCCTCCCACAGTCCAAAGATGTGAGGGTTAGGTTGATTGGTCATGCTAAATTGCCCCTTAGTGTCAGGGAGACCAGGTAGGGTAAATAAGTGAGGTTATGGGGATACGGTCTGGGTGGGATTGTGGTCGGTGCAGATTCGATGGGCCAAATGGCCTCCTTCTGCACTGTCGGGATTCTACGATTCTATGGAAGATCCCACAGCGTTAATTCAAAAAAGAGGGTGGAGGCAGGGAGTGGCGGTGCTTAGCAGAAGTTACTTTTTGGAATGTCCTGAAGCACTTTAGGATCAAAGGCAGTGGAAGACACAAGTTAAATGTCAGATTGTTTCTTCTTCAGATTGTATCCTGGCCAACATTCCTCCCTCCACCAACGTGGATAAAATAGGAAGCTGCTTAATTATCTCATTGCCACTTGTGGGACCTCTTTGTATACAAATTGAGCTGCTGCTTTTATTACACATTGAAACACAGCCAGGTTCGAATGCCATGTTTCATGTCCCCAGTAAGAAGAACAAAGAACAGTACAGCACAGGAAACAGGCCCTTCGGCCCTCCAAGCCTGTGCCGCTCCTTGGTCCAACTAGACCATTTGTTTGTATCCCTCCATTCCCAGACTGCTCGTGTGACTATCCAGGTAAGTCTTAAACGACGCCAGCGTGTCTGCCTCCACCACCCTACTTGGCAACCTAAGGATGCCAACCCTGCAGGATTTATCCGCAAACGTCCAACAATTTAAGATTAATCTCCAGAACACTACATCGAGACTCAGTGGAGAAAAACTACTGGGGTTATTAACCAAAATTATGCTCGCCGCCCACAACTTTTCTTTGAACAGTTTCATTTATTCGTTGTAAGGGTTTCCGAGGTTAGGGGAAGAGGGGGGGGAAGGGAAGGGGGGGGGGGGGTGGGAGTAAGAGAGTCAGAAATGAGCTAATTGTTCAGCAAGGAATTTATTTGCTTTCCAATTGGCCATGGGGAGGTGGAGAGTCTTGGTGATTAATGCGTTGGTGGCCCATGGCAGGATGTGGGATGGGGCAAATGGAGTGGGAGGTCACGTGATGATGCCTGCAACTAGATTTGGTAACCTGGCATCCAGATTGAAACTTTGCAGCCAGCCCCACTGAGTAGAGCACTGGGAATATTAATTCAATATCCAGGCAGGTCAAAATGCAAGCAGAAATTATTTATTGTTTTTAATGGATACTTAGTTTCTCTCAAGGACAACTCTTCATTTTAAAGGCACATTTCCCCTCCACTTACTGCAAGTAGGTATCAACAGTCATAACAAATGTCAAGGACGCATTTAACAAACACATGCCCAAATTTTGATTTGATTTGATTTATTATTGTCACATTAGAACCATAGAATCACTACAGTGCACGAGGAGGCCATTCAGCCCATTGATCCTGCACTGACAACAATCCCACCCAGGCCCCAGCTCCGCACGTATTTAATGTAATCCCCCAGACACTAAGGGGCAATTTAGCACAGCCAATCAACCTAACCCACACATCTTTAGATTGCGGGAGGAAACTGGAGCACCCGGGGGGCACCCGGGGGAAACCCACACAGACGTGGGGAGAATGTGCAGACTCCACACAGCAGATCAAACTCAGTTCCCTGGCGGGGAACTGGTATCCACTGTGCCACCGTGCCGCCCCTAAAGGTCAAGATGTAGATTTTGTTTGAGATCCAGGGATCGAACCTGGGTCCCTGGCACTGTGAGGCAGCAGTGCTAACCGCTGTGCCACTGTGCACCCTGATATTGGCATACAGTTAAAAGTATTGTTTCTTGCATGCTGTACAAACAAGACATACCATTCATAGGAGTACATAGAGGAGAAGGAAAGGAGAAGGTGCAGAATGTAGTGTTACAGTCATAGCAATCCCGGGAAGAACAAGAACTTAATATCAACTGAGCAGGAAGTATTAGCAATGTTTAAAATCTGTAAACCTGGCTTCCTAAGTGGATTCAGTCAAGAGAATAATTAACATGACATACTCATTCTTGTTAAAAGTGTTCACATTTAGATATACATTGCGATAAGAAGTGCTGTTTTTTTAAAAAAGGGAATAGAAATTAGCAACAGGGCATGTGGGCTGGGGAGTGTGAACCACTCAGCAGCTGCTTACAGACAGTTACAATATGCTGTTCCATTGGGCGGAACCTTCCATTTTGGAGTCTACGTCCAGTGGGGAATGGGAAAGTCAGTGCGATTTCCTGTTGTGTGGGGGTAGAGATTGGTGTTATGAATTGACTGTCATCGACCAGCCATGCCCCTTGGAGACACCCACCACCCTCCCTCCTTCAGCCCTGCCTCTGACTGCAGCAGATGGCAAATGCCACAGAATGAACCTTGCTCGGTGCTCAGTGTTAAGGGCCCCAATTAAAGTTAAAAGTTTATTTATTAGTCACAAGTAAGGCTTACATTAACACTACAATGAAGTTACTGTGAAATTCCCCTAGTCGCCACAGCCCGGCTACTGTTCGGGTCAATGCACCCTAACCAGCACATCTTTCAAACTGTGGGAGGAAACCGGAGCGCCCAGAGGAAACCCACGCAGATACGGGGAGAATGTGCAAACTCCACACAGACAGTCCCCAAGCCAGGAATCGAACCCGGGACCCGACACTGTGAAGCAGCAGTGCTAACCACTGTGCTACCATGATGCCCCATTCTAATTAGGGTATCACTACAGTTGGCCACTTGCGTTAAACTTGAACTCCACCCACCTGAAAAGACCCTCCTGTCGGTAGCCTTTCAGACGCGCTCAGCTATCATCTGGCCTCCCGTCACCACTAACTTCCCCCGGTCATCATAGACTCACCCAATATCACCAGTCCTCTACCCTCCATCACCCTGGACCTCATCATAGAATCCCTACCAGTATAGAAGGAGGCCATTCAGCCCATCAAGACTGCGCTGACGTAAATCCCACCCTATCCCCATAGCCCCACATATTTACCCTGCTAAACCCCCTGAAACTAGAGTCAATTTAGCATAGCCAATCAACCTAACCTGCCCAACTTTCGATCACATGCTTTCGCTCTGCTCAGAGTCAATGCCCATTATTATCCTCATGCCCACCCTTATTCTGACCCCGCCCCCTCCCCCATTATCTGAATCACCTCATAGAATCCCTATAGTGCAGGAGGCGGCCATTAGGCCCATTGAGTCTGCACCGACCACAATCCCACCCAAGCCCGCCCCGTAGCCCACATATTTACCCCACTAATCCCTCTAACCTACGCATCCCAAGATACTAAGGGCCAATTTAGCATGGCCAATACACCTAACCCGCACATCTTTGGACTGTGCGAGGAAACCGGAGCACCCGGAGGAAACCCACGCAGATACGGGGAGAACATGCAAACTCCACAGACAGTGACCCAAGCCGGGAATTGAACCCAGTTCCCTGGAGCTGTGAGGCAGCAGTGCTCACCACTGTGCCACCGTGCCGCCCTATCTAGTCTGCCTCTGAGACCCACTAATGAAACACACTGTATCCACCTCCCCAGAGACACTCTTCAAAAAATTCCAACAGTTGATCCCGCCATTGGGAAAGACTTGTTTTTTAACCTCCCGCCACTATTCCTGCTGCTGGCGGGGCTGGAAGGTTCCGCCCATCAGTTCCGATAACCATTGGCCAAAGGAATGTCTACATCGGAAAGATAGATAGAATATTCCTTTCATTGTCTTCCAAAATCTAGAAGATGAAGCGAAGCCAATAAGTCTTTGGTACAATCTGGCAGCACAAGGCAGATTGCAGATGCATTGCAGATGTCAGATGAAGAAAGAGTATAATTAATAACAGAGGATTTTAGCCAAGCAAGTTCTCCTGTACATCCCCACTTTCATCACTCCACCATTGGCGCCTAGACTAACTCTCACGTTTGCCTCCCTACTCTCTCTTCCTTTAAGACACAGACCAAAATCTCCCTCTTTGGTCAAGTTTTTGGTCACCTGTCCTGATATCTCCCATTGTGGCTCAATGCCGATTTTTACTGGATACCACTCCCGCAAAGCAAGTCTGCACGTTTCTGCAATCTCAAAAGCCCTTACGTAAATGCAATCTGTTGTTGATATCAGCAATCCATCCACTTCATTTTGCTACTGTAATTATCTTACTCGTAACACTAACATACCACTAGCTTCAAGGCATCTTCTCACTTCAGGCGAAAGAGAGCCAGTAAAAGCTCACTAGCACGGGCAGTCAGATGCTGAGATACTCCAGCCACAGTGTCAATGTTAATACTTTATTTATAGCACGGCACTGTCTGTGGAGGAAATATCACAATACAAGCGTGACACTGCAGATGCCTCATAGAGGTTTTCATTATCCGGAGGCAATGATGGTAGCTGCCCACACCAACACCTGCATTTACCAGATTACTAAGCTCTTCCCCCATCATCTCCCTCTCCCAGTAATAAATTTTATTTACCCATGCACTGTGTTAGAATAGCACACTTGCCTTAGAGTCAGAGGTAGCGGGTTCAAGTTCCAGTCTAGTGACTTGAACAGAGAATCTAGACCAACAGGGCAATACTTTTAAGGGGTGCCTTGACCAATACGTGAATAGGATGTGAATAGAGGGATACGGTCCCCGGAAGAGTAGGGGGGTTTTAGTTCAGTCGGGCAGCATGGTCAGTGACGCTTTGGAGGGCCGAAGGGCCTGTTCCTGTGCTGTAATTTTCTTTGTTCTACTGCAGGAGAGCTGCACTGTCAGAGGTGCTGTCTTTCAAAACTGAGGCTTTGTTTGTCCTTGCAAGTGGATGTTAAAAATCCCATGGCTCTACCTTGCTGACCAATATTAATCCCCCAAGCGCCTTCACTGAGAAACAGATGCTCACTTGGCTGCCTGTGGGAGCTTGCTTTGCGCAAATGATTGTTACATTTGTTACATTACAACACTAACTACACTTTGAAATACAAGGAAATTACATGGCCTTTGTTCCTGCATCATTCCCAGACAATTGAGACTGGTTCCAACAAGTGACCAGGCCATAAGAGGACTTGTGGAGCAGTGGGCAGTGACCATATCTCTGAACCAGAAGTTTCAGGTTTCAAGTCCCACTTAGAGTCACAGAGGTTTACAGCATGGAAACAGGCCCTTCGGCCCAGCTTGTCCATGCTGCCCTTTTTTTTAAAAACCCCTAAGCTAGTCCCAGTTGCCCGCGTTAGGCCCATATCCCTCTATGCCCATCTTACTCATGTAACCATCTAAACGCTTTTTAAAAGACAAAATTGTACCCGCCTCTATTACTGCCTCTGGCAGCTTGTTCCAGACACTCACCACCCTGTGTGAAAAAATTTCCTCTCTGAACCCTTTTGTATCTCTCCCCTCTCACCTTAAACCATGCCGTCTAGTTTTAGACTCCCCTACCTTTGAGAAAAGATATTGACTATCTAGCTGATCTGTGCCCCTCATTATTTTATAGACCTCTATAAGATCACCCCTCAGCCTTCTACGCTCCAGAGAAAAAAGTCCCAGTCTATCCAGCCTCTCCTTATAACTCAAACCATCAAGTCCCAGTGGCATCCTAGTAAATCCCTTCCGCACTCTTGCTAGTTAATAATATCCTTTCTATAATAGGGCGACCAGAGTACACAGTTCTGTTCACAGGAAGTGCAGCTATTTTGTACACAGCAAACTCCCACAAACAGCAACCTGACCAAAGGTTAATTTTTTTAAATTAACTCGTGGGACATGTGCGTCGCTGGCTGGCCAGCATTTATTGCCCATCCCTAGTTGTCCAAGGGCAGTTGAGAGTCAACCACATTGCTGTGGGTCTGGAGTCACATGTAGGCCAGACCAGGTAAGGACGGCAGATTTCCTTCCCTAAGGGACATTAGTGAATCAGATGGATTTTTCAGAATATCGACAATGTCAGGACTTGATGGCATTCATAACACAGCCAAATAGGTTGATTATCAGCCAGTAAATCCTTCCAATACACAGGATGGTAGCTGGCGAGAGCTTCCCAGCCAGCCGTACTGCAGAAGGCAACAGCAAACCACTGCATCACTTTGCTAAGCAGCATCATTGACCAATCCAATGGAAGCCCTTGGTCTCCAACGCCCCCTTAGGGCATGGTACCTGGAGGAGGAGGAGGAGGAATCAGGTCATATTGCCATCAATTGGTTGGGTTGCCAACATTGGGTGGGGGTTTTCCTGGAGGTGTCATCGTATAACATTTTTTTTTCTTCATTCACGTAAGCATCGCTGGTAAGACCAGCTGTTTGTTGCCCATTCCAAATTGATCTTGAAGTGAGTGGCTTGCAGTTAAAAATCAACCACATTGCTGTGGGTCTGGAGTCACATGTAGGCCAGACCAGGTAAGGATGGCAGATTTCCTTCCCCAAGGGACATCAGTGAACCAGGTGAGTTTTTAACAACAATCAATGGTCACCAATACTAGCTTTAACAATTAGACTAGCTTCATAACTATAGATTTTTTTCATTGCATTTCAATTTCAGCTGCTACCATGTCCGGATTTGAACCCTTGTCCCTAGAGCATTAGCCTGGGGTCTCTTGATCACTAGTCCTGTGTCATTACCACTACACCACCACCTCTTGCTTGCATCTGCCTCACATACTCCCCATTGGTCACCGAACACACCCAGGAGATTTACGAGGATGTTGCCAGGATTAAGTGGTATGCCTTATGAGGATAGGTTGAGAGAGCTAGGTCTATTCTCCTTGGAGAGGCGAAGGATGAGAGGTGACCTGATAGAGGTGTATAAGATGTTGAGAGGCATTGATAAGAGTGGATTCTCAGAGGTTTTTACCCAGGGCTGAAATGGTTGCCACAAGAGGACACAGGTTTAGGGTGCTGGGGAGTAGGTATAGAGGAGATGTTAGGGGTAAGTTTTTCACTCAGAGGATGGTAGGTGCGTGGAATCGGCTGCCGGTAGTGGTGGTGGAAGCGGATTCGATTGAGTCTTTTAAGCGACTTTTGGATAGGTTCATGGAGGTTAGTAAGATAGAGGGTTATAGATGAGCCGAGAAGGTAAGGAAATTGTTCGGCGCAACTTGTGGGCCGAAGGGCCTGTTTGTGCTGTAGCTTTTCTATGTTCTACCCTCTTGGTGCACTGCCTTCCTCTACTAATCAGCAGCAGGTAAATGCTGTATTACCCAATTCGTGACAGTCAGAAAACAATTGTTTCCACCCCATGTTGACAAAAAAATA
This sequence comes from Mustelus asterias, assembly GCF_964213995.1. NCBI lineage: Eukaryota > Metazoa > Chordata > Chondrichthyes > Carcharhiniformes > Triakidae > Mustelus > Mustelus asterias. Next base: position 104,040,521 of record NC_135811.1, read on the forward strand.
ATTCCAAGGAAAACAATTACTTTTATTTATAAGAATTTTTACTCTTAGATTTCTCATTGTTTTGGAGATTTCAGGGTAAATCTGGGGGTTTGACAAACCTATCAGTTGGGTAAGTTTATCTGAAATACTGCACAGACCTCGACAGGACAGCTAGATATCCTGCGTTACTACAATCATTGGGAAGGAAGAGGAGGAAAAAAAAATCAATGTTGATCCATTTGAAACAGAGGTAATCCAGAGAACAGCAACGCCCCTGGAATCCACAGATCGGGAAAACCCCCACCTTCACATGGAGGGCAAGATATGGTCACAGGACAAAGGGGACAGAATTAGCAGAAAACAAGCCACATTCTTCAATTCAGCAACCGGACCGGTGGTACGTCAGACCAGAACCGGCAGTGGTGCTGACATAGAAACTGACAAGTTTAGATACTTAAAGGGGAAGGTGGATAAGCATATGAGGGGGGAGGTTTTGCTATTAATGTTCAGAGGAGGAAGAATAGGAGGAGGCTCAAGTGGAGCATAAACTATGGACAAGTTGCACTGAAAGACCTGCTTCTGTGCCATAGACTCAATGGAATTCTATGTCATCTGAATTTTGGGATAGTGAGACTAACTGGATAGCTCTTTCAAACAATCAGCACAAACATGTCCCCCACTAAACTTCCAGCATTTTAAATGATCTGTTGAGGCTGGCACTCTTCCGTGTTCTATCACTCTCCCACAAGACCCTACTATTGGCCCCAATCGTCAACAAAGAACTTAAATATTCATGAAATGATATTGAAGAATTATAGAATCCAGACAGTGCAGAAAGAGGCCATTTAGTCCATCGAGTCCGCACCAACAACAATCCCACCCAGGCTCTATCCCTGTAACTCTATGCATTTACCCTATTAATCCCCCTGACACTAAGGGGCAATTTAGCATGTCCAACCAACCTAACCCGCACATCTTTGGACTGTGGGAGGAAACCGGAGCACCTGGAAGAAACCCACGCAGACATGGGGAGAAGGTACAAACTCCAGACTGTCACCCAAGGCCAGAATTGAACCCAGGTCCATAGCACTGTGGGACAGCAGTGCTAACCACTGTGCGACCGTGCTGCCCAGGGTGGGAGGAGGTTAGTTTGGCCGAACATCCTTTCTTCCCTGAGCTGTAAATTCGAGGTATTATTACATTTATGTAGTAGTGAGAAACTTGTCCGTTTCTTTCAATCTTCTGCCCACCCTCTTCAACGCACTCAAATATAAACCAGAAGGAACCATATAAGGCAAGGTTACAACCCTCTCAACTGTCCAAACAGGGCTGCTCATTGTAGCATCAGAAACCTCAGGCAGGCGAGTGGGCCGACTCACTCACTGTCCCAGGGCGGGTTCAGTGTCAACCAATCTCCAGGGCAATTGATTGAACCAAGAAACATTCAATCATTTGGTCAAACCCAGCAATGTTAAAATAATGGCAATTCGGACATCATCCAAACAGACTTCACACACCAGCGACAAGAACATGGATGAAAATAATTGTTTCTGAAAAACATTTCAAATCAAACAGACTGCTTCACTGTGGCTTCATTGATTTAAAGGCATTTTATTGCAAGAATTAAAAAATCAAAATTCTCCACTGTCGTACCAGAGAAACACACTTTCCCCGCCTTAGCGGGAAATTGGATAAAAACTGGCGTCCAGTGAGTTTACACTTCCTAACAATTTCACCCCTCCTCATGCTGTAGCTCTCTGCTTACTGGCATTTTAGAAATTGCGTTCCTCAAAAGGTGAAGAATTTTAGAGATGGGGATTTGATAATTTTCCAAGGCAACATGGCAGATTTCCAGTGGATTTTTAAGACCCATGGGACTGAATGGCCAGTTTCTATGCTAGCATTGAAAACTTCCCGCTGCCTCAGCAAAGCAGCCAGCATAATTAAGGACCCCATGCAACCCAGACATACTCTCTTCCACTTTCTTCCGTCAGGAAAAAGGTACAAAAGTCTGGGGTCACGTACGAACCGACTTAAGAACAGCTTCTTCCCTGCTGCCATCAGACTTTTGAATGGACCAACCTCACATTAAGTTGATCTTTCTCTACACCCTAGCTATGACTGTAACACTACATTCTGCACTCTCTCTTTTCCTTCTCTATGAATGGTATGCTTTGTCTGTACAGCGCGCAGGAAACAATACTTTTCACTGTATACTAATATATGTGACAATAATAAATCAAATCAAAAATCATGGGGTTTTACAAGAAAATTATTTTCAATTTTCTGAGCCTTTTATTTATTAGTTGAAAAAATTGTGGAGATGGGAACTAGGCTGCTTGACTGAGAACTGACCATCATCCAGTCTATTAACAAAATGTTGGTTCACTTTATACTTGGCGTGGGAAGACAGTGCATTGGAAGAATGAGCACTTCAGGATTCTAATGGTGCAAGAACGTGAACTGCACAGTTGGAGACAAGATGTCATGTTATGAAACCTCCAGGAGCACAGTTGACCAGAGTTGACAATACACACATTCTTCTGATTGAGGTATATAACATTTCAAAAGGTATCGATAAAGTAAACATAGACCAAATGTTTCCTCTCATCTAGAACAAGAGGTCACAGGTATAGGTTGAGAGGCGGTAGATTCAAAACTGAGATGAGGAGGAACTACTTCTTGCAGAGGGGGGTGAATTTGTGGAACTCGCTGCTCCAGAGCGCGGTGGAGTCTGAATCATTGAATGGTTTCAAGAAGGAGATAAGAGACATTTCTAATAAAAAACAGGGGATAAGGGGAACAGGTGGTGAGGTGGATTTGAGACCAGGGAGAGGTCAGCCATGATCAGATTGAATGGCGGAGCAGGCTCAAAGAGTTGAATTTGCCTACTTCTGCTTCTAGTTCCTATGTTCAAAAGAGAAACACAGCACAAGGCTCAACACAATGCTGCAACCCTCCCACGTCTCACTCCAAGGGAAACAGTTGCAGTCATTCTGCTTAATTAAGTCCCTTGTGGCAGAATGGTCTTGAAAACAATCTCAATGTCTGAACACGGATAATATACGTTACAAGAACAGTTTAGACAAAAGCAATTCCATATTTATGGTCACTTTCTTCTCCTTGGACACCAGTGAGTAACATGCTTCACTACCCAATAAAGTACATATTGCCGCATCACACTCAAAACATCCCAAAAAGCTTTATGACCAATGAAGCACTTTGAAGGGTAGACATTGTTTTAAAGTTTATTTATTAGTGTCACAAGTAGACTTACATAAACACTGCAATGAAGTTACTGTGAAAATCCCCTAGTCGCCACACTCCAGTGCCTGCTCGTGTACATTGAGGGAGAATTTAGCATGGTCAATGCACCTAACCAGCACGTCTTTCAGACTGTGGGAGGAAACCAGCTTGGAGGAAACCCACGCAGACATGGGAAGAATGTGCAGACAGTGAACCAAGCCGGGAATCGAACCCGGGTCCCTGGCGATGTGAGGCAGCAGTGCTAGCCACCGTGCCGCCCTGGTTGTAACGCAGGAAACATTAAGCATAAAACTGGAAACACTGCCTCATTAAAACATATGGGGTCAAACAGGCAAGCAGAGAAGAGGGGCTGAGAGTCCTTTCCCCCAACCACACTGCACACACTGTCACATTTTCCATTTCCATCTTCAGCACAACATGTTTCACTACCTATAAAGAACATATTGCATCATCGCACTTGCTTTATTTTTTAAACAGAAGCATTGATTCAATCATTACAAAGGGACAACTTTACAATAGCTGGCATCTAAAGAAGAGAACAGGTTTTGCATTTATATAGTGCCATTTAATTCAGGGAGACAAATGATTTGACTTATTGTCACATGTATTAGCATACAGTGAAAAGTATTGTTTCTTGCGCGCTATACAGACAGAGCATACCGCTCATAGAGAAGGAAACGAGAGAGTGCAGAATGTAGTGTTACAGTCATAGCTAAGGTGTAGAGAAAGATCAACTTAATGCAAGGCAAGTCCATTCAAAAGTTTGACGGCAGCAGGAAAGAAGCTGTTCTTGAGTCGGTTGGTACATGACCTCAGACTTTTGTATCTTGTTCCCAATGGAAGAAGGTGGGAGAGAGAACATCCAGGGTGCGTGGGGTCCTTAATTATTAATCAAAAATGAAGAGAGTGTCCTAAAAGCAAAATGCCGTCCACTCAGCACAGCGGCCGGCATGCCTGGTTATCCAAGCTCACATTTGCTCTCTGCAAAGGGACACGCGCTAACCTTGCACTGACCAGGGGGTTGCCAACTCTAGCTGGACATTTTCCTGGAGATTTCACCTCCACCTCCCACTGCCCCCAATCCACACTCGTTCAACATTATTCAGAAATATTTGACAACACTTGTTTTTTTTTTAAATAACTAAATTCAGATTCAAAAGCATATTAACTTTAAAGCAACTATCCTTCCCCGGGTGACTAACATTCAGTTCCGGGCTCCCCTTTTGTTTTGAGGCCTGTATTGAAAGGTCTTAGTTGCCATGGCACCAGCTCTGCATTCAGAGGTGGTGTACGTGACAGAGTAGAGCCTGTGGCAAGAGCTTGCGTGTCTAATCTGTTAACGTGGGGCGGTTTTGTGCTGCAGCTATCACACAGTTCTGGCTAATCAGAAAACTCTACCCACTGTACCGCCCACAATGAAAGAAAAGATTTACAGGTTGACAGTCAATCGATGTGGCCACGTTATGAATATGCCTCCTGTGGCCATCAGAACCAGGAACCTCTGATGTAGGGGTTTGGGACGTCACCGACTGCACCATAGGACCTCCTGAGCCAAGGATATTAGTACTTCTCTGGTTGCATTGAATTCACTTTCAAATCTGTTCTTGCCGCTGAGCATAAAAAAGTTGCACTTTCGGCACGAAGAGCCTCATACCAACATCCAATATGGTGGTCTTGGTGTGGACTATCCGGAGATGGTCATGCTAAACCTTCCCAATGCAAAGGCACTCCCCTAAACCCAATGAGGTTAGCTAGCTAACTCCAGTTTGACCTTTTCTTGGAAGGCCTGGCCTCCTTGTCCCATCAAACGGCCATCCCACCCACCCACCCACCAACCCGCTCCCCTCCCCTTCCCCCCCCCCCCACCCATCCCCTCCCTTCCCATCCCCCCCGCACCACCACCAATCCCCAACCCAACTCCAACCCCCTCTCCCCCCCAACCACCCCCCCCCCCCGGACCCCCACCCCACCAACCCCACCAACCCCACCAACCCCACCCACCCACCCCCCTGCACCCCCACCAACCCCCTCTCCCCCCCCACCCCCACCTGCTCCCCCTCCCCACCCTCACCAACCCCCAACCCTCTCTCCCCCCCACTCCCCCCCACCCCCAATCCCCTCCTTGTCATTATTTCTGGCAACCCTCATCCCAACCCCTCTTCCCCCAAGTACTATTTTCCTTTCCAATTTTTCATGGACGAAGAGAAGCAATGTAATTACAATGACCCTGCCAGCAAACTGTAGACTTCTATCTGATTTCTACCACTTTATCATCGAATCGCTATAGTACAGAAGGAGGTCATTTGGCCCACTGAGTCTGTACCGACCACAATCCCACCCAGGCCATACTCCTGTAACCCCACACATTTACCCTGCCAGCAACCCCCTGACACTGAGGGGCAATTTGGCATGGCCAATCAACCTAACACGTACATCTTTGGAGTGTGGGAGGAAACCAGAGCACCCAGAGGAAACCCACGCAGACACGGGGAGTACGTGCAAACTCCACATAGACAAAGTGACCAAGGCCGGAATCAATCCTGGGTCCCTGGCACTGTGAGGCAGCAGTGCTAACCACTGTGCCACCGTGTCACCCATGGGAGATATATGTTTGTAGGAATAATAGTTTTCCAAAGCCTTTGCAAGAAGGGCCTTTTAACATGAACTAGTCTGCAGTGCTACTGTGGGAGTCTTTCCACCCATCTGAGAGAGGGGCCTCAATTTAATATCTGTTATGCCCAGTAAAGGTATCATACCCCTAACTTCAAGCTAGGTACTCTATCCAATGTGGATTCTTTGAAATTGGTTTCAAAAAGAGGACAACGAGCTGCCAATGTGGTTGCTGGCAAGTCAGGTGACTTGCTTGTGGTTCCTGAACTGACAGGAACAATATGCCTGTAAGCTTACTTAAAAATGCAAGTGGGTTTTCCAGGTGCATACTGACCACCCTCACCAACTCAATGGTAGGGATTTAACAAATAACATCTGCCAGAGCTGTCAGGATCATGAGGGTAGAATATCAAATAAAGTCTCCCAATCAGCTGCTTGTAAATGATATGTTGATGGATTTATCAGTCACTGCCCCACTGTGCACCAATCATCCCACTTCCAACCCATTGTGTGGGAAAGGCAAGGCATTGAAAGCTCCCGTCACATGATCGAAACCAGCTTGAGGAGTCAAGGCCTCATTGCTCCACAAGAGAGCCCAGCAAATGAATCTGAAAACCAGCAGGACAAGAAAGACATTCCTTCTGCAAGAACAGAACACTGCTTGAACAACCAGTCAACCCAAAAAGAGAGAGGGAGAGAGAAGTAATGTGCTTTCACCCGCAAAGATTCATCTCCACAGAAACTTGGCCATGGCTTCACCTGGAAACCCAGAGGCTTCCAACATCCATTCATCCAAAGAAGCACGAGAGAGAATCCATCCAGGCCTGCAACACGTAAATCTTAATGAACTGAAATTTTGTTTTATTTATTTGTCAAAAGTAAGGCTTACATTAACACTGCAATGAAGTTACTGTGAAATTCCCCTAGTCGCCACAGTCCGGCGCCTGTTCGGGTCAATGCACCCTAACCAGCACATCTTTCAGAATGTGGGAGGAAACCGGAGCACCCGGAGGAAACCCACGCAGACACGGGGAGAATGTGCAGACTCCACACAGACAGTGACCCAAGCCGGGAATCGAACCTGGGGCCGGTGATTCAGCTCTTGCATTTCTGTTAATAATGCAAACGTATGTTTTATCTCCAGAATCCATCTTGTGTGTGTCCGTGCACATGACAGAGTGGCTGAGTTTCATTGTTTACACATTTCAGGGTGTTGTGTGCATAAACACTCCCTCTAAAACACATCTTGTTGCGGACAACCGAGAAGTATGGAGGAAGGAAAAATGTTATCTGACCATCTTTCTCCACATCCAAAACACATCTCATTTGAAAAAAAGCGAGTGGGACTTTCCAACCACGCTCGCTCCGAAACCGGAAAATCCCACCCGAGGTCAACAGACCTTTCCACATCCACCCCTTGCCCGCTCAGATTCCCATGGCGGGCGGAATGGGAAAATTCGCCCCAGCGTCTCTGACAATGCAGCACTCCCTCTGTATTCATAGAATTCCTACTGTGCAAAAGGCGGCCATTCGGCCCATCGAGTCTGCACCAACCACACTCCCACCCAGCCCCTATCCCCATTACCCCACGTATTTACCTTGCTAGTCCCCCTGAGAGTAAGTGGCAATTTAGCACAGCCAATCAACCTAACCAGCACATCTTTGGAGTGTGGGAGGAAACCGGAGCACCCGGAGGAAACCCACGCAGACATGGGGAGAATGTGCAAACTCCACATAGACAGTGACTCAAGCCAGGAATTTAACCCAGGTCCTTGGCGCTGTGAGGCAGCAGTGCTAACCACTGTACCACCGTGCCACTCCACTGCACTGGAGTATCAGCCCAGGTTCCATGCTCATGTCTCTGGAGTGGGACTGCATGACTCAGAGATGAGGCATGTTGGGTGCTGGAGCTATGAGGAAGCATTCAAGCTTCAAGACTCAACACCCCAAAGCAGCAGCCAAATAGTTAAGTAAAGAAAACATCCTGCTTATACAGAGTTTGTTTATGAGAGGGCCTTTCACTGTCGACAACAACACAGGCCCCATTTCCTGTCTGCTTTCATCCAAAATAATTTAAGTTCCAAGTCCAATTTGCAAAAGCATTGAGGCAAATCACGTAAACTGGACACGATGGCCCAGCAACTGCAACTTGTAACAGTCTCGAACTGTAAACAGGCACAAAAGACATCTAAAGATCCGGAATGAAAGGTAAAGCTCTCAAATGCTCAGTGGGTTAAAGTAAAAGACAGGATGAAAACACACTTTCAGCTGGGTAGAAACTGCAGCTGATTAAAAATTCCACTGGGAGTCTGAGAACAGCTCAGCGGATCTCGTAAACCCAATTGCTCTGAAGTGCACTGCCGATTACATTGCCAAATCCGACAGCGATTTTTTACGAAGCAATATCTCACAAACATCAATGAGGTGATCGACCAGATCATGACATCCGAGATGGAGGTCATTTGGCCCATCGTACCTATCCTGGCTCCACGCCCCATTGCCCCGGGGAATTTCTCCCCTCCAAAATCTGCGTGACGATGCTGGTCAAAGGAAGAATATTAGTTAGGAGACTGGGTGGAGAATTCTCTGCTCTCTCAAATAGTGCTTGGAGAATTTCAAATCCATGTGATTTTGATTTGATTTATTGTCACATGTATTGAGATACTGTGAAAAGTATTGTTTCTCGCCCACTGTACAGACAAAGCATTCCGTTCATAGAGTACATAAGGGAGAAGGAAAGGATAGGGTTCAGAATATAGAGTTGCAGTTAAAGAATGTAGTGTTACAGTCATGGCTAGGGTGAAGAGAAAGATCAACTTAATATATGATAGGACCATTCAAAAGTCTGATGACAGCAGGGAAGAAGTTGTTCTCGAGTCGGATGGTACGTGATCCCAAAGGAAGAAGGTGGAAGAGAGAACATGTGGGGTGCTTGGGGTCCTTAATTATGCCGGCTGCTTTTCCGAGGCAGTGGGAAGTGTAGACACAGTCAATGGGTGGGAGGCTGGTTTGAGTGATGGACTGGGCTACGTTCACAACCCTTTGTAGTTTCTTGCAGTCTTGGACAGAGCAGGAGCCATACCAAGGTGTGATACAACCAGAAATGATGCTTTCTATGGTGCATCTGTAAAGGTTGGTGAGAGTCGTAGCTGACATGCCAAATTTCCTTAGTCCTCTGACAAAGCAGAGGCATTGGTGGACTTTCTTAACTATAGTGTTGGCATGGGGGGACCAGGACAGGTTGTATCTTTTTCCCAGCGAAAGAAGGCGGCACGGTGGCACAGTGGTTAGCACTGCTGCTTCACAGCTCCAGGGTCCCGGGTTCGATTCCCGGCTCGGGTCACTGTCTGTGTGGAGTTTGCACATTCTCCTCGTGTCTGCGTGGGTTTCCTCCGGGTGCTCCGGTTTCCTCCCACAGTCCAAAGATGTGCAGGTTAGGTTGATTGGCCAGGTTAAAAATTGCCCCTTAGTGTCCTGAGATGCGTAGGTTAGAGGGATTAGCGGGTAAAATATGTGGGGGTAGGGCCTGGGTGGGATTGTGGTCGGTGCAGACTCGATGGGCCGAATGGCCTCCTTCTGCACTGTAGGGATTCTATGATCCTATGATTCTATGAAGGTGGAAGAGAATATGTCTGGGGTGCGTGGGGTTCTTGATTATGCTGGTTGCTTTTCCAAGGCAGCAGGAAGTGTAGATGGAGTTAATGGGTGGGAGGTTGGTTTGCGTGATGGATTGTGCTACGTTGACAATCCTTTGTAGTTTCTTGCAGTCTTGGTCAGAGCAGGAGCCATACCAAGCTGTGATGCACCATAGATAGCATCCTTTCCGGGTGTATCGGTAAAAATTAGAGAGAGTGGTGGAGGACATGCCGAAGAAAGGAAGCTGAATGGCTTCGGCTCAATGTTGCAATGAGGGAGCAGAGTCGCAGGACTCCCTCAGTGCGACACCGGAGGGTCACGCGCTGGAGCAGAGCGTGAAGCTGACAAACATCTGACTCAGGAGGCAAAAGTGTTACCAACTCACAAGCTTTACAGAATGATCCACTGAGCAACGCACGTTCCGTTAATATGCTTCTCACACGATAGAAACCGCGTGTCCTTCCTGCTCAATCAATATCCATACGAGTGCACACAATTTCATTGCAGACTTTCTTTCGGAGTATCGCATGGGGATAAAAAATAAGCACAAGTAAAAATAGATGTGGGATGTGATGGAGCCAATCTTTAAAGTCTGGATTCTCAATCTGGATGAGGAGGGAACAGGGGCCAGGGATGAATTGGATTAACTGTTTCAAAGGAAACTGACCTGCGAAGCCAAATAAAACATGATTCTTGCCAATTGACGGTTATTTAAAAAAATTCTCACCCTGGTTTTCAAATCCTACCTTGCCTCACTCCCCCTATCTCTGTAACTTCCTCCAGCCCTGCAGTGCTCCAACATCTCTGTGCTCCTCCTCTCCTGGCCTTTACCCAGCCCTCATTTTCACCAACCCCACCATGGATGGTTGTGCCAACAGCTGCCCAAACCCATTTTTTTATTCGCTCATGGGACGTGGGCATCGCTGGTTGGGCAGCATTTATTGCTCATCCTTAACTGCCCCGAGGGCAGTTGAGACTCAACCACATTACTGTAGCTCTAGAATCACATGTAGGCCAGGCCAGATAAGGACAGCAGATTTCCTTCCCTAAAAGGACATCAGCGAACCAGATGGGTTTTTCCAACAACTGACAATGGTTTCGTGGTCATCAGCAGATTCTTAATTCCAGATACTTTTTATCGAACTCAAATTCCACCAGCTGCCATGGCGGGATTCGAACCCGGGTCCCCAGAACATTAGCTGAGTTTCTGGATTAATAGTCCAGCGATAATACCTCTCGGCCATAAACCCCAAAGGGATGGAATTCCCGTCCTTATCTGGCCTGGCCTGGCCTACATGTGATTCCAGAGCTACAGTAATGTGGTTGAGTCTCAACTGACCTCGGGGCAGTTAAGGATGAGCAGGAGTAGGCCATCTAGCCCCTCGAGCCTGCCCTGCCATTCAATAAGATCATGGCTGATCTGAAGTGGATCCGTTCCACTTACCCGCCTGATCCCCATAACCCCTAATTCCCTTACCGATCAGGAATCCATCTATCCGTGATTTAAACATATTCAACGAGGTAGCCTCCACCACTTCAGTGGGCAGAGAATTCCAGAGATTCACCACCCTCTGAAAGAATCTCTCCATCTCTACCCTATCCAGCCCCTTCATTATCTTATAGGTCTCTATAAGATCCCCCCTCAGCCTTCTAAATTCCAACGAGTACAAACCCAATCTGCTCAGTCTCTCCTCATAATCAACACCCCTCATCTCTGGTATCAACCTGGTGAACCTTCTCTGCACTCCTTCCAAGGCCAATATATCCTTCCGCAAATAAGGAGACCAATACTGCACACAGTATTCCAGCTGCGGCCTCACCAATGCCCTGTACAGATGCAGCAAGACATCTCTGCTTTTATATTCTCACCCCCTCGCGATATAGGCCAACATCCCATTTGCCTTCTTGATCACCTGTTGCACCTGCAGACTGGGTTTTTGCGTCTCATGCGCAAGGACCCCCAGGTCCCTTTGCACAGTAGCATGTTGCAATTTTTTTCCATTTAGATAATAATCCAATTTGCTATTATTTCCTCCAAAGTGAATAACCTCGCATTTGTCAACGTTATACTCCATCTGCCAGATCCTCGCCCACTCACTCAGCCTGTCCAAATCTCTCTGCAGACCTTCTACGCCCTCCACACGATTCACTTTTCCACTTATCTTTGTGTCATCTGCAAACTTTGTTACCCTACACTCTGTCCCTTAGTGTCTCAAGATGTGTAGGTTAGCTGGATTAGTGGGGTGAATACATGGGGTTACAGGGATAGAGCCTGGGCCAGGTTGTCTTTCAAAGAGTCGGTGCAGACTCGATGGGCCAAATGGCCTCCTTCTGCACTGTAGGGATTTTATGATCATAAATCATAGAAATCATAGAAACCCTACAGTGCAGAAGGAGGCCATTCGGCCCATCGAGTCTGCACCGACCACAATCCCACCCAGGCCCTACCCCCACATATTTTACCCGCTAATCCCTCTAACCTACACATCCCAGGACTCTAAGGGGCAATTTTTTAACCTGGCCAATCAACCTAACCCGCACATCTTTGGACTGTGGGAGGAAACCGGAGCACCCGGAGGAAACCCACGCAGACACGAGGAGAATGTGCAAACTCCACACAGACAGTGACCCGAGCCGGGAATCGAACCCGGGACCCTGGAGCTGTGAAGCAGCAGTGCTAACCACTGTGCTACCGTGCCGCCCCAAAGTGAATAAGATGTCAGTGCTGGAAATTTGCCACCTTGTAAACCCTTGCTGTTTACAAAAGGCTGCCCCAATTGCTTAGATTAGACTTTGAACCCACTACCTCAGGGAGTAGTCAATATGAACAGCGTAAATACATTGAAGCTCGAGAAACATGTGAGGAAGATAGAAATAGAAGGATTTACAGATGGAATGAGATCATAGAATAAAATCCCTAGAGTGCAGATGGAGGCCATTTGGCCCATCAAGTCTGCACCAACTCTCTCTAACAGAGTATCTTACCCAGGCCCTTTCCCCCACCCTATAACTCTATCATTTACCATGGCCAATCCACCTAACCTACACATCTTGGAAAACCAAGGGTCAATTTAGCATGGCCAATCCACTTAGCTTGCACATCTTTGGACTGTGGGAGGAAACTGGAGCACCCCGAGGAAACCCAGGCAGACCCAGGGAGAACGTGCAGACACCTCACAGACAGTGACCCAAGGCTGGAATTGAACCCGGGTCCCTGGCGCTGTGCAGCAGCAGTGCTAACCACTGTGCCACCGCGCTGCCACAAGATGGTGCGAGATGAAGCAGGATGGATAGGAGGCGGCTCATATGCAGCAGAGACAGCAGCACAGACCAGTTGGGCTGAATGGTCTGTTCCTGGGTTGTGAATTCTATGATGTGGAGATGCCGGCGTTGGACTGGGGTAAACACAGTAAGAAGTTTAACAACACCAGGTTAAAGTCCAACAGGTTTATTTGGTAGCAAAAGCCACACAAGCTTTCGAAAGCTTGTGTGGCTTTTGCTACCAAATAAACCTGTTGGACTTTAACCTGGTGTTGTTAAACTTCTTATTGTGAATTCTATGTCATGACTGCATTTTAGAAGTAATTAACTGGCTGAAAAATGATTTGGGGAGAACCTTTATAAATACAAGTCTTTCCATTGGTGGTATTTAACCATAAAATTTTTCAATACCTGAATTTATGCAGGACTATTAATTCTGACCTCGCTATTTTTCAGATATCCATTAACCCATTAATACAGCTCCTTGGACACTAACCTCCCAATTGGCTGCGGTCTTTTTCTTAACCCTGTGGAAGAGTTGCAGACCCGGGTAAAACTGGTCCCGTTACTGGGATAAGAAAGAGTAAATTGTACAAATGCTGGGAGCTAAACATCCGAGGTCTAAATCAAAGGACTAGAACAAGAGGCGGGGCCTCTCTGTGAAACTGGAGACCTTTTGCCTGCAAGGAACAGATTGATTCAATGGGTGTCAACTGTAATTACATTTTTTGAATCATTTAAATTGCCACAGTAATTTTTCTGCATGGATATTAAGCTGACAGTCTCACAGTAACAAGTCTGAGCATCAGTCAGAGACCCCTTCAGGCCCCAGCTAGGCAGACTGCACTCGCACAAAAAGGTCATTCATGCAGCCCAAGAGACCCACATTTAAAAGTGTCTGCTACAGACCATTAAATCATCAGCGTGCTGCCCATCTGCATGTTAACTGGCTGGCCAGCAGATCTACAATCAAACCAGCCAATTCTTCCTGCGTTCAAATAAAGCAAGCTTAACACACATACAGAACATTCTGGCAATACAGATGAGAAACTGAGTGCGGGAATAATCCTGCAAGATGCACCCAATGTGAACTCGAGGCTGCGTCTCCAAGTCAGTGTGAGTCAATGCTAAATTGATTTTTAAACAAATAAGTGACTCACCACGCATAGGAACAGGAGGAGGCTATTCACTATCCTGAGCCTAGTCAGCCATTCAATTATATTGTGGTCTGTATCATAATGTGATCAGTATCTTAATTCCATCCACCTGCTTTGTTTATAGGCTCAATGTCATAGAGGTTTACAGCATGGAAACAGGCCCTTCGGCCCAACTTGTCCATGCCGCCCCTTTTTTTTTAAACCACTAAGCTGGTCCTAATTGCCTGCGTTTGGCCCATATCCCTCTATCTTACCCATGTACAGGCCTAAATGCTTTTTAAAAGACAAAATTGTCCCCATCTCTACTACTACCTCTGGCAGCTTGTTACAGACGCTCACCACTCTCTGAGTGAAAAAATTGCTCCTCTGGACCCTTTTGTATCTCTCCCCTCTCACCTTAAACCTATGCCCTCTAGCTTTAGACTCCCCTACCTTTGGGAAAAGATATTGACTATCTAGCTGATCTGTGCCCCTCATTATTTTATAGACCTCTATAAGATCTCCCCTAAGCCTTCTACACTCCAGAGAAAAAAGTCCCAGTCTATCCAGACTCTCTTTATAATTCAAACCATCAAGTCCCGGTAGTATCCGAGTAAATCTTGTCTGCACTCTTTCTAGTTTAATAATATCCTTTCTATAATAGGGTGACCAAAACTGTACACAGTATTCCAAGTGTGGCCTTACCAATGTCTTGAACAACTTCAACAAGACATCCCAACTCCTGTATTCAATGTTCTGACCAATGAAACCAAGCATGCCGAATGCCTTCTTCACCGCTCTGTCCACCTGTGACTCCACTTTCAAGGAGCTATGAACATGTACCCCTAGATCTCTTTGTTCTGTAGCTCTTCCCAACGCCCTACCATTAACTGAGCAAGTCCTGCTCTGGTTCGATCTACCAAAATGCATCACCTCGCATTTATCTAATTTAAGCTTTACCTGTCATTCCTCAGCCCACCGGCCCAGTTTATCAAGATCCCCTTGCAATCCCGTTACCTTTAATATCTTTGCATTCAACAGAAACACATCAGTCTCGGTTTTTGCTATTTTCATTCAATACTTTTTGTGGGGTGGCGCGGGGGGAGTGCTGAAGGGACAAAGTTCCATATTTACAGTGCCCTACATTTGAAGAAATGCAGCCTGGCATCAGTGAGTGGCCTAGCTCCAATTAAAGTTCCTGACCTCGTATCCACACCCTCGCTCACACCGTCAATTTCCACTCCTGAAACATTCCCCAACTCCGCCTCTGCCCCAGCTTATCGACTGCTGAAACCAGGTGGCACAGTGGTTAGCACTGCTGCCTCACAGCGCCAGGGACCCGAGTTCGATTCCCGGCTCCGGTGCCTGTCTGTACGGAGTCTGCACGTTCTCCCCGTGTCTGCGTGGGTTTCCTCCGGGTACTCTAGTTTCCTCCCACAGTCTAAAGATATGCTGGTTAGGTGCATTGGCCACGCTAAATTCTCCCTCGGTGTACCCGAACAGGCGCCGGAGTGTGGCGACTAGGGGATTTTCACAGTAACTTTATTGGGGTGTTAATGTAAGCCGACTTACATTAAATAAATAAACTTTTAACTTTCTTATCTCTAGAGCTGACGATTCCAATTGGCTCCTGGCTGGCCTCCCATTTTCCACCTTTCGTAAACATGCCATCAGCGAAGACCGTGCTGCCCGCACTCTGCTAAACCCCCCAATATGTTCCGTTCACCCCTGCGCTTGCTGGCCTATACTGGAGATATTTCTTAACCAGGAGCTATTTTAAAATTCTCATCCTTGTTTTTATTTTTAAAAATCACCCAACCCATGGTCTCACCTCTCCCAATCACACAACCTTCTCCAAGTTAACAATCCTCAGAGATATCGGCGTTCCTCCAATGCTATTCCCTTCAGCACTGACAATTTTAATTACTCCGCCGCTGGTAATCATGGGTGGAATTTTCCAGCCGTTCGCACCGGCGGGATTTTCTGGTCCCGCTGCAGTGAACGGAGAATTGGCCGAGTGCCAAATTCTCCATTCCCGCTTGCAGCAGGATGTGAATGGCTGGAAAATTCCCCCATATCTTTTGCTATCTAGCTCCTAAACTCTACCCTGCTCTCCTTTCTCATGGCTCTACTTCAAGCCTGCCTCTCTGACTAAGCTACTCATCACATGGCCTAAATCTGACTCCTTTTTTGTCTTGTGATAGGCTCCTGCCACGTACCTTGTTACATTTTACAAAACGCTCTGGTGCTATATAAATGCAAGTTGCCATTGCATAATACCCAGGGCCTGCAGAAAGTACATAAGAAATAGGAGCAGGAGTAGGCCATCTAGCCCCTCGAGCCTGTCCCGCCATTCAATAAGATCATGGCTGATCTGAAGTGGATCAGTTCCACTTACCCGCCTGATCCCCGTAACCCCTAATTCCCTTACCGATCAGGAATCCATCTATCCGTGATTTGTGATGATTGTTACAGACGCTCACCACTCTCTGAGTGATGGGAGATTTTAATTTCCCAAACATAGATTGGAATATCCCTAGGGCTAGGGGTTTGGATGGAGAGGAGTTTGTTAGGTGTGTCCAGGAGAGTTTCCTGACACAGTATGTGGATAAGCCTACTAGAGGAGAGGCTGTACTTGATCTGGTGCTGGCTAATGAACCTGGACAGGTGGAGGATCTCTCGGTGGGTGAGCATCTTGGGGATAGCGATCATAATTCTATCTCCTTCACGATAGCATTGGAAAGAGATAGGATCAGGCAGGCTAGGAAAGTGTTTCTCTGGAGTAAAGGGAAATACAGTGTCATCAGGGAGGAAATTAGACGGGTAAATTGGAAGGAGGCATTCTTGGGGAAAAGTACCGAAGGAAAGTGGAGGATTTTCAAGGAATGTTTGTCTGGAGCTCTGCATGACAACGTTCCGATGAGACAGGGGGGTGTTGGTAGGGTACGGGAACCGTGGTGCACGAAGGTTGTGATGAACCTGGTGAATAAGAAAAGAGAGGCGTACAGAAGGTTCAGGGAGCTAGGAGGTGTTAAGGATTTAGAGGAGTATACGGGATGTAGGAAGGAGCTTAAGAAGGAAATTAGGAGAGCGAGAAGGGGTCATGAGAAGGCCTTGGCGGGTAAGATTAAGGAGAATCCCAAGGCTTTCTACAAATATGTCAAGAGTAAAAGGATGAGATGTGAAGGCATAGGACCCTTAAAAGGTGAAGGGGGAACAGTTTGTGCGGAACCGTTAGAAATGGCGGAGCTGCTTAATGAATACTTTACCTCGGTATTCACGGTGGAAAGGGATCTGGGTGGTTGTACTGCTGGTTTGCGGTGGACAGAAAGGATCGAGCATGTGGACATAAAGAAAGAGGATGTGTTGGAACTATTGAATGGCATCAAGGTTGGTAAGTCGCCGGGACCGGATGGGATGTACCCCAGGTTACTGTGGGAGGCGAGGGAGGAAATTGCGGAGCCTTTGGCGATGATCTTTGCATCGTCGATGGAGACGGGAGAGGTTCCGGAGGATTGGAGGATTGCAGATGTGGTCCCTATATTCAAGAAAGGGAACAGGGACAGCCCGGGAAATTACCGACCGGTGAGTCTAACCTCAGTGGTTGGTAAGTTGATGGAGAGGATCCTGAGAGACAGGATTTATGATCATCTAGAGAAGTTTAGTATGATCAAAAGTAGTCAGCACGGCTTTGTCAAGGGCAGGTCGTGCCTTACGAGCCTGGTTGAGTTCTTTGAAAATGTGACCAAACACATTGACGAAGGAAGAGCGGTGGATGTGGTCTATATGGACTTCAGCAAGGCGTTCGATAAGGTCCCCCATGCAAGACTTCTTGAGAAAGTGAGAGGGCATGGGATCCAAGGGGCTGTTGCCTTGTGGATCCAGAACTGGCTTGCCTGCAGAAGGCAGAGAGTGGCTGTGGAGGGGTCTTTCTCTGCATGGAGGTCAGTGACCAGTGGAGTGCCCCAGGGATCTGTTCTGGGACCCTTGCTGTTTGTCATTTTCATAAATGACCTGGATGAGGAAGTGGAGGGATGGGTTGGTAAGTTTGCTGACGACACCAAGGTAGGTGGTGTTGTGGATAGTTTGGAGGGATGTCAGAAGTTGCAGCGAGACATAGATAGAATGCAAGACTGGGCGGAGAAGTGGCAGATGGACTTCAACCCGGATAAGTGTGTGGTGATCCATTTTGGCAGATCCAATGGGATGAAGCAGCAGTATAATATGAAGGGTACCATTCTTAGCAGTGTAGAGGATCAGAAGGACCTTGGGGTCCGGGTCCATAGGACTCTTAAATCGGCCTCGCAGGTGGAGGATGCGGTCAAGAAGGCGTACGGCGTACTGGCCTTCATTAATCGAGGGATTGAGTTTAGGAGTCGGGAGATAATGCTGCAGCTTTATAGGACCCTGGTTAGACCCCACTTGGAGTACTGCGCGCAGTTCTGGTCACCTCATTACAGGAAAGATGTTGAAGCCATTGAAAGGGTGCAGAGGAGATTTACAAGGATGTTGCCTGGATTGGGGGGCATGCCTTATGAGGATAGGTTGAGGGAGCTTGGTCTCTTCTCCCTGGAGAGACGAAGGATGAGAGGTGACCTGATAGAGGTTTACAAGATGTTGAGAGGTCTGGATAGGGTAGACTCTCAGAGGCTATTTCCAAGGGCTGAAATGGTTGCTACGAGAGGACACAGGTTTAAGGTGCTGGGGGGTAGGTACAGAGGAGATGTCAGGGGTAAGTTTTTCACTCAGAGGGTGGTGGGTGAGTGGAATCGGCTGACGTCGGTGGTGGTGGAGGCAAACTCGTTGGGGTCTTTTAAGAGACTTCTGGATGAGTACATGGGATTTAATGGGATTGAGGGCTATAGATAGGCCTAGAGGTGGGGATGTGATCGGCGCAACTTGTGGGCCGAAGGGCCTGTTTGTGCTGTGGCTTTCTATGTTCTATGTTCTATGTTCAATGAGATAGCCTCCACCACTTCAGTGGGCAGAGAATTCCAGAGATTCACCACCCTCTGAGAGAAGAAGTTCCTCCTCAACTCTGTCCTAAACTGACCCCCCTTTATTTTGAGGCTGTGCCCTCTAGTTCTAGTTTCCTTTCTAAGTGGAAAGAATCTCTCCATCTCTACCCTATCCAGCCCCTTCATTATCTTATAGGTCTCTATAAGATCCCCCCTCAGCCTTCTAAATTCCAACGAGTACAAACCCAATCTGCTCAGTCTCTCCTCATAATCAACACCCCTCATCTCTGGTATCAACCTGGTGAACCTTCTCTGCACTCCCTCCAAGGCCAATATATCCTTCCGCAAATAAGGGGACCAATACTGCACACAGTATTGGTCCCCTTATTTCACAGTACCTGAGAAAGGGTTCGACTTAGCTATTAAATTGCAGAGATTTCAAAACCTCCCCATTCGCAGAAGGTCCCCCACTGCCCACCTTATTGGCAATGTTGTACCTTCACCAAGGACCAATTGTCACCTTCCCCTCCAAGCCACAAACCATCCTGACTCCGCAATATATCGCCATTCTTTCCCTGTCACTGGGTCAAAATCTCAGAACACTCTCCCTAACAGAGTGGGTGGCAAGGTGGCACAGTGATTAGCACTGCTGCCAGGGACCCGGGTTTGATTCCCAGCTTGAGTCACTGTCTGTGCAAAGTCTGCACGCTCTCCCCGTGTCTGTGTGGGTTTCCTCCTGCTTCCTTCAGAAGGAAATTCTTCAAAATGCAGCTAATGAAAATACAACAGAACTTACTCCAACTTATAAATCAAAGAAAAGGGTTTAATAAAGAAACATCATTACTCCAAACTTGGGGCCTTGCCCTGGGCCACTATTCTACATAGTTCCTTATTTATAGTGAATCAGCTGGTCAGCTGACTATTACATCGCTCTGTGATTGGTTCCATGGTTTACTGGGTCAGCTGACCCTTCCATCTTGTTCCCATTGGTCACATTATGAGCAATTCAAAGTTGTCACTGGTTACATTCTGACACCTCCCACAGTCCAAAGATGTGCTGGTTAGGCATATTGGCCATACTAAGTTCTCCCTCAACGTACCCGAACAAGCGCCGGAGTGTGGCGACGAGGGGATTTTCAAAGCAACTTCATTGCAGTGTTAATGTAACCCTATTTGTGACACTAATATATAAACTTTAACTGTCATTCGATGAAAGAGACTGAGAAAAATTGAAGGAAGATTTGCCAAATAATTCTCTCATTTGGTATTTCAATTGAAGCAAACTTTTTCCATTCAACCAATCAGCCATAAATCTCACTGGTATGAAGCTAAATATCACAGCAATAGGGCAGGGTGGCCTTGGCAAAGAATTGAAGACTTTCAACTAGAAAAAGAAAGCTTGAATTTATATAGCTTCTTTCTTGTCCTTAGAACATCCTAAAGTGACAATGAGGCATTTGTACAATGTCTTCACTTTAGTCCTGGAAGAAACTGGACTGCGAAGGTCATTTATCTTCCCTGAGTTGAACTTTACTGAGGATGGGAGATGCTTAAACGCTAACTCTTCCCATTAAACATTAAAAAGGAATCACATCCAACGCACACATTATGAAAGGTCACCCACTCTAAGAGCACCTGTTAGCCTGCACCCGAGAGGGATGGAAAGGGAGAAATCCAATGCAGGGTATCATAGAATCCCTATAGTACAGAAGGAGGCCATTCGGCCCATCGGGTCTGCACCGCCCACAATCCCACCCAGGCCCTATCCCCATGCATTTACCCTAGTTAGTCACCCTGACACGAAGGCGCAATTTAGCATGGCCAATCCACCTAACCTGCACATCTTTGGATTGTGGGAAGAAACCAGAGCACCCGGAGGAAACCCACGCAGACACGGGGAGAAAGTGCAAACTCCACAAAGACAGCGACCCAAGCCTGGAATTGAACCCGGGTCCCTGGCGCTGTGCGGCAGCAGTGTTTCAGTCCCTCTCTGCTCTCTCACTATCCCCCACTCCCCCTACACAACCTCCTCCTAATAGTTACCATGATGTGGAGATGCCGGCGTTGGACTGGGGTGGGCACAGTAAGAAGTCTCACAACACCGGGTTAAAGCCCAACAGGCTCTGCTCCTTCATCAGGGTGAGTGGAGAGGTTGTTTGTGAAACCTACCTCTCCACTCACCTGATGAAGGAGCAGCGCTCCGAAAACTCCTGATTCCAAATAAACCCATTGGACTTTAACCTGGTGTTGAGAGACTTCTTACAATAGTTACCAGGGACACCAATTCAAAACTATTTCAGTCCTCATTAAGAATCGGTCGTAAATATTTTCTCACTTCTGTGAGCAGACTGTCTTGTGACCAGAAAAATTAAAGCAAATATTCCCAAGCCCAGGTCACACATCTGACGTGCTCTAGTTGATTATTTTTTAAACTGCCCACTAACTTGGTGCTGAAGCTCTTTGCAACTATAATCAATTAACAAGTCATTCCATTTCACACAAAGCCATCACTATAACTACGTCCTCTGATGGGAAACAAGAATGAACAAGCTTAGCCAAGTGGAAATAAAACAATTTTAGATCAGTGGATACAACTCCTACATGCCGTTCCCAATGTACGCATACCTTGTTCCATCACATCCTTTTCAAATCCCAATCCAACCATGACCATTCAATGCATCGCTCCAGCAATAGCAAAAACAAACTCAACGTTATTCAAATCCATGAATAAGGACATCCCAAAAGCTTATCCTACAAGTTTGATTCAATGGTGAATTCCCTCAGGGCTTTTAAATCTAGCTTTTTGATATGAAACATTTCCACTTTGTGCTGCAGTTTCGGAAGGGTACGAGAGCAAAGCTGCGTCACGCAGGCTTGGAAAAATCATTACTAATCACTGAGCACTGAAACGCAAACTGATTAAGATTCGACACAGGCTGTTGCTAATGAGTTTACCAGCACCTCGGGCCCTCATGTCAACTCAAATCTGAAACTGTGCCCAGGGATTCATGCCCACGTCATTGCGGGAGACACAATGAGCAACTGAGAAAGACCAGTACATCCTCATCTCACAGGACGTGGGGCTCATCACATTGGATTAGCACGGCACAGACTGTAGGTCATTTACTAAGACCAGTTAGTCATTTTAAATGGAACTGGAAGTCTTTTGTTAAAGGCACTCAATTGAACCTTTACTCACTGAATGGATTAAGAACTATTTGCTCTGGGGATACGGTGGGTGAATAATAATTTCATTTTACTGTATCTGTGTCTAACTGGAGCAAAATGTGGGGGTGGGGAAGCAAGAGTAGGATACATGGTCAGAGAACAAAATACAAGCTATTCAATTATTCCATTTTTTAAAAATATTTTTTCACGGGATGTGAGCATCATTGGCATTTCTTGCCCCTCCCTAATTACCCTTGAACTGAGTGGCTTGCTTGACCATGGGGGGGCTGGGTGGCACAGTGGTTAGCACTGCTGCCTCACAGCGCCAGGGACCCGGGTTCGATTCCCGGCCTTGGGTCACTGTCTGTGCGGAGTCTGCACGGGTTTCCTCCGGGTGCTCCGGTTTCCTCCCACAGTCTGGAAGATGTGCCAGTTAGGCATTGGCTGTGCTAAATTCTCCCTCAGTGTACCCGAACAGGCACTGGAGTGTGGCGACTAGGGGATTTTCACAGTAACTTCATTGCAGTGTTCATGTAAGCCGACTTGTGACACTAATAAATAAACTTTCAATATTGCTGAGGGTAGTTAGGAATGAATCACATTGCTGTGGCTCTGGAGTCACATGTAGGCCAGACCAGGTGAGGACGGCAGATTTCCTTCCCTAAAGGACATTAGTGAACCAGATGGTTAGAAACATAGAAACATAGAAACCCTACAGTGCAGAAGGAGGCCATTCGGCCCATCGAGTCTGCACCGACCACAATCCCACCCAGGCCCGCCCCCCACATATTTTACCCACTAATCCCTCTAACCTACGCATCCCAGGACTCTAAGGGACAATTTTTAACCTGGCCAATTAACCTAACCCGCACATCTTTGGACTGTGGGAGGAAACCGGAGCACCCGGAGGAAACCCACGCAGACACGAGGAGAATGTGCAAACTCCACACAGACAGTGACCCGAGCCGGGAATCGAATTGGTTCTTTTTTTTATTCATGCATGGGACATGGGCGTCGCTGGCTAGCCAGCATTTATTGCCCATCCCTAATTACTCTTGAGAAGTTGGAGGTGAGCTGCCTTCTTGAAGCCCTGCAGTCCACATGCTGTGGGTTGACCCACAATGCCATTAGGGAGGGAATTCCAGGATTTTGACCCAGCGACTGCGAAGGAACCGTGATATATTTCCAAGTCAGGATGGTGAGTGGCTTGGGGGGGATTTGGGGGGGGGGGGGGGGGGGGGGGGGGGGTGGCATGGGGCAGGAGAGGAGGAATTTGCTTTTTTATGACAATTGAAGATAATTTCACGGCACCATTGTGAGACTAGTTTTCAATTCCAGATTTAAGTAATTGAATTTAAATTGCTCCAGCTGCCATGGTGGGATTTGAACCCTTGTCCCCAGGGCATAAACCTGGGTCTCCGGATTACTAGTCCATTGACATCTCCCCATACTTAATTTATGAACAGAACAATCCCTCAATGTAGGAAAATCCTGGCTCAAAAACCAACACATTGGTATTCTCAGAGAGCAAGGATAGGGGTGGGTACGCTTAGTTTCAGCAACTCTGGACTCTCAGGGGAGGAAATTCAGCAAGGGTTCTATTCCTATTGCTATCCAGTAAGAGAGCACGTGATTGGACGCAACACAAAGGCAGTCTGCAATGCTCCCCATGGTTGAATATTGTACACACACAATATATAAGCCATTAACACAATAAAACTTTCTAAGCACCTCACAGGAACATTAAGTACCATATTTTGACAGGGAGTCACATAGTCCATAGTTCTGAGGGTTGAGGAACTTCAGTTGCATGGACATATTGGAGAAGTTTGGGTTGTTCCCCTTCAAGAAAAAGAAAATTGATCGAGGTATCCAAAATCATGAGGGATCTGCACAGAGCAGACAGGGAGAAACCGTTCCCATTGGTGGAAGGAGCAAGAACCAAAGGACATCCAGTTAAGGTGCTTCGCAAAGGAAAGAGCTGTGACATGATGAAAAATACTTCTGATGCAGCGAGTGAATAGAATCTGGAATGCACTGCCTGAGAGAGTGCGGCGGAGGCAGATTCGATCCTGGCTTTCCAAAGACCATTATCTGAATAGGAAACATTTGCAGGGTCAACGGGAAAAGGTAGGGATGTGGCACCAAGTGAATTACTCTTGCAGGGAGCTGGCACAGCCTGAAAGGGCCAAATGGCCTCTTTCTGAGCTGCAATCATTCTATTATTTGCAGAGATATCAGGACAGGTGACAAAAAGCTTGGTCAAGGAAACGGGTTTAAAGGAGCACCTGTGTTGGAGTTCATGGTCGGTGTGAGCCTTCTCCCACTCACACCATCGGCCAGATTTACAATGTGGCAGGGCACGTACCCCGGTGCAGACAGACGCTGAAAATCACAGTCGTCGAGATCATCTCCAGACAGGTTCAGATTCCCAAAGGAATGACGCGAGGGAGTAGGGCCCTCCTGCGCCTTAGGGAGATTGTTAAGTGGCTGACACAAAACAGACAGAAGATTTTTGAAAGCACAGGTCAGTGCCACAGGGCACACAACAGTGGTCATGGTTTTTATAAATATGTGCCTAAGGTCAATCAGTCCCACCTTGTCATGAAAGGCCTCTTGTTTGACAGGAGCTGCCTACTCAGATTAACAAGGCAGTGGCAGTCTCCAACATGACTGTCGCCTTGACTGCTGGCGCCAGGCAGGAAGCCCCTAACCCTTGGAGTCGCTTTCTGCCTGGAACTGAGTACTGAGCTTGCATCCTGGCCAATTAAAATAGCAAGGCAAGGATGACACAGCTTGGGCATAGTGTTAGGACCCAGAATTCTTCCTGATCCCTCATTGAAAACTCTGCCCTTGTCCTCCTAGTTCTTTCTCCCTCATGAACTTATCCAGCTTCCCCTTAAATGAAAGTCCTTTTTCTTCCCTCGGCCAGTCACCTCAAATACTCCCTGTAGCAGCGATTTCCACATTCTCACTACACCTCTCTTCCAAAAGGATTTCTCCCAAGTTCCCTCCCAGATCTATTAACAACATTTTGATGGGATCCAGTTCTGGTCTCCTCAAGTTGTTCCGAAATTACGCAGGTGGTGACAAACGTAAGACGCCACCCGATCGAGTCTCTGAGAAACACGGCAAAGTCCTTCACCAACAAGGAATCGTTCTGAAGCTCTGCGCGCAGGGCAAACGCAGCAGCCATTTTGCACACAACCCCATCCCACAAACAGAGGTCAAGGTGAACAGTCAGTGAATCTGCTTTCTGCTGGGGTTGGATGAAGACAGAGTTCTTCCTCTTCCAACAAACTGGAAGCCCAATCAACTTCCGCCTCAATGAAGAAGTCCATCTACTCAAAGCATGATCCCCCTTTCAGTTCCCATTACAGAAGGCCTTGTAAGTAAGTCGTGAGGCAAATATACTGAAGTGAAGAAACACAATTTGTCATGATTTGCAAAGTCCTCCTTCTCTCCTCTACAAGCTTCAAAAGAAAAACAAATAGTTATTTCCAGTTGAGTTGGTTTGGAGATCTTGGCTGCCGTGATTAGAGTCAGAGTCATAGAGGTTTACAGTATGGAAACAGGCCCTTCAGCCCAATTTGTCCATGCCGCCCTTTTTTGTTTAAACCCCTAAGCTAGTCCCAATTGCCCGCATTTGGCCCATATTCCTCTATACCCATCTTACCCCTGTAATTGTCTAAATGCTTTTTAAAAGACAAAATTGCACCCGCCTCTACTACTACCTCTGGCAGCTTGTTCCAGACACTCACCATCCTTTGCGTGAAAAAATTGCCCCTCTGGACACTTTTGTATCTCTCCCCTCTCACCTTAAACCTATGCCCTCTAGTTTTAGGCTCCCCTACCTTTGGGAAAATATGTTGACTATCTAGCTGATCTATGCCCCTCATTATTCAGTAGACCTCTATAAGGTCATCCCTCAGCCTCCTACGCTCCAGAGAAAACGTCCCCGTCTATCCAGATTGTTAAAGAGTTAAATCCCAATAAAGACTTTCAACACAAAATTACAGCCAGAGGTCAGAATGCAGTAGGAAAGAAGAGATAGCGGTGGGTCATGACCACTGCATTGCAATTGGAATTTAAGCAGACTTGAAGTAACGAAGCAAGAATTAATGCCCTCTTTATACTGCTGCGGTTCTGCAAAGGAGCCAGAGTCACTGCGGAACTGTGGACAGAGAAAGGACAGCTACAACAATGATTTAACAACAATAATGACAACCGTGGCTCTAAAATGGCTGTTCTGGCTGAGAGCTAAGCATGCTGGGAATTTTGGTCAACTTAAAGATTAAAACCAGATGCAGGTCGTAAAGAGGCTCTGGTCTGGGAGCTGTGATCTAAAGCTTTCTGTGTTGGTCAGATCAGGGAACCTGGTTACACTAACTGAGACACTGCGTCTCTGATTTATATGGCTATTATGTATGGGGCATGTAAAATGAGCCAAGTGTAATGACATCCTTCAAAAGTAATTTCACTGGATGTTCAAGCCATGTGATCTGTTTCTGGTGACACAGTTGGCTGGATGACACAGAATCTTCCGGAAGCAAGTGGACAATTGTGGATAAAAAGATATGTGAGCTCTTTGTTTGGCAGCGATAACTCGGAAGAGACCAACCAACGCAACAAGACCTTGTACCCTGAAGGATACTTCAGAGAAGATAGATTCTATATCGAGGATATTTCTTGGCCAAGGTTTTCCTAACTCGGTGGTATCTATTTTCAGTTCAATAGTTAAAATTGAAGTTCAGTTGGAGTTAAAGTTCAGTAAAGAGTTAATGAGTTGCAACTGTTTATGTTCGAGTTGGTACTAGAAGTGTTAAATAAAGAAATAATTGAATTACTGTCCTTGCTTGTCTCATTAAACTGGAATGCTTAGAAGGTGTTTAAATTAAAGCTTTAGAACGGAACCCACCCTGCATCCAACATCAGTGGCACGGAGGCACAGTGGTTAGTGGTTAACCCAGTGGTTAGCACTGCTGCCTCACAGCACCAGGGATCTGTGTTCGATTCCTGGCTCGGGTCACTGTCTGTGTGGAGTTTTCACATTCTCCCCGTGCCTGTGTGGGTTTCCTCGGGATGCTCCGGTTTCCTCCCACAGTTCAAAGATGTGCGGGTTAGGTGGATTGGCCATTCTAAATCGCCCCTCAGTCAGGGGGACTAGCTGGGGTAAATGCATGGGGTTACAAGGGATAGGGTCTGGGTGGGATTGTGGTCAGTGCAGACTCGATGGGCCGATTGGCCTCCTCCTGCACTGTAGGATTCTATGATCAGAAAGAACTGGGAAATGCAACTTGCTGGCAAGTTTAAGGCCTTCACCGCAGAAGGTTAGGCCACTCTCCCATTCACACATTGATCTCCCAGAGAACCAGTGGCACAGTGAGGGAGGTGCGCATCTGAAGCAAGGCCATTTCAAATCACAATTGGTCACTAACGTTTAATGAAATTGCGGCATGATGTCAGCAATTATGATTCTGGAAATGAATCCGCCAGAGAGGTACCTACACGGTGACATCATCAAATGGAATTCCGGGATTGTATTTATATAGCGCCTTTTAACATAGTGAAATTTCCTGAGGTGATTCATAGGAGCATTACCCACAGGATTGGACACAGAGTTACATAGGGCAGGCGGGGCGCGGTGGGTAATGACTTGGTCAAGAAAATGGGTTTTTATGAAGCATCATAAAGGAGAGATTCAGGACAGAGATCCAGATCTCAGGGCTTCAGCCAAGAACTTCCAAAATGCACCAAGAGGCCAGAGCTGGAAGAGTGCAGAGCTTTGGGAGGTTACACAGATAGGTTTGTGGGGGGGATGGGAAGGGGTAATGCAACCATGGTGAGATTTGAACAAAAGGATTTTAAATTTGAGGCATTGCTGGACTGGGAGAAAATACAGGGCAGCGAAATCGAGGGTGATGGTTCAGGTGAACAGGATGTGTCCAAGTTGGGGTGTGGGCAATGCAGCAATTGACACAGGGAATACAGACAGCTGCTGGGGGGTTGGGGCTGTGTCTGAAAGAGCATCTTACCCCAGCTCCCCACCCTGCCCGCTGACCGTAACCCCACGCATTTACCACGGCCAATCCAACTGACCCACACATCTTTGGGAGAAAACCGGAGCACGTGGAGGAAACCCACAAAGACACGGGGTGAATGTGCAGACTCTGCACAGACAGTGACCCAAGCCAGGAATCAAACCCGGGTCCCTGGCACTGTGAGGCAGCAGTGCCAACCACCGCACCATCGTTCCACCCATCAGGGTTCTGAGTGCAGTCCGTGAGACATTTTGTTGACCGTTGCCCCTGTGTAGGGTTGCCACATTCCACTAGTTCCTGTCCACATAGTTTCTCCTATCTGTATGACGGAAGTGATAAGCATGTAAAGCAAGGGCACGTCAAGTGAAGCGAAGTGCGTGCTAATCGCACACAATATTGACTGGGAGAGTTGTGCGCTGCATCCAATCAAAAAGTGTAAATATTAATTTTGTTTTTACCATTTGAAGTTGGTGACATTTCTATTGACATAGAATCATAGAAATCATAGAAACCCTACAGTACAGAAAGAGGCCATTCAGCCCATCGAGTCTGCACCGACCACAATCCCACCCAGGCCCTACCCCCATATCCCTACAGATTTACCCACTAATCCCTATAAATATAAATGATTAAGCAGTTTCTATAATGTGTTATGAAATTTTCAGCATGTATTAAGTGTACTTAATCTTATCCATGGGGTCATAGTTAGTGAGCAAGCCCGATTTCAATCTTGAAGCCCACTGAGTTGAAGGGCGGCCACCACATGGCCCACTCACTAGCCTAGGTTGCCCATCACTGTTCCAGCAACTGGTCCAGCAATTCCTTCCATCTGACCAGAAAGCTTAACTTTGAGAACTGAACGAAACATGATTTCAGCCAATGTGTCTCAGAAACATAACAATGACTAACGCAATCCACCAAAGCTCAGACAATACTAACACTCATAATCTATTCCTCCTACACCTCAATCATGTTCTCTGCAAATACCTGTCTCGTTTTCTTGGAATTTGGCAACAGTATCCGCCTCCACTTGCCCCCGGGCAGTCTGCTTTGGAACTGCAACACCCAGACAGGGTGGTGACTGTAGCTCAGAGGGTGGCACCGAGTCAGAAAGTTGTGGGTTCGAGTCCCATTGCAGCAAACCTCAGCCAGCACTCAATGCAGTACCAGAGGAAGTGCCACATTGTTGGCGGTGCTGTCTTTCAGGTGGGATTTCTCAGGTGGATGCAAAAGATCCCATGGCATGAACTGCTGCTGGTGCACTGGCCAATACTTACACCTCAATTAAAATCACAAACAAAATATTCAGTCAATAACATTGTGGGAGTTTGCAGTGTGTATATTGGCTCTCTCATTTCCCTACATGATAACAATGAGCACAGTTCACAAGTACTTCATTGGCTGGAAAACACTCTGGGACATCCTGAGGTTCTGAAAGGCAACAGATAAATGCAAATTTTTCATTCCGTTCTGGCGGAATCTAAAAGTGTCCATTCACACTCTCTTTTTCAAACTCAAGTCTTAATTGCCTCATTTTTGGTGGTCATTTGACAAATAAAACAACTATTAGCTTCATACAATTGCGGAGCTAGCCCTGGAAAAGAGGCTTGGATTAATGTAGTAATGGCGGGATCAAAGAAAATAATTTCCGTCGGTGAGTCTCTTATGGCCTGATTGCACGGGGGCGCAGTGGTTAGCACTGCTGCCTCACAGCGCCAGGGACCCGGGTTCGATTCCCGGCTTGGGTCACTGTCTGTGTGAAGGCTGCACGTTCTCCCTATGTCTGTGTGGGTTTCCCCTGGGTGCTCCAATTTCCTCCTACAGTCTGAAAGACGTGCTGGCTAGGTGCACTAGCCATGCTAAATTCTCCCTCAGTGTTACCCGAACAGGCACCGGAGTGTGGCGACTAGGGGATTTTCACAGTAACTTAATTGCAGTGTTAACGTAAGCCTACTTGTGACAATAATTTTTTAAAAATTGATATGTACACAGGAATAGAACAGTAGTTTACAGCACAGGAACAGGCCCTTCGGCCCACGATGTTGTGGCTGTTGGTGCTACCAAAGTCATAAGGCTTTTTTAAAGTCAATACGGCTGACTGATGCGAGGCAGAATCCCAGAACGCCTCACAAACCACGCAGCAATCCGACTGTTACATATGGCAGCATCAGAAGAGTATGACAAGTCCCACCATCCTGTCTCTGCAAACTCCTTCAATGCTCCTTCCCAACAATTACTCTCCACTCTTCCAATGTCATAGAATCCCTACAGTGCAGAAGGAGGCGATTCGGCCCACCGAGTCTGCACCGACCACAATCCCACCCAGTCCCCGTAACCCCACTTATTTACCTTGTTAATCCCCCTGTGTTTGGGCAATGTTAATTTAACACTGCCCAAATCAACCTAACCCGCACTTTGGACTGTGGGAGGAAACCGGAGCACCTGGAGGAAACCCACACTGGAGAATGTGCAAACTCCACACAGACAGTGACCCGAGGCCAGAATTGAACCCAGGTCACTGACGCTGTGAGGCAGCACTGTGCCACCCAAACCACACGGAAATACCTGCACCCAATTCACCACTGACGAAACCAATCCTTATCCAGAGTGGTTAGAATATGGAACTCACTACCACATTCATTAGCTGAGGTGAATAACGTAGATACACTTACCAGGAAGCCAGATAAATACAAAATGGAAAAAGGATTAGAAAGTTATGCTGATAAGGCGAGGTGTGGAGGGTTGGGAGAAGGTTTGCGTGGATCATAAACCAATTGTGCTGAATGACATGTCCCTGTACTATTGTGGCAAGCTTCACATTCTCAAACTTGAATTCCTCATTGGAATTACCAGTGACCATTTTATATTTATGGTCTCTAGTTTTGGTTTCCTTCAGAAGTGGAAACATCTTTCTCATGTCTTCCCTATTAAACCCCTTCATTACTTTAAAAGACCTCTATTAAAACAGAGAAGGCCAAGGAATAACCTAAGGAAACGAGCCTCAAGCAGTTTTGTCTTTCCCAATTTATAATGACAGGTAACACTCAGCGTTATAGACTGGGCTTGAAGCCAGTCTGAACAGCCATATTGACCAGAGGCTCCTGTATAGACCACCAGTGCAGCCAGTGATTGTGGTGTCTGTGCCTTTAAGACAGCACAGCAGAAGAGGGTCACCTGGCTTGAGGGACCAATGGGAATGGAGAGCGAGTGATCACCCCAGAGGGTGGAGCCCTCTCTCAGGCAGAATCATTAAGCAGCCATGTAGTGAACATGTAGGAACTGGGGCTCTGGCCCAGGGCAGCCATGGGCTGCAATCCCCTTTACCAGATTTCTCCTCATCAACAAATAACTTTTGTTCC
Organism: Mustelus asterias; assembly: GCF_964213995.1. NCBI lineage: Eukaryota > Metazoa > Chordata > Chondrichthyes > Carcharhiniformes > Triakidae > Mustelus > Mustelus asterias. Next base: position 104,071,936 of record NC_135811.1, read on the forward strand.
TGAAGAAGCCTGAAATGCTGAACATCACTGTGCCACACTACTAAACACAGTAAAGCTGCAGTACAAGCGATAACAATAAGTGCGAAATAGGAGGGGCAGCACGGTGGCACAGTGGTTAGCACTGCTGCCTCACAGCGCCAGGGACCCTGGTCACTGTCTGTGTGGAGTTTGCACGGGTTTCCTCCGGGTGCTCCGGTTTCCTCCCACAGTCCCTTCCATGCGTGGGTTAGGTTGATTGGCCATGCTAAATTGCCCCTAGTGTCAGGGGATTAGCAGGGTAAATATGTGCGGTTACGGGAATAGGACCTGGGTGGGATTGTGGTCGGTGCAGCCGCGATGGGCCGAATGGCCTCCTTCTGCGCTGCGGGGACTCTATGATTCTATGAAAACAGGGGGAGAGAGAGAGAGAGAACTGGAGTCAGGCATCTCCTGATGATCTCTGGCTAACGGGATTTGAGGAGCAAAATGTAAATCTGCCTCAACTGTAAATGTACAAAACACAACAAGAGTGAAGGGCAGAAAGTTAGAGAAAGAGGACAAACAACTATAAAATAGTCCCACAGGGAAAAAAGCCCAAAAGATGAAGACAGATTTAAGACAGTTCCCGAAACAGAAGGAACTGGCCTTTGTAAAAAAAAATTAAAATCCCATCGCAGGGCCCCAGCTACTTATTCTTAAAGCAGATATTTTATCAACTCAGCAAATACTGAACACTTTGTTTTCCAGAGCTCAGCTGAGGAAAAACAAAGTCACTGACAGTTCAGGAGGACCTATAGCAAGACAGGAGAAAGAAGGGAAGATTGTGCTGATGAGGAAAAGTGAAATTGGGATGAGAGGAGGTTCGTGTGGAGCATAAACACCGGCCTGTATCAGTCGGGGAGCATGGCATCTTTCCCCATTGCAACACAGCCCGCTGTAGCCCGTAGTATAAATGAACTGACTTTAGGAAAACCAGGATCATTATAGACACACAAAAATATGGCTCTTTTCAATGTTCCATCAAGCACTACAAAAGAAGCATTTTTAAAAATCTATTGATGGGATGTGGGTGTCATTGGCTCGGCCAGCATTCATCCCTAATTGCCCTCCACTGCCAGGGTATTTGAGAGTCAATCATATTGATGTGGATCTGGAGTCACACGTAGGCCAGAACAGGCAAGGAGAGCAGATTTAATGAACCAGATGGTTATTTTTATTCAACAATGGTTTCATGGTCATTTTAATTCCAGATTTTCTTTACATTCAAAAAATTGCACCATCTGCCGTGGTGAGATTCGAATCCAGGTCCCCAGGTCTTGCCCTGGATCTCTGGATTACTAGTGCAGTGATAATACCATTACTCCACCAGAGCAAATCCTTTGTGTTCATGTGCCCAGTACAAAGGAGCGCCTGTGGTGAGACTGCAAGTGAGCTTTACAAAAGTGATTGAAAGATTTTTTTTAAATGTCCTTTGCCTTAACGTGACAATGTCTGCATTTATATAGCACCCTAATAAGTTTCTCACAAACATCTCCGAGTGCTTCACTCGTACTCCAGCTTGTGTAACCTTGGTTACATGGGCAAGCTTGGCAGTAATTTCGTACAAAAGCACCAATGAGAGAAGTGAACAGTTAATCTCTTTGTCAAGGTACTGGCTAAGGTTGCTAAGATCCAGAGAAAAAGCAAGATAAGACTTTTATGGACTTATGGACAACCCAAAGTGCTTTGCAGCAGATTATGTGAGTAATTGAAGTGTAATCACTTTAGCGAAGTAGGAAATGTAACTAACTTGTGCACAGCAAGCTCCCACAGTACAGCAATGTGATGGCGACCAGATAAACTTTCTTTTTTGTTCACAAACTCTCTGCGATTGTGACAAATTTATGAAGAAATTAGAAGTGAAACCGTATTTCCCAAAAGGGCAAATGACCCCAAAGGAGTCAGGAGACATTTAGTCACAACCCCTACAGGTCCAAAGGCCAGCAAAAGGCAAAGACTCAACATCAGTGGCAACAGTGCAAATAGAATATAGATAGAATCCTACAGTGCAGAAGGAGGCCATTCGGCCCATTGAGTCTACATCGACCACAATCCCACCCAGGCCCTATCCCCATAACCCCATGCATTTAGAATCATAGACTCCCTACAGTGAAGGAGGGGGCCATTTGGCCCATCGAGTCTGCACTGAACACAATCCCGTAGTCCCACATATTTACCCTAGCTAGCACCCCTGACATTAAGAGGTAATTTAGCACGGCCAATCCACTTAACCCGCACATCTTTGGACTGTGGGAGGAAACTGGAGCACCGGAGGAAACCCACGCAGACACAGGGGGGAATGTGGAGACGTGGCAGGGACAGTGACCCAAGCCGACAATCGAACCCAGGTCCCTGGCTCTGTGAGGCAGCAGCGCTAACCACTGTGCCACCCCAGTTTAACCTGGATTTGCAGCCTCCCAAGTCTTTGACTCACCAGAATTGTTTCCACTTGGGTTCAATACAAATGGCAAAGAAACAGAAGGAATACAAGGGAGAAAAACTAAAACAGCAAGTGATGATGACTCTGGGCTACACTGCCTGAAAGAATAGATTCAGTAGTATGTCTCAACAGAGGACTGGATAAATATTTGAAGGGGTAAAATTTGCCATGCATTGGGGAAAGACTGGGGATACAGTAATTAGATCGCTCTTTCTAATGGGCCAAATGGTGTTCCTCTGTGACACATCATTCTGTGAATACAAACTGCATACCAAGCGACTGAAGAGGGAGAGACACGCATTAAATCCCACCACCCTGGAGTTCTATCCCTGAACCTTCCCTTGAGGGCGGCACAGTAGCACAGTGGTTAGCACTGCTGCCTCACAGCACCAGGGACCTGTGTTCGACTGGCAGCTTGGGTCACTGTGTGTGTGGAGTTTGCACATTCTCCCCGTGTCTGCGTGGGTTTCCTCCAGGTACTCCAGTTTCCTCCCACAGTCTGAAAGACGTGCTGGTGAGGTGCATTGACCCGAATAGGCGGCAGAGCGTGGTGACTAGGGCAATTTCACAGTAACTTCACTGCAGTGTTAATGTAAGCCTTACTTGTGACGAATAAATAAACTTGAACTTAAACTTGTTAGTCCCCACACAGTTATCAAACCAAAAGTTTCAAAATCTATCTTAGCAATCATGTTTCCGATGACCTCTCCCAGTTTCGCTGTTGCTTGGTCCTTCTTTCCGTCCTGTGTTAAGCAACGTGGGATGTTCATGATGGAGATAGACCATTCTGCTGCTGGCTGATTGTTCAGGGACCACAACTACACTTGCAATGTGAGGAAATGGAGGCAAAGTATTCAGAAAGATGCTATGGGTGGGGTTAAACATACATTCTACCATTAAAAAAAATATTTCAAATCTTTCAGTTCAATGGCCTGCTTCCCATCAATTCGGAGGAATTTCCAGAAACAGGGATCAGCATTCCGAATGGAATTCCTGAAGCATTAAAGCTCTGCATTCCAGCCAGCCCCACATTCCTTGCCTTTTCAGTCAGAAACATCTTATTCGAATTACGTAAAGCAGTGAGTTCAGACCACAGGTAAAACTAAAACTGCAACTCAAGATACATTCCTGCTGTTAAACACCTGGCCCGGCCGCAATTTCATCCTTCTGTTGAGTTTCCTCACGGTCTCACCCCTCTTCACCTCTCTAAACCTCCTCCAGCCCGGCAGCCCTCCAAGACATTCCCTCTTCCACCTTCTTCCGCTGGGAAAAAGATACAAAAGTCTGGGGTCACGTACCAACCGACTCAAGAACAGCTTCTTCCTTGCTGCTGTCCGACTTGAATGGACCTACCTTGCATTAAGTTGATCTTTCTCTACACCCTAGCTATGACTGTAACACTACATTCTGCACTCTCTCCTTTGCTTCTTTATGAACGGTATGCTTTGTCTGTATAGCCTGCAAGAAACAATACTTTTCACTGTATGTTAATACATGTGACAATAATCAATCAAATCAATAAAATTTCTACTCCCTGGCCCTTGGGATGCATCACAATAGAAACAAATATACATTGTTGTCCGATAGTTTTGAGCTTTTGAAAACCCTTCCGCTTTGGCAGGTTGCTATCCTTCTCCTCTCGCTCCGCAATCCCCTTCTCTTACCCGAGCCAAGCACCCCTTTCTTTGTGCCAAAATAATTTGAGTGTCTGGTGGACAACTCACCATGACAGGACCTCAAAGACGGAGACCACCCCATGCCCTCACTCAAATGCCACTTGTACACACGGCAGGGCAGAACAATGGCTGTCTGATTTTCTCCTCATTCCTGCTGAGGGCCGCGTGCAGTGTAGCCTCCAGATCAACCACTGTGGTCATGATCTGGTACCCTGGGGTCCTTCCAGCCTTGTTTCTGTCCACCGAATCACATCTTCCATTCTCCGCCCCTCAAATTTACTAAATTAACCTAGCAGTTCACATCGCTGAGTGGAATGAGGGTGGGGGGTGGGGGGGGGGGGGGGGGGGGGGTGTTGTGGGGAAGGCGAGGGGATTTTTTGCCCAGACCGGCACATGGGGAAGGTGGAATGAGGCATTTCAGAACACACTCACTACCCACTCAGACAGCAGCAAAGCAAATCGCCTGATGTGTGCACAGCATCATTTTCTAATCTCTCTGCAACACCCAGGCATTTTACAACACAACTATATTTGGCTTCCTGCAGCCGTGCAATGGAGTGGAATTATTACGGTTACCATAGTGACCTCACCCGCAGGCTAATATTTTATAAATAGAGATCAGTGCTTGCTTGTCTTACAGGCCCTGGTATTTTCCACAGAGCTGAGAGATCATTCACCTGCTTTGTAATCCATCAGGTGACATGTTTCCATTATGTCCACTATGGCTCCCCACCCCCCTGCCCCACCCCCCCATACTCCCTCCCCCCCTCGCTCCCGCATACTCCCTCCCTCCCCCTCGCTCCCGCATACTCCCCTCCCCCCTCGCTCCCGCATACTCCCTCCTCCCCCCCCTCGCTCCCGCATACTCCCTCCTCCCCCTCCCCCCCTCGCTCCCGCATACTCCCTCCCTCCCCCCTCGCTCCCGCATACTCCCTCCCTCCCCCATACTCCCTGCCCCCCCCCCTCGCTCCCGCAAACTCCCTCCCCCACCCCACTCCCGCATACTCCCTCCCCCCCTCCCGTATACTCCCTCCCTCCCCCCTCGCTCCCGCATACTCCCTCCCTCCCCCCTCGCTCCCGCAAACTCCCTCCCCCACCCCACTCCCGCATACTCCCTCCCCCCCCCGCTCCCGCATACTCCCTCCCCCCCTCCCGTATACTCCCTCCCCCCCCCTCGCTCCCGCATACTCCCTCCCCCCCTCGCTCCCGCATACTCCCTCCCCCCCCTCGCTCCCGCATACTCCCTCCCCCCCGTCGCTCCCGCATACTCCCCCTCCCCCCTCACTCCCGCATACTCCCTCCCCTCCCTCGCTCTCGCATACTCCCTCCCTCCCGCATACCCCCTCCACCCTCGCTCCCTCACTCCCTCATATCCCCTCCCCCTCGCTCCGTCATATCCTCTCCCCCTCATATCCCCTCCCCTCCTCGCTCCCTCATATCCCCTCCCCTCCTCGCTCCCTCATATCTCCTCCCCTCCTCGCTCCCTCATATCTCCTCCCCTCCTCGCTCCCTCATATCTCCTCCCCTCCTCGCTCCCTCATATCTCCTCCCCCCTCATATCTCCTCCCCCCCCCCTCGCTCCCTCATATCTCCTCCCCCCTCATATCTCCTCCCCCCTCGCTCCCAGGCGAATAACCCTTTGCTCAGCTGCCACCATCACAATGCCAAAAGAATGGGCATTGCTGCCACATTCAGTCTTCACAACCTCAACACTCGGGAGCTGAGGCGAACCATTGATAACTCTGTGTGACCAGGGGCCTCACCTTCATTCACTCATTAGAATTTGGAACGCTCATAATTCCTGCTGGTCTGGCCAATGGTCATCCCTTGTTCCATCATCATAACAGGTCTACGGTGTTAATCGTTTTATTGCTGCTCTTGTGGGATCTTGCTGTGCGTTGGTTGACTGTTGTGCCGCATAGTAGCTACATGTCCAACATTAAACAAGTGGCTGAGGAACATCTCTGGGATGTGAAAGGTGCCATGCAAAAGCAGAGTATATGGAACTGGTCAAAAAGCGGCTGGGGAATTACCACGTGCTCCAGAATTCCAGATTATGTCTTAATTTCACATTAGGTTTATCTTTTATAAGGAGGCACCGGATTATCCGAATGTCACCAACTTTAAAAGACATTTGGATGTGTACATGAATAGGAAAGTTTGAGGGATATGGGCCACACGCAGGCAACTGGGACTGGTTCAGTTTCGGAAACCTGGTCGGCATGGACGAGTTGGGCCGAAGGGCCTGTTTCCGTGCTGTATATCTCTATGACTAAAGAGTATGATTAACAGAAAGCTAAAGCTTACAACAAAGGAAAATAGCAAATAATTTTATTGCTCGTGTCCATCAAACACTCCAGGTCCCCGAGGTGGCCACTTGCTGTAGAAAGTCTTAAACCACAGAAACGGCACATTCCCTCAGGGCCAAGCCTCTGCTTATCCTTAATTCTACAAAAAGAAATTTAAAATGTACAGTGATGTCTCTCTCAAATCAATGGTAGACACACATCCTGATAATGGCTACTTCCACGATCCATCAGTCACTGCACATTGAAAGCAGTCTGAGCAAGTACTTGAGAAAGCAGTGAAACATCTCTGGAGCAGAAATAAAGGCTGGGATTTTTGGCCTTAAGCATGTTCCACCGTTCAACGATGACTTTAACTCCACACTCTGTCTACCCCCAACAACCTCTGACTCTCTTGTCGGTTAAGAATCTATTTACCACTGCCTTAAAAATATTCACTGGACTGAATTCTCCAATCTGGGATTAAGTCTGTGGCAGGGACAGGAATGTGGAGGGTATCTTGCTGCAGAGGGAAAATATGCCATATCCTCCGACCCAACCTCATTAATTTTGCAACCAGGTGTTTAGCGTCGCATTCTGCGGCACCTGATGATGCGCGGTCCACCATCATATCCGGGCGACATATTGAAAAGGCGCCCAATATCACTGGAGAAAGAAGGTGGACCTCCTGAAACTGAAGATGGATCTGCAGGAACATTCTGAGGCTGGAAGATGGACCTCCTCCATGGCACTGAATCTGGAACATCCACCTCTAGCTTCTCCCTAAATGCTGGAAGTCCAGGGTTGCTGGCGACCTCAATCCCGAACTCCAGAGGCAGTCCGAAGTATTGTTGAGGTGAGCCCCGACTTCTGCACGCCATCTTGTTCCACAGGAGTCGGGAAGAATCAGTTGCGGGTGGAAGATTCCAGTTGGATGTACAATTGCATCTCATTAGCAGGACACAAATCAGTTTCACCCCGACCTCCAGGGGGGGGTTTCCCAATCCGCCATGGCAGGCACCAATGGAAATTCCCATGGAAAAGTCACATCCTTGTAAAACTGATTTGGGTCTCCCACTGAATTCATCCCATTGCGCCCGCCATTGAACCCGCCGGCGGGGGCACAAGAGGATTCCACCCAGTGACCCTGCCCCACCATTCTCTGAGGAAGGACGTTCCAAAGATTCCTGGCCCTCAAAAGAAAAAAATTCTCCTCATCTCCATCTTAAGAGGGAGACGCTGTGTCCCCTAGTTCTAGTGTCTCCCAGAAGGGGAAACATCCTTTCAGCGTCCACTCGGTCAAGTCCGCCTGTCTGGTTCAGTAAGATCACCTCTCAATCTTCTAAACTCCAAAGGCTAACCCGACAAACCTTTCCTTGTAAAATAACTTACACCACCGCAGGTATCCATCGAGTGAACCTTCTCTGAACTGCTTCTAACATAGTTATGTCCTTAAATGGCTAAACATCTAAACCCCACCGTATATTAACAGCTGACCCAGACGTTCGGAAATCATCGATAACTCTCTAACACTTGTGCCATGACTTGACAAGGAAAGGGTCAGAGATATTCCCTGAGAGATGCAGACACAAATCATGAAAGCAACAGAACTCTTCCTCGCTCACACTCAAAGAGACTGAAAAAATGTCACGAGGACCTTATCTGGAGCTCAGGTTTCTACAAAGTAGAAGTAAAGTTTATTTATTAGTCACAAGTAGGGCTTACATTAACACTGCAATGAAGTTACTGTGAAATTCCCATAGTCACCATACTCCGGCACCTGTTCGGTCAATGTACCTAACCAGCACGTCTTTCAGACCGAGAGGGGAAACCGGAGCACCCGGAGAAAACCCACGCAGACACGGGGAGAACGTGCAAACTCCGCACAGAGAGTGACCCAAGCCGGGAATCGAACCCGGGTCCCTGGCGCTGTGAAGCAGCAGTGCGAACCACTGTGCCACCCCAACCAAGCATAATTCTAACCAAGCATAATAAAATTTATTGAAAAGAGAGAGAGGGGGACAGACAAGTTTAAAAATAAACCACAGCCTTTTGTATTTATATGAATGTTCTGCAAAAAGCAACAGTCTCAAAGTACACTTCTCGTACGTGCCTGGACAGCAGGAAACCAGCCAATCTGATTAACAGCGCCCAACTGGCCTCGATGCACCTTCCTCCTCGCCACCCCCCTACCCCCAACACCAACCCTCTTCCCCCCCCCCCCCCTACCACCGTGCACACTACAATCTCCACCAGTTAAAAGTTCAATCACACTTGGAGTACTGTCCATGTTCTCATTTCCATGTTACAAAAAAAGATAAGGGGAAGTTGCAATGGAAAAGGATAATTAAAGAACTGAGAGGACATGTGTAATTAGAAGCGGCTAAGCAGGTTGTGGCTTGTTCCTCTAGAGAGAGACGGTTGAAGTGCAGTCTAATTGAGAGGTTTAAGATTATAAAACGGTTGATAAGTGTACAGAGGATGTTTCCACTTGAGGGACCAAAGCTGGAGGCAACCGACATGAGACAGTCACCAATAAATCCAATAACAAATTCAGGAGAAATTTCTTTACCCAGAGAATGTGGAACTCACTTCCAAAGGGAGTGCTTGAGGCAAAGAACATAAATGCATTTAAGAAGCAGCTAGATCAGAGAGAAAGGAACAGAAAGATATACTAATAGGAATAGATGAAGGCTTTGGAAGAGACTCACATGGAGCATAAGCACCAGCATAGAGCAGTTGGGCCGAATGGCCCATTTGTGAGTTGCAGGTGAGTCCGATGTTCAGACTTTAAGATGCCAAAAGCAGAAGATGACAAGGTTAGTACTCGCAGAAAAGCAAAGGAAGATCCAACAGCCATTTGGGAAGGCCAATGTTGAAGACTCGGCTGATGCACTGTGATAAAAATAAATGATGCGGAGATGCCGGCGTTGGACTGGGGTAAGCACAGTAAGAAGTCTCACAACACCAGGTTTTGCATTCTAATTAGTATTCTGTAACTTGATTTCTGTGTCTGTGCACTGTTGGAGAACAGATAACCACTCCATCTGACGAAGGAGCAGCACGCTCTGAAAGCTTATGGTATTTGCTACCAAATAAACCTGTTGGACTTTAACCTGGTGTTGTGAGACTTCTTACTATAAAATAAATTACAGCAAGAAGTCTCACAACACCAGGTTAAAGTCCAACAGGTTTATTTGGTAGCAAATACCATAAGCTTTCGGAGCGCTGCCCCTTATTAAACTCCATCTGACGAAGGGGCAGCGCTCCGAAAGCTTATGGTATTTGCTACCAAATAAACCTGTTGGACTTTAACCTGGTGTTGTGAGACTTCTTACTGTGCTTACCCCAGTCCAACGCCGGCATCTCCACATCATAAAAATAAATGCCAGCTGTCATCACGGAAAGTGGTTGTTTATCTATCGCGTGGCAAACGGGGACCCCCCCGGAAGGATCATGAGAAAGTACACCCAGGTGCTCCCGAGGTAGCTGAACGAGAATTGAAACTGGAGCTACATCAGAGAGATGAGCTCCACAAACCAAGGTGAATGTGGCGATTTCCTAACACCTCAGCGAGTTTATTAACAAAGTAGCAAGGTCAAGAAAACCACCAGCTCAAACAGGCTTCTGTCCAGTTTGCTGACGGCCACCTTTTGATGGGAGACAAAAAAATAACGCAATCAGCCTTACCTGGAGATTTATGGGTGGGTTGAAATAGGTGGTGGTGCTGGTCGGGGAAGAGAAAGCAAAGATTCTATCGCTGTTATCCATTAAGCCGCAAATGCAAAGCATGGACAAGATTGCGTTTGATAGCAGGTCTCCACACTGTCGCATGAGAAGCACTTCTTGAGCATCCTCAGCAGAGGGGAAGAGTGGAAAGTACTTCCACACGCAAAAGGTGCTCCGAGTGTGAGAAATGTGCTCTTTGCAAAGGGCTTGCGCATAAATAATCTAGAAATAGTCAAGATCATGCTTTGGGCTCAGGACATCGAATCAGCACAGCCTCCAGAAACATCTCTCCAGAGCTTCAACTTCAGAATCTAACAGCTGGACATCACTCAACCAGTATCAAGCCATCCTTTGAATGAGTTGGAATAGTCCGCCTGTCTGCCCTGTTAAATCAAGAAGAGGGACAGGAACACTCCCCAAACCAGCAACAGATTGGGAGAGGAGGCGGTAATTTCTGTAACTGAACTTGATATTATTTACCAAACAGGAACTCCTTACGGTCTTGTTACCCCCCAGGGTTGCAATGCTCTCCCCTCACTTCCTTACTCAAAGACAACTTGGTGGTGAATGGGTGGAATGTAGTTGAGGCCAAAGCGTTGTGTGATTTCAAGAAGAAATTAGATGTAGCTCTTGGGGCTAAAGGGATTCAAGGGGTATGGGGGAGGAAATCAGGATAATCAATTCGATAATCAGCCATGATCAAAATGAATGGCGGAGCAGGCTCGAAGAGCCGATTAGCCTGCTCCTACTTCTGGTTCCTATGTAACTCTCCTTTGGTAGAATGTTATTCTTAAGGGAGATAGTTCAGCACAAATGTGCACATTAATTAAGAATTAAAAATCTACTGATGACCATGAAACCATTGTCGATTGTTGGAAAAACCCATCTGGTTCACTAATGTCCTTTAGGGAAGGAAATCTGTCGTCCTTACCTGGTCTGGCCTACATGTGACTCCAGAGCCACAGCAATGTGGTTGACTCTCAACTGCCCTCGGGCAACCAGGGATGGGCAATAAATGCTGACCCAGCCAGTGACGCCCATGTCCCACAAATGAATGAATAAAAATATATTACGTGGTTAGCCCATTTCAAGATTGTTTTAGGCTACAATTAAATGTCAAATCGAGCAGTGCTGTAGAATCTGCCACACTCCATCATTGCACAGTTATACATTCATTGAAATTCGTCAATAGCACAATGTCCCGGAGGCACCAACATCGACTGCACCGTGTATTGATTCAATTATAGAGCTTTTCTACTCATGGATTAACAAACCCAATGAACCGTGAAATGTTCCATTTGTTTATATTTAATTCTCAACTGCAAGAAATAAAAAAAAATACTTTTAGGGTGATTGTTTTGAACGAGTATAAATACTCTTGGAGATGTGGGATTGAATATATTTTAAGCAGGTACACTGAGAGCTCGCGTTTTAATGGAGCACAACTTCATGAAGGACAACTTGCATTTATAGAACACACAATGTTTTCAGGGATAGTTGCACATTTGTTTCTAGAAGATTTGCATCCATGGAGGATGCCAAGAGGAGGATGCCAAAAGTCTGCCCTTTGTACCATGGGGAACTACCCACTCTCATTTTTTTGATTTAGAATTGTAACTCATTTTAACCGTGGATCATTCTGAAGGCCCTTGAACATTCAGAGTTCCACTTGGATTCAGCTGCGTGATCCCACCTTGAGGTGCACCTGCCTTTCCTCGGACGGCTGGCCGATTCCTTGGCTCAGATTCTGGTCCACTAAAGCGCATTGAGCCCAACATCTCAGCAGGGATAGTATCAAACCCGTAGAACCATAGAGTGCAGGAGGAGGCCATTTGGCCCATCAAGGCTGCACAGACAACAATCGCACCCAGGCCCCATCGTCGTAACCCTATGCATTTACCCTTGCTAATTCCCCCTGACAGCAAGGGGAAATTTAGCATGGTCCATCCACCTAACCTGCCCATCTTTGGACTGAGAGGGGAAACTGGAGCACCCAGGGGAAACCCACAGAAACACAGGAAGGATGTGCAGACTCCACACAGACAGTGACCCGAGGCTGGAATTGAACCTGTGCCATTGGTGCTGTGAGGCAGCAGTGCTAACCATTGGATTGGCTAATCTCCATTGGTCATCCATGTCTCCCCAATCCCAATGATCTCGCCTCCCCCCTGGTGGCACTGCCAATCGAGTACATTATGCCTCCGCATCTTGCTGCCATTGGTGAAGGTCAGGATCTTGCTCACTGCTGATGCCTCCCCTAGGTCCTGCAGAGAAGTAGCACAAAGAAGGCAACAAGTACTTCAATCAAACCCCAGCCTGCAAGAGAGCACTGGGGGCAAGTAGTAAAGTACAATATCTTTCCAAAGCTTGAATCTCCCATTAGCCAAAACACATTCCCTGAGCTTGACACAGCTGGCAGCCAATCAGGAAGGGGCTGTCCAGTGACCAGGGGATAGTAAGCAATTCCAAGAGTGATTGCAGACAAGCTGGGGTTTGTCAGAATGTCATTGACCAGAAACATTAACTCTGAATCTCTCCCCACAGATGCTTCCTGACCTGTTGGGTGTTCCCACCATTTTCTGATTTTTATTTCACTTTTCTGGCTGGGTTACTTACTTGACTTTGCAGTTTGCTCTGTTTTTTCAGGCGCAGGTTTTCTGGGGTGTCTGCCACAGCAGTGAATGATGATTTTGGGTAGTGCCTGGGGGGGGAAAAAAAGCAATAAAAAAAGACTTTCAGTTTTGACAGTTACATATTTATTCCTGCAAGATTTAATCTCACGAACGATGGCAAGCTTTGATTTGATTTATTATTGTCACATGTATTAGTACACAGTGAAAAATATTGTTTCTTGCGCACTATACAGACAAAGCATACCGCTCATAGAGAAGGAAAGGAGACAGGAGTTTGTATCTGGAACGAACTGCCAGAGGTAGTAGTAGAGATTGGTACAATTTTGTCTTTTAAAAAGCATTCAGACAGTTACATGGGTAAGATGGCTATGAAGGGATATGGGCCAAATGCGGGCAATTGGGACTAGCTTAGTGGTTAAAAAGAAGGGGGCAGCATGGACAAGTTGGGCCGAAGGGCCTGTTTCCATGCTGTAAACCTCTATGACTCTATGAGTGCAAAATGTAATGTTACAGTCATAGCTAGGGTGTAGAGAAAGATCAACTTAGTGATTCATTCAAATGTCCATTCAAATGTCTGATGGCAGCAGGGAATCAGACTTTTGAATGGACCTATCATATATTGAGTTGATCTTTCTCTACACCCTAGCTATGACTGTAACACTACATTCTGCACTCTCAAGACAAGCTATGGAACCTGCGAAATTTGACAAATGAGTGAAGGGTACATCCGGTCAGGTCGAAGGGTCTGTGATGTCAAGACAACCCTAGTTTATAAATTAATACCTCAGCGTGATTTGCATCAATTATGAGAGAGGCTGAAACATAACAGAAGAGGCCATTCGGGCAATTACATCGCGATTCAGTACAATGGGTCGGCTTTAGACTCACCCGCTATCTCTCAAATCCACCAATTATAATTCAACTTTATCACAAAATTCCCCTTCATAGGAGTTTAAATTTTAAGTTAAAGTTTATTTATTAGTGTCACAAGTAGACTGACATTAACACTGCGATGAAGTTACTGTGAAAATCCCCGTGCCACCACACTCCGGCGCCTGTTCAGATACACTGAGGGAGAATTTAGCATGGCCAATACACCTAACCAGCACATCTTTCAGACTGTGGGAGGAAACCGGAGCACCTGGAGGAAACCCATGCAGACACGGAGAGAACGTGCAAACTCCACACAGACAGTGACCCAAGTCGGGAACTGAACCCAGGTCCCTGGCGCGGCAAGATAGCAGTGCTGACCACTGCGCCACTGTCACAAGTACCCCCAAGATGAGCAAGAGTCTTCCGACTGGCTGCTTCTCAGGATCCAAACAAAGCGGTCAGATAATGGTGGCATGTACTTTGGTAATTGCTGGAGACTTTTCTACAAGCATTGTCATGTGGGTAAGATGCTCATTTGGAGAGTTAGTGCAGACTCAATGGGCTGAATGGCCTCCTTCTGCACTCTAGGGATTCTAAGTTTCTAGCGTTCCACTAGGAAGCACAAGTGATAGCAGGAATGGACCATTCAGCCCATCAAGACTGTTCCGCCATTCAGTCTGATCATGGCTGGTCTTGGGCTTCAACCCCTTTCTCCTGTCATTTCTTCATATCCCTTGATTCCCTGAAAGACCAAAAATCGTTCCATCCCAGTCTCATAGAAAAGTTTCACAACAAATAGGACGGGATGTTCTGGCCCTTCCGCTGGTGGGATCTTCTGCTCCCACTGAAGGTGACGGCCCATGGTGGGCTCCCCGGCAGTGGTACGGACGTGCCACGCAAAATGCCATGAATCGGCGGGACCGAAGGACCCTGCCGGTGGCCAATGGCAAGCCATCTCTGCCACCGCATGGGGGCCAGAAAATCCTGCCACGGACTAGGGAAAAGAAAGTGGATTTTTTTAGCTGAGCAAATTGGGCCTATTTTCTCTGGAGTTTATAAGAACGAGAGGTGATTTCATTCTGAAGGGGCTTGATAGGATGAAGACTGAAAGATTGTTCCCACTGCACTGAGTCAGGATAAGAGGTCAATCATTAAGGACTGAGAGGAAGAGAAATTACTTTGCTCAATGGGTTGTGAATCTTTGGAATCCTCTACCCCGAGGGTTGTGCACCCTACATTGTTGTATGTATTTGAGACTGGGATGGAACGATTTTTGGTCTCTCAGGGAATCAGGGGATATGAGAAAAAGACAGGAAAATGGAGTGGAAGCCCAAGACCAGCCAAGATCACACTGGACGGTGGAACAGCCTTGATGGTGGTTAGCAGTGATTCGCACTGCTGCCTCACAGCACCAGCGACCTGGGTTCGATTTCCAGCTTGGGTCACCGTCGGTGTGGAGTTTACACATTCTCTCCGTCTCTGCGTGGGGTTTCCTCCGGGGGCTCCGGTTTCCCCCCAAAGTCCAAAGATGTGTGGGTTCGGTGGGATTGGCCGTGTTAAAATTGCCGCTTAGGGGGATTAGCTTGGGTAAATGCATGGAATTATGGGGCAATGGAGATAGGGCCTGGCTGGGATTGTGGTTGGTGCAGACTCAATGGGCTGAATGGCCTCCTTCTGCACTGTAAGGATTTCATGGACTGAAAGGAACATTCCTGCTCCTATCGCTTGTGCTTTCTATTGGAACGCTTTCATTGGTTACTGTCAGTGGGAACAGAACATAGAAAAAAATACAGCACAAACAGGCCCTTCGGCCCACAAGTTGCGCTGGTCATGTCCCTACCTACCTAGGCTTATATATAGGCTTACCTATAATCCTCAATCCTATTAAGTTCCATGAACTCATCCAGAAGTCTCTTAAAAAACCCGATCAAGTTTGCCTCCACCACCACTGACGGCAGTCGATTCCACTCACCCACCACCCTCTGAGTGAAAAACTTACCCCTGACATCTCCTCTGTACCTACTCCCCAGCACCTTAAACCTGTGTCCTCTCGTAGCAGCCATTTCAGCCCTGGGAAAAAGCCTCCGAGAATCCACCCGATCTATACCTCTCAACATCTTGTGCACCTCTACCAGATCACCTCTCATCCTTCGTCTCTCCAAGGAGAAAAGACCGAGCTCCCTCAACCTATCCTCATAAGGCATGCCAACCAATCCAGGCAACATCCTTGTAAATCGTCTCTGCATCCTTTCAATAATTTCCACATCCCTCCTGTAATGAGGCGACCAGAACGGAGCACAGTACTCCAAGTGGGTTCTGACGAGGGTCTTATAAAGCTGCATCATTATCTCCCGACTCCTAAACTCAATCCCTCGATTGATGAAGGCCAGCACACCATGCGCCTTCTTAACCACCTCCTCAACCTGCGAGGCCGATTTAAGAGTCCTATGGACCCGGACCCCAAGGTCCTTCTGATCCTCTACACTGCTAAGAGTCTTACCCTTGATATTATACTCCTTCATCCCATTTGACCTGCCAAAATGGACCACTACACACTTATCCGGGTTGAAGTCCATAGAAAACATGGCTGTGTCTAATCACCCAATGTTGGCCGTTTGATGGCAATCATCTTAAATCATGCTCAAAATATTCCAGAGGGAGAAGCGTCACAAAAAAAAGAGAGGATTTCCGCTCCCTCCCCCAACCCACAATAATCTCAGTAAAAACACATGGCTGTGGTTTTGCAAGTCAGGAACATTGCACAACAGTTGCAATTTTAAAATAAGATTAAATAAACATTAATTTTCCCCTTCCTCTTTCAGTTCAAAGTGAGGAAAGTTGAAGAAACTTTTACATAGTCACACTCAGTGTTACTTTTGCCAAGGTTAATAGCGAATTAGAGATATTGATGGCACAATCTAGCTGATTGCTAGTCGATTCCTGACTTGGGTCATTGTTTGTGTGGAGTTTACACATTCTCCCCATGTCTGCGTGGGTTTCCTCTGGGTGCTCCGGTTTCCTCCCACAATCCAAAGATGTATGGGTTAGGTGGATTGGCCGTGCTAAATTGCTCCTTAGTGTCGGGGCGGGGGGGGGGGGGGGGGGGGGGGGGGACCAGGGTAAATGGGGATTAATAGGATTATAGGGTAAATAGGGTTATGGGGATAGGACCTGGGTGGGATTGTTGTCGGTGCAGACTCGATGGACCGAATGGCCTCCTCCTGCATAGTAGGATTCTATGATTCTATGAGCTTGCTGTGAACAAATTGGCTGCCCTGTTTCCTAAATTACAACAGTGACGACTGTGAGGTCATGAAAAGCACTATACAAATGCAAGAGCGCTTTTTGTTTTAGCCAGTGATCAGGCCGCAGAAACTCCTTCCTACTTTTCTAATCCTCTTTGTCCAAGGTGCAGACTCACGGTGAATGATGGATATCACCAGCTCCCAGTACCACAGCCTTTGGTAATTCCGTACAAATGGGCAAATTATTCATACCTAGGACATTATAGTGGAGCCCTGAACTCAGAGTCGGTGCAGACTTGATGGGCCGAATGGCCACGTTCTGCACTGTAGGGATTCTATGAACTTTTCCTCACCAACACCACATGGATCTATTTTCCTGCAGGAATCGCTGGACAGCCAAGCAGGAGCAGAATTTATAGTTTCCTCCCTATACCTCCCTCCCACTCTCTTACCCAGCTGAACTTGGCAGAGAAAACAGATAACAATGGGTTCCAGTGGACAGCCCCCATTCCAAGAAAGTTTGCATGATTAACTTAAAGCATCACTAAAAGGCAGCATTGATGCAAAGGTTTTCCACAGATATCCGTAAGCCAGATGTGACACATTAAAGACAAGATGCGTCATTGAAACTGGGCAGGGGAATGGCCATCCCTGCTGGTTTGGTCACTGACCTCTGAACTCCCCACCACCACCCTCCCCACTCTTGCCAAAAATGTCCATCGTCAAACTCCCCCTACTTCCCATGCTGGAGAGGGGGGGGCGGGAGAGGGGGAGATAATGAACAGTCTTAATTACCCAATTGAGTTATTCTTGACAGATGGTCAAAGAGTTCCATTTTCTTGCCCAGATTTATTTGAGGACATACTATTTTTTTAATGCCCCGATGACTTTTCTTCAGTGTTTGCTTTCTGCAGGTCCCAGATTAATCATTAATTCCTCAAACTCCAGGCAATTGTTGAGCGGGGGAGGGGAAGGGAATCAATCATTAACCAAGTTCAGACGCAAGTAATGTTGAATGGAGATGGAGAGAAACCAGCTTTAGCCAGAACTCCGGACCTGGGTTATGAAATTCCAAAACGAAATCGAGAGGTCTGGCTTTGCAGTCACTGCCTTTCACTGCCCCTGGGGTCTGGCATCACACCTATCAGAGTCTCTGTGTTTGATCTGTGTGTTTCCAGATCACACCTCCTGATATCCGCACAGACACAGGTACAAGTCCAGGGGGATGCCATCTGTGATAGGCAGCTTGAATAAAATCAATAATTAATTAAGTTGCTGCTTTACTGAGAAGCCACTAAAACATTCATGAATTTACAAGTCCAGTGGAACCACTCATAAAAGTAAATACATTGACAAGGGTTACACTTGATCCCAGTGTGGGAGAAAGAAAGGAACGACGCAGTGTTCCTGTCCAACGTCGACGGATGGAGAAACGTAGCCTGTGTGTGTGGGTATTAAATGAATACAAGACCAGGTTCAACACTGCAATTAGGAGAGCTCATCGATAGCCCCTAACCTCAGACGTGAAAAGTAACTGCTTGGGCAAGATACCGAGGGCAAAATCTGGCAACACCAGGAACCAAACTGCAGGACCTGTCAACACACTCAGAGAAAGTGGTGGAGGCAAGATAGGAAGGGGGTGGTGGTTTGCAGGAAGATAACCAAATTGTTGCTGTACAAATCTTCATTAGCAAGGGGCGGCACAGTGGTTAGCACTGCTGCCTCCCTGGGTTCAATTCTCGGCTTGGGTCACTGTCTGTGCGGAGTCTGCACGTTCTCCCCGTGTCTGCGTGGGTTTCCTCCGGGTGCTCCGGCTCCTCCCCACAGTCCGAAAGATGAGCTGGTTAGGTGCATTGGCCATGCTAAATTCTCCCTCAGTGTACCAAAACAGGCGCCGGAGTGTGGCGACCAGGGGACTTTCACAGTAACTTCATTGCAGTGTTAATGTAAGCCGACTTGTGACTAATAAATAAATTTTAGATAGCTCCAACTCTTTTAACGAGTGCAAAGAGAGGGTGTTAAAAAGGAGGGGGAAAGGAACCAGGAACCAACACATCTTGTAAACCTAGTGGTAACACTGGCATCATAGTGGTATTGTCAAAACACTTTAAATCTTATAAATTTATAAATAGATATATTTCAACAATAAATAAAAGCTGTGGCGGTTCAGGGGCAAATGAACCCCTCATGTCAGTATCTCCAGCAACAGGATTGGATGGATGTTTTAAAGTCCGGAGCAAATGTGGAATCCCACAATCACTTTTTGGTTTCAGATTCCAGTCCCAAGCTCTTATGCAATGGGTTCCCAATGTTTTTCCAGGTTGTGATCTGAAGGTATTAGAACTCCCAAACATGCAACATTTCGACCAGGACAAAACATGGGTCAGCTTTTTTTTTAATAAAAGAGTCATTCTCAGGACGTGGTCATCTCTGGCACGGCTGCCATTTATTGCTCATCCTCATTTGGTGTTTCAACTGAAACCAATTCAGAGACAGTCATGAGTCACCCATGTTGGGTTTTTAAAAAGAATTTTTACTCCATTCTTAAAATTACAAAGCCAATGTGCAGAGTGAACCAGGCAAGCCCAAATCCATCTCCTTGCTTGCTCTGGTCTGGAATTGTACAAAGTCCAGCTATCCTTCCCGGTAGGACATTGATGAGCCAGTTTAGTTTTACAACAATCCAGCACCTTCATGGTTACTCTTACCAAGACTAGCTCAAAATAACAGTCATAGGAACACATAGAATTTACTGCAGATGGTTATTTGCCCTGGGGGGGGGTTTGAACTACCATTTAATTATTTGTCAAACTCTCAGGCTGGCTAATCTAGTAACAACAGAACCACTGCTGCAGTCAGAACACAGAGCATGCAGTTCACTTCTTGTCTGGTGCATAACTTCAACACAAATATTTGAAACACTACCCAAGAGCAGGGGACATGTAATCACAAGTACATCATATAGCTCAAAGATCTCACATACTACACCAGCTCTGACGCTTCTGCTAACACATTAGAAAAGCCCCCTAAGCCTGGATTCAAAGAATGACCATTTGGTGAGGCAATGAAAGATAACTTGTGTTTTTAGGGCAGGATTTCAACAAGGACAAAGAAAACAAAGAAAATTACAGCACAGGAACAGGCCCTTCGGCCCTCCAAGCCTGCACCGACCATGCTGCCCGACTGAACTAAAACCCCCTAACCCTTCCGGGGACCATCTCCCTCTAAATCCCAGTTAGCTACTGTGGGATTTGAACCCAAATTCACTGCCTTTGCAGCCCATTGCTCGACCGCTTAGCCACCAAAGATTTTCAGGAGTCAACACTTTTTCAGAAGAGGCAATTAGAGCAACATTGATCCAGGTGGGTGGGACCTCCCTCACCTGGTTCCATTCCATCTCATTGAAGCCAGAGAATTACCAGCTTCTTTTAATCTGATTTATTATTGTCACATGTATTAACATACAGTGAAAAGTATTGTTTCTTGCGCACTGTACAGACAAAGCATACCGTTCATAGAGAAGGAAAGGAGAGAGAGCAGAATGTAGTGTTACAGTCCTAGCTAGGGTGCAGAGAAAGATCAACTTAATGCAAGGTAGGTCCATTCAAAAGTCTGACGGTAGCAGGGAAGAAGCTGTTCTTGAGTCGGTTGGTACGTGACCTCAGACTTTTGTATCTTTTTCCTGAAGGAAGAAGGTGGAAGAGAGAATGTCCGGGGTGCGTGGGGTCCTTGAATATGCTGGCTGCTTTGCTGAGGCAGCGGGAAGTGTAGACAGAGTCAATGGATGGGAGGCTGGTTTGCGTCTCTTGCCCTTCCTGTATACTGACCTCTGGCATCTGGCTCTACATTCACAGGCTGCTTGCCAGCCATTCAGCCCTGGTTGAACAGAAATGTTCTTTGATTCAATGGTCCCCGTCACAAACCCCATTCACGAGCCACCAACCCCACTCTCCAGTAGCTGAAGCAGAATGTTCACAACTTCAGTGTCACATCTGAATGGGAGCAGAACTTCCGCCTATATATCCTACAATTTCAACCTCCATACAATCGCCCGACCCTGTCCCTCCTTCAGCTCATCTGCTTCCGAAGCCTTCATGTGTACCTTTGCTACTTCTAGAATGGGCTACTCCATCGGGCTGGCCGGGCTCCTTGGTAAAGTAAGTAAAAGTTTATTTATTAGTCACAAGTAAGGCTTACATTAACACTGCAATGAAGTTACTGTGAAATTCCCCTAGTCGCCACAGTCTGGCACCTGTTAGGGTCAATTCACCTAACCAGCATGTCTTTCAGATTATGGGAGGAAACCCACGCAGACACGGGGAGAACATGCAGACTCAACACAGACAGTGACCGAAGCCGGGAATTGAACCCGGGTCCCTGGCGCTGTGAAGCAGCAGTGCTAACCACTGTGCCAACCGTGCTGCCCATACCGTTGGTTCTATCTTCCATAAGTTTGAGGTCATCCAATACTCTATCCTTAATTTTCCAGTTCACCATCAACCGTGTTTGCTTGACTAGTATTGGTTCCCAGTTCAACAGAACCTCAATGTTAAAATCCCCATTGTTGTTTTAAAATCTCTCCATAGCCTCACCCCCTCCTTATTTCTGTAATCTCCTCTAGCCCAGTGACACTCCAAGATCCCTGCGGTCATCTCATTCTGACACCAGAGCGTCCCCAATTTTAATTTTTCCACAGCTGCTGACAACTAAGTTCTGGAACTCCCTCCCTAAACTCTCTGCCCAAAAATAATTAACTAAGTGGGAAATAAGACATATGTTAAAGTAGCTCACTTCGTTGAAGAAATTAGTTGAGCAAGTTTGGGCCATTTCTTGATCTCCCCCTACCCTCATTATCTAAGCTCATAGACTCCCCCAGACCATTAAGCCTTGCAGTTAGAATCCCCCCACAGTGCAGAAGGAGGCCATTTGGCCCATCGGGTCTGCACTCATTCTCTGACAGAATATCTTACCCAGGCCCTCTCATCCTCACTATCCCCATAGTCTAAAGATGTGTAGGTTAGGTGGATTGGCCATATTAAATTGCCCCTTAGAGGGTTTAGTGGGGTAAATTTGTGGGGTTAAGGGGCTAGGACCTTTGTAAGATGCTCTATTGGAGAGTTGGTGTAGACTCGATGGGCCAAATGGCCTCCTTCTGTACTGTAGGATTTCTATAATTCTAACCCCACACATTTCCCATGGCTAATCCATCTGACCTACACATCTTGGGACACTAAGGGGCAATTCTGCTTTGGCCAATCCACCTAACCTGCACATCTTTGGTTAACATGGGATCAGCACAAGATGGCTTTTCAGTGTCCATCCAGTTCCTGAAACACTAGTTCTTCTGGGAAGGACAACGTGTGCCAGGGTTTTTAGGCAGGACAGCCAGATTGCTCATCCACAAGTTTCAGCAAAATAAAGAGGAAGTCATTCAGGGCCAGTGGGTTACGGAAGCATCCAAAGGACCTCCAACTGGGAGAGGAGGAGGCAGCAGATGAAAGAGGAGACAGAAGGGGACAAGAAAGTCCAGGAAACAGATTTGCAGTAATTAAAGAAGAAAGAGGCAGGGTAATCTTCTAATAAGGATGACTTCCTCTCAAACTTCTCTTCATCTTTCCACCTCCATCAAAAATAAATAAAATGGCAGACACCAGCTCATTAATGGGACGAGTCTGAGTAACAGAGCCTGATGTAGAGAGAGAGAGAGCAGGAAAACTCAATCCTGTGGAATGTATATCCACTTTCCCAGGGAATTGTCAAAACATGTGTTTAGATTCTGCCGCGCGTCTGATCACGTGACTTGAAGCTGAATATGAGAAAACATGTCGAGAGTCACCGAATGTTTTCAGCAGTCAGACCGACCAAATTAAATTAATCTGAACAACAACAAAAAAACCTTCCCTTGCCACGATTTTGGCAGTCATCACAGCACACAAGGTATCTGCAGAGTCACAATCGCTGGGTTAGAATCATAGAATCCCTACAGTGCAGAAGGAGGCCATTCAGCCCATCGAGTCCGCACCGACCACAATCCCACCCAGGCCCTATCCCCATAACCCCATGCATTCACCCTAGCTGGTCCCCGTCACACTAGGGTCAATTTTGCATGGCTAATCCACCTAACCCGCACATAGTATTTACGGAACAGAGGACACACAGAGGGGGTGAGACTAATTGGATAGCACTTTCAAAAAGCAGCCATGTTGACCCGAATGGCCCCTCCTGTTTTGTATCAGTCCAGGCATTTACAACAAGGTGAAGTCACGGACAGAACAGGTATGGAGAAACTGAGCGAGTCAGTATTTCTATGGTCACAAGGAATTTCATAGAATCCCTACAGTGCAGGAGGAGGCCATTCAGCCCATCAAGTCTGCACCAGCTCTCCAAAAGAGCATTTGACCCAGGCCCACCCCCCCCACCCCCACACTATCCCCGTGACCCTGCGCATGTCCAAAGATGTGCGAGTTAGGTTGATTGGCCGTGGTAAATTGATCCTGGTGTCAGGGGAATTAGCAGGGTAAATATATGGGGTTATGGCCGAAGTGGGATTGTGGTCGGTGCAGACTCAATGGGCCGAATGGCCTCCTTCTGCACTGTAGGAATTCTATGATTCTCCGTACCATGGCTAATCCACCTAACCAGTATGTCTTTGGACTGTGGGATGAAACCAGAGCACCTGGAAGAAACCCACGCAGACACGGGTAGAATGTGCAAACTCTGCACAGACAATCATCCAAAGTTGGAATTGAATGCAGGTCCCTGGCACTTTGAGGCAGCAGTGCTAACCACTGTGCCCGCTGCCACCGTGTCGCCCTTGAAGTCAACGTTAAAGATCAGCGATGATCTTATTGAATGGCAGCACAGGCTCGAGGGCTTGAATGCCCATTTACCGCCCCTATTTCTTAAATTGTGCCCTTAAAGCCTCCAATAGCTCTTCACAGAACTGCAAACGCAAAGAAAATTTGGGAATTCAGACATGACACAAGTGCCTAGGTAAGTTTTATAGAGGAGAGAGTGCCAGAGATATTTGGTGAGGAATTATCTAGCAGCTGAAGGCATGGCGTCCAATGGTGGGATGAAGAAAGTGAGGGATGCGCAACAGATTGGAGTTGGAGCTGGGATCCATTTCTCTATTTAAGACCGAGTTGTGAAGTAAGGGAGGAGACTCATGGGGGGCAAATTCCACACAATTCTCTGAAGGCAGAGATCCCGGGGGGGTGAGGCCACAGAGGGATTTGAACGTTGCAGAACTTAAGTATGGCTAGAAAGAAAGATATGTTGCCAAAGTTTTTCATCTTGCACTCATCATGCTAAATGCAAGAATATCAAATTTCAAACAATCACTACACTAACAACCAATTTAAGATCATTAGTTGTGCTCATAGCGTTGCTCATTTACACACGGGAGGAGCAACATACATTTATACACAGTGACCAGTTCACTGCAAACAAAAGGAATATGTTCAAGACTTGAATGTCTCAGGAGCTTCGAGGAGTCTATGGTTTCCCAATAGTTTTGCCATGGCAACAACATTGGCCAGAGTCGCCAACAATTCGGCACCCTTTTCACCCGTAATTTAAATTGCTAAGATTGTTTGAAATTTAGCTTTCTTGTGTTTGTCCTGATGCATGCAAGAAAAAGATCTTCAGCAGCCTGTCTCTCGTGGGTCAGCGTGTATAGAGGGCAATGGGTGAATGGGACTTGGTGCACAGTGGCAGGCACTGCTGCCTTATAACACCAGGGGCCCGGGTTCAATTCCCGGCTTGGGTCACTGTCTGCCTGGAGTCTGCACATTCTCCCCGTGTTTGCATAGGTTTCCTCCGGATGCTCCGGTTTCCTCCCACAGTTCCAAAGATGTGCGGGTTAGGTGGATTGACCATACAAAATTGTCCTTAGTGTCAGGGGGACTGGCTGGGGTAAATACATGGGGTTATGGTTAAGA
Organism: Mustelus asterias; assembly: GCF_964213995.1. Classification (NCBI taxonomy): domain Eukaryota; kingdom Metazoa; phylum Chordata; class Chondrichthyes; order Carcharhiniformes; family Triakidae; genus Mustelus; species Mustelus asterias. Next base: position 104,096,778 of record NC_135811.1, read on the forward strand.
TTGAAAGGGTGCAGAGGAGATTTACAAGGATGTTGCCTGGATTGAGTGGCATGCCTTATGAGGATAGGCTGAGGGAGCTCGGTCTTTTCTCCTTGGAGAGACGAAGGATGAGAGGAGACCTAATAGAGGTGTATAAGATGTTGAGAGGCATAGATCGGGTGGACTCTCAGAGGCTTTTTCCCAGGGTGAAAATGTCTGCTACGAGAGGACACAGGTTTAAGGTGCTGGGGGGTAGGTACAGGGGAAATGTTTGGGGTAAGTTTTTCACACAGAGGGTGGTGGGCGAGTGGAATCGGCTGCCGTCAGTGGTGGCGAAGGCGAACTCAATAGGGTCTTTTAAGAGACTCCTGGATGAGTACATGGAGCTTAATAGGATGGAGGGTTATAGGTAGGTCTAGAAGGTAGGGATGTGTTCGGCACAACTTGTGGGCCGAAGGGCCTGTTTGTGCTGTAGTTTTTCTATGTTCTATGGGGATAGGGCCTGGGTGGGATTGTGGCTGGTGCAGACTCGATGGGCCGAATGGCCCACTCCTGCAATGTATGATTCTATAAGTTAGTTTAGAGTCAGATTTAGATGAGTGCAGGGTTATGGAGGATGGGAGGCAGGAGACTGGCCAAGGGAATGTTGGGACAGTCAAATCCAGAGCTAACCGAAGCACGGTCGAAGATTTCAGCAGCAGTTGAGCTGAGGCAGATGCGGCGCTGGGCTTCGAGTATAAATCTTTGTGACGGAGAGGATACGGGTTGTCAAACTCTGAATAAGAAACTAAATGTAAAAATATTCGCGTGGCAACTCAATATTCAAGTTCCATATCTTGCAGCAAATCCATCAGTTTTTAGAAATATATATTTCCTTCATCAGAACATCAAAACCAAGCCTTCATTCTCCTGTTTCTGGGAATTTTGCATGCTTTGGACAACCATATTATACACTGCAGGAATCACTGCAGCCCCAGTACAAGAATTTCAGCAGTCAAAAACTGAAGTCTATCAACAGCTGTGGAGAGGAGTGTATCACACACACACTGCCACGTACATCCGAGTCTCTACTTAAAAACACACACAAAAAAACCAGAAACACATGAAGCACCAACAAACCCAATTATTCAAGGCTGGAAAATCAGAGGCACTTTTCAAAATTGTATAGCTGGCAAAGGATTCAGGTTAGAGTGCCGTAGGCTCAGTGAGTGGATGATTCTGTACCAAGTCTATGTGGTTGACTCTCAACTACCCTCGGGCAACTAGCGACGGGCAATAAATGCTGGCTAGCCAGCGATGCCAATGTCCTGCGAATGAATAAAAAGAGGTTATGGACAGGAGCTCTAACCCACCGAAATGTGGGCTTGCATCCCAGTGAGAGACCACTACATAGTGGCAAATGTGGTCTTTAGGGCGAGACATTGAGTCAAGTTCCCCGTCTTCCCTCGCAGGTGAGGGTAAAGGATCCCATGGCATGATTTCAAAGTGGAAGGGGGGAGTTCTCACTGGAACCTCAGCCAATATTCGTCCCTCAGTCAAATCACAAATTATCCGGTCAACTTTTTCTTATTCATTGATAGGATGTGGGTGGGCCAGCATTTATTGCCCATCCCCGGGGACATTTAAGAGTCAACCATAATTGCTGTGGCTCTGGAGACACATGTAGGCCAGACCAGGTAAGGATGGCAGATTTCCTTCCCTAAAGGACGTTCGTGAACCTGATGGGTTTTTAAACGACAATTGGCAATGGTTTCATGGTCATCATTAGACTTTTAATTCCAGATTTTACCATCTGCTAAGGTGGAATTCGATCCCAGTTCCACGGAGCACCACCCTGGGGACGAGATTTCACAGCTTCGTTCATCCCAAAATCGTAAAATCCCACACAAGGTCAATGGACCTTCCCATTGCCCGCCCCTCGATTCCTGTGGCGGGCCGGGCGGTGAAATTCCAGCCAGAGTCTGTCTCTGGATTACTAATCCAGCGACAATACCACTGCGCTACTGCCTCCCCATGTTGTTTGTGGGATCTTGCGGGCTTATCGCATTTTCCACATTGCAATGGTGACTACATGTAAAAGGGCTCCATTGGTCGCTCTTGTGCTCTGGGAAGTCCTACGGTCTTGAAAGGTACCGCAGAGATACAAGACTTTCCATTATTCCCCTCCCCCCTTAAATTGAAGCAATTTCAATAATGGCTACACTGATCATAAAGAAGCTCAGGTTTCCAACTTGCTGGGTTGACAAGAAATTAAACGATTGCGTTCGTTCATTCCCCAAATGAAAACTGATTGACAAAATGAGTATCCCTGGTGGCTCATTGGAGTCAGACTTGAGTCCAGTCTGTGCTGAGTCAGCTCATCTCAGCCGGGGAATCAATGACAAAATGAAATCCGATGTAGATTAATATTAAAGAGAGTGGAACAAAGGGACGGACCTAATGAAAAAACAGAAAATGCTAGCAACATGCGTCAGGCAGACAGCACCAGCAGAGAGAGAAACAGGGTCCACGTGTCAACATTAACTCAGTTTTTTCTCTCTCTTACACTTGCTGCCAAACCAGCTCAACCTACAGAAGCTCCATTTTGAACTGGTCTGGGAATGAAATCCAGCACCGAGTTGGATGTGTTGGGGAAGGAGGTGACCAGTAGCGGATCACACAGATGTTGGGCATGGGACTCCGGCGTTGAAAAGTTCAGGAATGCCCCCTGACAGAGGTGACAACTCCACCCACCGATCAAACACAATCAGCTCCAACGCAAAGTCGTGTTTTTGTCCAAACACAATTAGAAAATCACCTTTAATATGTTCACGTCAGATCTGGAAGGGGAATATTTACAGTTACCACGGGCGAACACAGACTTTTGGAGTTATTTTGCTACTTGGCCGTTTCTCAGACGAGGACTTTGCCTGCCTTTCTCTTTCCAGCACAGACATTCTTTCTACAAGCGATTATTAAATAAAGCCCTGGGGAGAATAGTCAAATTGTTAGCAGCTGACCAGCCAACACTTGGGAGGACAGAATATTTGTTGCAGCTTTCAAAACTGGCACTGCTCTCTCCCGCAACCAGTGTTTTAAAACATCAAGCTTTCTGTCAAGTGGCTCTATCCCCTCACCCCGTGATCATAGCCTGGCAATGGAGAGTAGATCAACTTGCCAGGGCTATGTGGAGAAATTAGAAGAAATAAACTGTAAACTGGATGGGGCAATTAACACTAAAACAGAGAGAGACACACACAGAGAGACCGAGCAACCGACAGAGAGAGACACACACAGAGAGACCGAGCAACCGACAGAGAGAGACACACACACAGAGACCGAGCAACCGACAGAGAGAGACACACACACAGAGACCGAGCAACCGACAGAGAGAGACACACACACAGAGACCGAGCAACCGACAGAGAGAGACACACACACAGAGACCGAGCAACCGACAGAGAGAGACACACACACAGAGAGACCGAGCAACCGACAGAGAGAGACACACACACAGAGACCGAGCAACCGACAGAGAGAGACACACACAGAGAGACCGAGCAACCGACAGAGAGAGACACACACAGAGAGAGAGTGACAGAGACAGAGAAAGAGACAGAGAGAAAGAGAGAGACATAGAGACAGAGAGAGACAGAGAGAAAGAGAGAGACAGAGAGACCGAGCAACCGACGGAGAGAGAGAGAGAGACACAGAGAGAGAGACAGAGACACACACACAGGGAGAGAGAGAGAAACAGAGGAGAGGGACCGAGACAGAGAGAGAGAGACACACACACACACAGGGAGAGAGAGAGAAACAGAGGAGAGGGACCGAGACAGAGAGAGAGAGACACACACACACACACAGGGAGAGAGAGAGAAACAGAGGAGAGGGACCGAGACACACGCACAGGGGGAGGGACCGAGACACACGCACAGGGGGGAGAGGGACAGAGACACACGCACAGGGGGTAGAGGGACAGAGACACACGCACAGGGGGGAGAGGGACAGAGACACACGCACAGGGGGGAGAGGGACAGAGACACACGCACAGGGGGGAGAGGGACAGAGACACACGCACAGGGGGGAGAGGGACAGAGACACACGCACAGGGGGGAGAGGGACAGAGACACACGCACAGGGGGGAAGAGGGACAGAGACACACGCACAGGGGGGAGAGGGATAGAGACACACGCACAGGGGGGAGAGGGACAGAGACACATGCACAGGGGGGAGAGGAACAGAGACACACGCACGGGGGGGAGAGGGACAGAGACACACGCACAGGGGGAGAGGGACAGAGAGTGAGAGCTTTTCCTCCTCTCTGCCACATGAGGGTATCCCCTTTCACCACCCCACACAAGAAAAAACTAACATGAATAATAACATATAATTTTTAAGAAGAAAAAGGCCCAGGGGAGAAGACGACAACAAGCCACAAGATAAGGGCAAGGCATCTCAGGGAGCAACAAGGGTTGGACGTGAGCTGAAAGAAACGTGGCAGAGCACGAAGATAAGGGGACGTGTCCTCTCTCTGTCTGGCCCCAAAAATCACACTGAATTTACATACACAAACAGCACGTTCAGCCCAACTGGACGATACTGGTGCATAAGCTCCACACAAGCCTCCCTTTTTTACCTCACCCTCCACACCAAAGGGAGACGCCTAGTCAGTGCCGGCTATGTCAGGGTACATTTTGGGCACAAACTTGGTGAACAAGTCTGTAAAAAAAATTATTCAGTAAATGGTACAGTTGGATGTGTCATAACAAAACTACCCATCCACTGTAATCGCCAAATGTTATTTTCCAAAAGGAGTTTACTTAATTTGCATTCCGATTGCCTCAACACAACCTGCTTTCACCATCTCCCATCTGTCCCGTTAATTGGATACTCGGTCTCTGAAATATTGTTTTCAGAGATTGGTTTTGAATTAAAATCTTACAGGCAGTTTTTAAATCTGAGGTTTCCAGGTCTTGACCAAGGCTCGAACTTCTTTGGACACCACAAATAGCCCATGTCTGTGTATCGTTCCTGGCTTGTCTACAGGTTTGTACTAACTAGTGACATTCTCCATGTTAATTTGACAGATTCAAGGTCAGTTCATGCAAAGATATGGAAAACATACAGGCTCCACCGATTGTGGAAATGTGGCAGTTTGTATTTGCCTAGTGCAATCAAAGGCTAAAATAAAGACAATTCGAGTAGATGTAGGTCCCTCTCAAGAGGCTAAAGTCAAGCCATGTGGTTCATAGAATCCCTCCAGTGCACTAGGAGGCCATTCAGCCCATCGAGTCTGGATCGACTCTCCGACAGAGCTTCTTACCCAGGTCCTATCCCTGTAACTCCACATAGTTACCCCACTAATCCCCCTCACCTACACATCTTTGGACACTAAGGGGGCAATTTAGCATGGCCAATCCACCTAACCTGCACATCTTTGGACTGAGGGGGGAAACTGGAGCACCCGGAGGAAACCAACGCAGAACGGGGAGAACTTGCAAACTCCACACAGTTACCCAAAGCCGGGAATCGAACCCGAGTCCCTAATGCTGTGAGGCAGCAGTGCTAACCACTGTGCCACCGTGCCACCCAGCAACATGGTTGGCAGCATTCCTGCCTCCAGCTCAGAAGGTTGCGGGTTCAAGTCCAACTCCAGGGACTTGACATAAACTTCAGGCTGGCATGCTCAGTGCAGCGCCAAGGGTGTGCTGTTGGCAGACGTGCCATCCTTTGGATGAGACGTAAACCGAGGACCTGTCAGCCATTTCAGGTGGACGCAAAAGATCCCATGGCATTAACAAGAAGAGCAGTAGCGTGATCCTGGGTTCCCCGACCAATATTTATTCCTCAACCAACATTACTAAGACAAGTCATCCAGTCAATATCACATTTCTGTTTAAAGACCTTGTGGGTACAAAATTAGCTGCCACATTTCAACACATCAAAGGTGCTGCAACAGTTATGAAATATTTTGGGATGTCCAGAGGCTAAGAAAGGTTCTATATAAATGCAACCTGTTCCTTCTAGTTAATGCAGCTCCAGATGCCAATATATAGGGTGGCACGGTTAGCACTGCTGCCTCAAGCATCAGGGATCCGATTCCCGGCTTGGGTCACTATGCAGAATTTGCATGTTCTTCCTGCATCTGTGGGGGTTTCCTCCGGTTTCCTCCCACAGTCCGAAAGATGTGCTGGTTAGGTGCATTGACCACGCTAAATTCTCCCTCAGTGTACCCGGAGTGTGGCGACTCGGGGATTTTCACAGTAACTTCATTGCAGTGTTAATGTAAGCCTACTTGTGACACTAATCAATAAACTTTTTATAAATTCAGTTTTCTTATGTTGGCTGCAAGATACATTAGGTACAAGATCCAAGCTGTATATTTCAGGTACTGAAACAGTTTCAAGAACGTAACAGCCACAGGGAATTTTTAAACCACTGCAAATTGGGGGAAGCCACAAACTGCCCAAACCTTGCCCCGAATGGTATCAGGCAAGTTTCTAGACGCCTTACAAGAGGGAACGGCAAACCCAGGCTGCTCCAATCATATTTAAGGATGTTCTCTGCTGCAGATTCAAATTTGAAACTTGAACCCAGGTCAGATTTGGGAGTGAATTTCACACAGTCGCTCAGATCAAATCAGACACAAAAGGCAACTTTAAAATTGTCTCCTTTTTAATGAGAAGCTGGGATCTAATGGGTCACTTATTCAACACATTAATTCCTCATGCATGCCAACCAATATCTGAGGAGCCATTAATTGGGATTTTCAAACACAAACAAATCATAGAATCAGAGTCCGTACAGTGCAGAAGGAGGCCATTCGGCCCATCGAGTCTGTACCGACCACAATCCCTATTCCTGTAACCTCACTTGTTTACCCTGCTAATCCCCCTGACACTAGGGTCAATTTAGCACGGCCAATCAACCTAACCCACGCACCTTTGGATTGTGGGAGAAAACCGGAGCACCCGGAGGAAACCCACACATTCATGGGGAGAACGTGCAAACTCCACACAGATAGTGACCCGAGACGGGAATTGAACCCGGGTCCCTGGAGCTGTGGGGCAGCAGTGCTAACCACTGTGCCACCGTGCCTGGTCCCTAAACGTGAAAATGTCTTCTGCTAATGGACCCACTTTTTAATTCTAATATTTCCTAGTTATATTCCTGATATCCTGGCCTACACTGCTCCACTCAACCCTACACCCTCGCCCACAGCACCCTACCCCTTTACCCCACCCTCGCCCACCTTGCCCTGCTCAACCCTATACCTTCAGCCACCCTGCCCCATCCGACCTCTTCACCCCATTCTCAGCCATCCTGCCCCAGGAGTAACATTTAACTGGATTGGAAAGGAACTCCTCATCGCTTTGTCCTGTTGCCAGGCTCTGGAGCAGAGATTGAAATGGAAGCCGCAGGAGCAGGTCTGGACATCAAATCTGACCTCTTATTCAGCCCTCAAAGCTGCAGTCACCTCACTGCACATCAAGGGAAACAAATAAATAAACTTCCATTTATATGGCACCCTGCCTGTGCTCACGACATCCCATAGTGCTTTACAGTCAATGGAGTACTTTGAAGTCATTGTTGCAATGTAGGAAACACTGCAGCCAAAGTGCATACAGCAAGATCCCACATAGAACAACATGTTATCTGGTTATCATCTATTTAATAACCAGATAATCTCCTCGAGTGCTGTCGCTCGAGGGATGAATACTGGCCAGACCATTTGCAAGAATTCCCCTTCCTCTAATAACGTCGTGGGATCTTTTGTATCCATCAGAGAGAGCAGGCAGGGCCTCCGTTTAATGTCTCAGCTGAAAGACGGTATCTGCAACAGTGCAGCACCCCCTCAGCAATACACAGAGTATACCGTACAGAGAGATCAGCCTAGGGTATGCACCAAGGTCTCTAAGAAATCAAGCACCAGGCTGTAAGAAAGGGAGCTGTTCACTGCAATTGCCCATTTGCAGATGGCTTTGTCTGCAACAGTATGATAGGCCATGAGCTGTTCGATACTCTCTTTCTGATGTTGGCAGGTTATAGGTAAGTACATCAGCATCCCACCATGAGGGAAGGGTATTCCAACAATCAGCCATTTGACACAAGGTGCAGCACAGATTAGGCATGATCTCATTGAAAGACAGAACAGACTCCATGGGCCGAATGGCCTCCATTTGTTCCCATGTCTTATGGTCTTTTATGGTGTCATGAATTTGTCATAAAAGGAAACTCCATTATCTTGCCTCGCCAAAAAGAAAATAAAATCCTTCTCTCTCCTTAATTGTTTAGCTTAGTTTATTGGAGTTTAAAAGAGTGGGGGGATGACCTGATTGGAGCCTATAAGATCCTGAACAGTCTGGTCCCTGGCGTTGTGAGGCACTGTGCCGCCCCATTTAGTTATGTACGGCACGACTCAAAAGTCAAACCCTTTTTTCATTCCGTGTCCACACATTTAGTTTGGGGGGTGTCACAAGAATATTGCCCGTCCCCCCAGGGAAGCCACTGTTGCGAGGTGCAGCAGCTCAAGTTGTCTTCAGCTAAATCAATGCACCCTCGAGAAACAAACCTGGGACCTTCTGATTTGATCGAATTGGCGACTGTCATGGATGTGATTTGGCAGCCATTTTTGTACAAAGTAAGATCCCACACATGGCAATGGGATGGTCAGTCCATCTATTTTTTTTGATAAAGTCGTGTTATTTGAGAGAGGAATGCTGGCCAGGAAGAACATTGGACTCGGATTGTCTGCAAGTACTTGCAGAACCATAGAGAGAAAACACCACAAATTTTGAAAATAACTTGGAACTACACTTATCTTTCAAGGCGTGCGGCAAAAGGAAAAACATAGCTGCCCATAAAATGCTAATGCATTTTGTTTTACTAAAAAGCAAAACAGACCAATGTACAAATTTTATTCCAAGTTAATTTGCTTATTGGAATGAAATAGAGCTGTTCCTGCAAATGAGTAACTTCTTGCAAATAGTTTCAGATTAACAACAATCTGAGGTATGAATAAACAAAGGAAGTGAAATCTTCATGCCGGCATGGAAATTGACCGTGTCACTTCCTGTTATGAAAGCAGAAACAAAAGTTAACTACTGTGGAAAGCGTAGTTTTGACTCCAAACGCCAAATAAGGCCTCAGCCCAGCGATCTCAAAACACAACCAAAACCTAGCTTCCAGCGTTCTACACTATAATTAAATGTATAGATTATCATCACTCAAACACTCCCAGATGCTACAAAACACTGGGAAAGTCTGGCGAGCGAGGAGGACAGTCAAACAACAAGGGCAAAAGGACCTTCAGCAAGAAAGCTGCCCACGGCTTGGATTGTCCTTGCCTGATATGAGCTGTTGCAGCAGTATCACAGTCAGCTGTTCGCCAAGGCCATACATTGCTCGTGATACATTCAAAACAGCCTGTAGGCGCTGCACCTCTACAGTGCCACAGAGCACCGAGGACATGAGGGTTCCTCAGTCTGACCCAAGTCATCTCAACTCAGCAAGGCCATGGTCAACAGAGTTGAAATTTCAACTCCACACATCTGGGCAGCACTTGGAGGTGCTTTCAATGGCGCCAGTGGGCAACATAGTCACCTCCATGTCACAAGGTTAAGTATACAAGTCCCACATTGGAGACTGGAGTACAAAATCCAGGATAACACTCCAGTGCAGTACTGGAAAGAGGGGAGGCAATGACGCAGTGATATTGTCACCGGTCTAGTAATCCAGAGATCCAGGGCAATATCTGGGGACCCAGGTTCAAATCCCACAACGCCAGATGGTGAAATCTGAATTCAATAAAATCTGAAATTAAAAGTCTAATGAGGATCATAAAACCATTGTCATTTGTTGGAAAAAGTAATGTCCTTTAGGGAAGGAAATCTGCCGTCATTACCTGGTCTCCAGATCCACACAATGTGGTTGACTCTCAAATGCCCTGTCAGATGGAGGATGGTTAGAGATGGGCATTAAATGCTGGCCAAGCCGGCAACAACCATATCCCATAAATTAATTTTTAAAAACTGCAGGAGTGCCGCACTGTCGGACAAGACCTCAAACCAAGAGTTCACCTACCCTCTCGGGTGGATGAAAAAGATGCAGAAGAAAAGCAGGGGGGGATTCCCCACTGGTATCATGGTCAATATTTAGCCCTCAAAATATCATTGATTAAAAGCAGGTTATTATCTGCTTTCTACTTGTGGCAGCTTGCTGTGCACAATCTGGCTGTTGCTTTGCCTTGATTGCAACAATGACTACACTTCACAAAGAGCTTCATTGGCTTTGAAATACTTTGGAACATCCTGGAGTTGTAAAAGACACAACGGAATTGTAAGACTTCCTTTCACATCACAGGAGTGTTTTAGAGAAACCGGCATTCCTCCAGCATCCGAGGAAAGTTCCCATTTTCCACAATTGGATTATTCGACTCAGTGGGCAGAAGACCAGAGAGCTTTAGTTCCTCTTTGACTGCTATCCAGTTAAGGGGAAGTGGGCAGGTGACAGTCAATGAGAGAGAATAGATCTTTTCTCCTCACACAACCCAGCAATACACTTACTTTTAAATTCTATCTTCAAAGTGTGTTGGTGTGTTGTGTGGAGGGAAAGAACAGAAAGGGTTTCCTTCCACTAAAGGATGTTGAGAATGCACAACTCTCCAGGCAGAATAAGTTTGCAGAACTCATTATATTTTTTTGGTAAAAACACAGAAATGAGATCATTCTCCAAGAGGAATTACTGAAGGGATTGGGGAGCGAGCTGAAGTTTGCATGAGGTGAAACATGAAGCAAAGCGCCAAGACAGTCCCAATAGGCTAAATGGCCCGTTGCTGCATTGCAACTTTCCAAAATTCTCCGAATGCAAAGTTCTGTGGTCAGCAATAAGAGGAAACATAAAGAATCCGAGGTCCGTCATTCCAACAAGAGCAGGAATCCCTCATGTAGCAATGGAAGTGGGGGAAGCTGCGTGCTAAAACAAAGGGGGCACAGTACAACACAAGGGCCAAGGGTTTCCAATCCCCTAGGACCCCTTGACAGATCAATAAAAGTGCTCCGCGCTTCTCCCAGATCAGCTATAAATAGCAGCAGGCTCCCGGGGCAAAAATTCTTAGAAATGCCTTTATTGTTCTAACACGAGGCCCAATCGACTGCACAGGAAAGCCCCCTCCGCAGCAGCGCACATTTTTATTTTCCCACAATTTTCCAGCCATATGGTGCAGGGGCTGAGAGCGGGGGTTGGGGGGGGGGGGGGGGGGGGGGAAGGGGAGGTGGAGCTGAATCACAGCCAAATGCACAAATATTCTTGTGCCGTGGACTCACTGGGATCTTGAAATTAACAGTCAAGTCAGTCTGACTAACGGCTAAACGTGACCACAGAAAACCGAAAGATGGGAAGCTGTCACGTTTACCAGGATGAAGTGTTATGGAACTCGTAAGAAAATGTCACTTCATTTCAGGGAAACGAATTAGCCGCAGACTCCAAGAACTTATCTAGATACAACATTTCCAATGACTCAGGATTGATCATTGGATCCAGGTTCGTTCTCACTGCAGTTATATCTGTAATTACAAAAATAGCAGATCTGTAGCACCTTCCACAGTATAAGAGCTTCCAAAAACACGTTGCGGCCAATGAAGTACATTTGTAATGTAGTCACTACTGTAATGTAGAAAACCTTGGCACGCAAGTTCCCACATGCAGCAGATGATCTATCTTTTCGGGATGCTGGTTGAGTGATAAATATTGGCCAGGACACTGGAAAAAAAATCTCCCTGGCTTCAATACAGTGCCATGAATTTTTTTATATCCACAAGAGAACACAGATGGGCCTTGGTTTAACATCACATTATCACATTGCAAAGACAGCACCGTGTCCAATATAGCTCTCCTTTCAGTAACTGCACTTGCTTGAACCCCAGTTTTCTTTTTTCTATTTACAGGACGTGGACTTCGCTGGCCAGGCCCAACATCTGTTGCCCGTCCCGAGCTGCCCTTCAGAAGGTGGTGGTGAGCTGCCTTCTTGAACCGTTGCAGTCCCTGACGTGTAGGTACACATGATGTAGAGATGCCGGCGTTGGACTGGGGTAAACACAGTAAGAAGTCTCACAACACCAGGTTAAAGTCCAACAGGTTTATTTGGTAGCAAATACCATAAGCTTTCAAGGAGCAGCGCTCCGAAAGCTTATGGTATTTGCTACCAAATAAATCTGTTGGACTTTAACCTGGTGTTGTGAGACTTCTTACTGTAGGCACACCCACAGTGTTGTTTGAGAGGGAATTCTAGGATTTTGACCCAGTGACAGTGAAGGAACAGCGATATATGTCCAAGTCGGATGGTGAGTGATTGAAGGGGAACTTCCAGGTTGTGATTTGATTCGATTTATTATTTTTTTTCTATGTTCTATTATCACATGTATTAGAATACAGTGAAAAGTATTGTTTCTTGAGCGCTATACAGACAAAGCATACCATTCATAGAGAAGGAAACGAGAGAGTGCAGAATGTAGTGTTACAGTCATAGCTAAGGTGTAGAGAAAGATCAACTTAATGCAAGGTAAGTCCATTCAAAAGTCTGACAGCAGCAGGGAAGAAGCTGTTCCTGAGTCGGTTGGTACGTGACCTCAGACTTTTGTATCTTTTTCCCGAAGGAAGAAGGTGGAAGAGAGAATGTTCAGAGTGCGTGGGGTCCTTAATCATGCTGGCTGCTTTGCCGAGGCAGCGGGAAGTGTAGACAGAGTCAATGGATGAGAGGCTAGTTTGCGTGATGGATTAGGCTACATTCACAACTTTTTGTAGTTTCCTGCGGTCTTGGGCAGAGCAGGAGCCATACCAAGGATGCTTTCTACGGTGCATCTGTAAAAGTTGGTGAGAGTTGTAGCTGACGCCAAATTTCCTTAGTCTTCTGAGAAAGTAGAGGCGTTGGTAGGCTTTCTTAACTATAGTGTCGGCATGGGGGGACCAGGACAGGTTATTGTTGATCTGGACACCTAAAAACTTGAAGCTCTCGACCTTTTCTACTTCATCACTGTTGATGTAGACAGGAGCATGTTCTCCTCTACGCTTCCTGAAGTCGATGACAATCTCCTTCGTTTTGTTGACATTGGAGGGAGAGATTATTGTTACCGCACCATAGAACCATAGAAAATTACAGCTCAGAAACAGGCCTTTTGGCCCTTCTTGTCTGTGCCGAACCATTTTTTGCCTAGTCCCACTGACCTGCACTTGGACCATATCCCTCCACACCCCTCTCATCTATGAACGCGTCCAAGTTTTTCTTAAATGTTAAAAGTGACCCCGCATTTACCACTTTATCCGGTAGTTCATTCCACACTCCCACCACTCTCTGCGTGAAGAAGCCCCCCTCTAATATTCCCTTTAAACTTTTCTCCTTTCACCCTTAACCCATGCCCTCTAGTTTTTTTCTCCCCTAACCTCAGTGGAAAAAGCCTGCTTGCATTCACTCTATCTATACCCATCAAAATCTTGTACACCTCTATCAAATCTCCCCTCATTCTTCTACGCTCCAGGGAATAAAGTCCCAACCTATTCAATCTCTCTCTGTAACTCAGCTTCTCAAGTCCCGGCAACATCCTTGTGAACCTTCTCTGCACTCTTTCAACCTTATTTACATCCTTCCTGTAACTAGGTGACCAAAACTGTAACCAATACTCCAAATTCGGCCTCACCAATGCCTTATATAACCTTACCATAACACTCCAACTTTTATACTCGATACTCTGATTTATAAAGGCCAATGTGCCAAAGGCACTCTTTACAACCCTATCCACCTGTGACATCACTTTTAGGGAATTCTGTACCTGTATTCCCAAATCCCTCTGTTCAACTGCACTTTTCAGCGTCCTACCATTTACCCTGTACGTTCTTCTTTGGTTTGTCCTTCCAAAGTGCAATATCTCACACTTGTCTGCGTTAAATTCCATTTGCCATTTTTCAGCCCATTTTTCTAGCTGGTCCAAATCCCTCTGCAAGCTTTGAAAACCTTCCCCACTGTCCACTACACCTCCAATCTTTGTATCATCAGCAAACTTGCTGATCCAATTTACCACATCATCATCCAGATCACCAGTTCACCAGATTCTCTACCTTATTCCTGTACTCTGTCTCGTCATTGTTTGAGATCTGACCCACTACGGTGGTGTCATCAGCAAACTTGAAAATCGGGGGTTGGAGAGGAATTTGGCCACACAGTCATAGGTGTATAAGGAGTATAGTAGGAGGCTGAGAACACAGCCTTGTGAGGATGATCATGGAGGAGGTATTGTTGCCTATCCTTACTGATTGTGGTACACCCAGCTATCTGCTGCTTTTGTCCTTCTCAATGGTAGTGGCCATGGGTTTGGGAGGTGCTGCTTAAGGAACCTTGGTGAGTTCCTGCAGTGCATCTTGTAGATGGTACACACTGCTGCCAGATTGTCAGTGGTAGCAACAAGATGCTGTGATTCACCTTGCAGGATCAGGGGTAGGACCTCGTGCTTGGATTAAAAAGTCCAAATTCACAAGGAGTTAAAATATGGCAGTAGGATTCATCTTGCTTATGCTGGAGTAAGAATCTCTGGGAGTGGAACCTCACAGTGAAATACAGTTGAGATTTAAAGTTCCCACGCTGAGAAAGGAAAAGAACAGAAGCAAATCCTACAGAGCTGATCTTAGACTGGTTCTGGGAGCATTGAATGTCCACATATGGACAGTGTAAAATATCTTAAGTGTGTTTTTCTTGTGTTAAATGATAAAGGGGAATGTTTTCTTTGGTGACTTAAAAGTATAAGTCATCTCCAAAGATGTTGTTTAGTCAAAAGTGCTTTTTAGTCGTGTGTTACAGTAAAAGTCTTAAAACAAGAAATCTTGTCCTTTCAGCTATTAACTGGGAGTTCAATTTTTTTCACAAGTTATCAGTCTCTTATGGAGATCAGGACATAAATAAAAACACTAAGATTTGTTGGGAGCTTCATTCTATTTTGTCCTTGGAGCAAGACTTGTGCCACTAGTTCCAGATATTCAGCTTTCATACATTGGCAGTAATTCCAGAGTGAACTTACTAAGTTTGCTAATATTGGCCAATGGACAATTGGACAATGCAAAAGCAAATTGATGACTATGTAAGTAACTCGGGACATGGGGATCACATCCAAAGTTTAAATCCAAGATTTAATGATGTCCATGCATGCTGGCTCTCAAAAACAAAAGAGAGTTTGGACTCCATTTCCCATTACCTTAGTCACTCGCCACATATAGCTGTGACTCAGTGGATGGCACTTTCCTCTCTAGTTGGAAGGTTGTGGGTTCACGTCTCAATCCAACGAAGGACCCCCCAAAGCCTGTCCACCATCTACAAGGCGCTAGTCACAAGTGTGATGGAATATTCTCCACTTGCCTGGATGAGTGCAGGAATAGTTAGGATGAGTGCAACAATAGTCAGGAAGCTCAACACCATCCAGGGCCTGCTTGACAAGCACCCCATCCATAAACATTCAATCCCTCCACCTCCGACAGAGCATCTTACCCAGGCTCTATCCCTGTAACCCCGTGTATTTTACCCTGCTAATCCCTCTAACCTAACGTTTTGGGACACTAAGAGGCAAGTTAGATGATGGTCGTCTTCTTGAAACAGATAGGGACCTCAGATTGTTATCAAGAGAGATTGAAGATGTCTGCTGATTAATCAGCGACAGTGAAGCGATCAGAAGTTTGAAATTTGATACATAGTCAATTTCTAGGAAACCACATGCTGCAGGTACCTCACTAAAGCCACCACACCGACCACTAATACTTGAGACTGTTAACATGCTTTAGTGATCTGGAACACACTATAGCTTGTTTCATTGTCTTGTGGAAGCCAGAGAAACCAAAATGCATTGTAAACGGGCGAACGGAAAGACTCGTGACCCATCCTCGGGATGAAAATAATCCTGATTTATTCATAGTTTGTGAAGCCATCCGAGTCCACAAATTAGATTACGACCCAACTGGATGCAGCTATAACCTCATTAGACACATACCAGGCGTCTTATCCTGCAATTGACAACCACCAATTGCAATTGTCTGTTTTTTAAATTGAGAAACAGAAAAGTGAGGGGTCCAAAGTCACAGCAGGTCACCAGCCAAGTTGAATTTCAGGAGGGATGGAAAGTGAAGGAAGCAAGTCAAAAGCAATGGTTATAACTCTACCCAAGTGGTAACACCCTAATTTCCCAGTCAGAAGATTGCAGGTTCAAATCCCACCTCGGGACTTCAGCTTATGCATAACCTCGGCCGAACCTCACAGCAGGACAGAGGGAATACTGCACTGTTCAGGGTGCTAGCCTTCAGATGACACACACTATACTGATGCCTTATCCGTTGTCTCAGGTGAACACTAATGACCCAAGGGAGAGCCAGCAGGGGGGTATGCTTCATGGCCTGGCCAGCATTCATCCCTAACCAACATCACCTAAAGCAGATTATCTAGTCAGTCATTCGGTTCGTTGCTCTTTGTGGGATCTTGCTGTGCACAAATCGGCCATCCTTCCTCTGACATTACAGCAGTGAAGGTTGCGATAAGAGCAGATAGAGAGAAGATATTTTGCTTTGTGGGGTACACCATAACCAGAGGCCATCCATCTGAGGTGATCATGAAGAAATCTAATTGGGAATTCAGAAGACACTTCAAGCGTGGTGAGAATGTGGAATCCGCTGCCACGGCAAGTGGTTGACGCCAACTGTGTAAATGCATTTAAGCGGAAGCAGACAAACAAATGAGGGAGAAGGGAATAATGGGTTACATTGATAGCCTTACATGTGGAAAGAGGGAGAGAGGTTGTTCAAGTGAAGCATCTTGGACCATTTGGCACAATGGCCCGTTTCCCTTTTTTATTCATTCACGGGATGTGGGCGTCGCTGGCTAGGCCAGCATTTATTGCCCTTCAGATGGTGATGATGAGCTGCCTTCTTGAACCACTGCAGTTCTTGAGGCAGTCGGTACACCCACAGTGCTGTTCGGGAGGGAGTTCCCGGGTTTTGACCCAGTGACAGTGAAAGAACGGTGACATATTTCCAAGTCAGGATGGCGTGCGTCTTGGAGGGGAACTTGCAGATGGTGGAGTTCCCAGATATCTGCTGCCCTTGTCCTTCTAGATGGTAGCAGTCATGGGTTTGGAAGGTGCTGCCTCAGGAACCGTGGTGAGTTGCTGTAGTGCATCTTGTAGATGGTACACACTGCTGATGCTGTGTGCCAGTGGAGGAGGGATTGAAGGTTTATGGATGGGGTGCTAATCAAGTGGACTTCTTTGTCCTGGATGATGTCAAGCTTCTTGAGTGTTGCTGGAGCTGCACCCATCCAGGCAAGTGGAGAATATCCCATTACACTCCTGACTTGTGTCTTACAGATGGTGGCTTCAATACTATGTAATAACGACATGTCAGACAAATGTTAATTGGTTGGAAGGTGCTGTGGGACATTCTGAAAGGTCCCCTATATACATGGAAGTTCTCTCTTTCCTTTCAGCACAGCAGTGTTTGAGCCCATGGTATCAGAAGCCAAGGCAATAAACACAAAATAAAAGTTGGAAGGAACTAGGGCCGGAAAGACTTCTGTTCAATGTATTTCAGAGTGTGGGGAGTGGGCAAATATCATGCCGTACTCATTATATTGTTCCACACCCGGGAATGAATAATCATTTTGAAGAATTTTAATGTGTTGTTATAAATAACAACTGATATTATCACAACTAAATCATCAGCTTTTTCAAATGGAGAGAACAGGGAGCAGGAAGCGTTTTTCACTGTGCGTACGGAATACAAAACTGCCACCATCCTCCACAGATCCGATTGCTGTTCTACGGAGATGGAACTGATTTCCCTCTTCTGTTACCTCACCCCCACCCCTCCCCACCCCCACTGCCTGCCAGCACCCCTTCAACCCCACCTACCCCCACCACCCCCATCCACCCCTGCCAGCACTCCCTCAACCCCCACTCACCCCCGCCAGCACCCCCTCAACCCCCACCCACCCACCCCCTCACCACCTCTCAACCCCCACCACCTGCCAGCACCCCCTCAACTCCCACCCACTCCCTCAACCCCCACCCCACCTCCACCACCCCTCAAATCCACCACCCCGTCAAGCCCCACTCACCCCCATTCTCTCACCCCCCCCCCCCACCAACTTCCGCTATCACCATCTGAATTCCCACCCACCCCCTCACCACCCATCTCCTCCACCACCGCCACCCTTTCAAACCCCACCCACCCCACCACCACCCCTCAATTCCCACCCACCTCCGTCACTTCCATCCACCCTGACTCCTAATTCTCTGCCTTCCAGGGAAAATCAGGTTTTTTAAAAAAAGAAACTTCTCTTTGAGGTTTGGATCCCCTCTACATGCAGACAAAGCTACTCAGTGGAGCACTGACCAAGTTGCTTTCACTGGCACAGCAGCCCTGGAATTAGGTGCAGTTATGGTTAGGTGTTCAACCCTTCACGCAGAAACATTAGCCCTGGAAGATGCACTGGGTCCGAGGTCCAGCGCAGAATAACAGGGCCACTCTTCTGCTTTGAACTAAAAAATCCAACTCAAAACAAAGAAAAATGTTGCCTCTCTGCTGCTGGCCCAGGAGAGCAGCACGATTCAACGCTGCACACGCAGTTGCACTGACAAGTTGTGCCAATCTCAAAATCAAATGTCAGACAGGATGCCAATTCTGGCTGGACATTGATTCAACTCATAAAGCTGAACTATGAACACATCAATCGGACGTGGTTGCCGTACGTATCCTCAGAACCCAATTTCCTTTTAGGGAACTGTTTCACGAATGGGAGACGATGACCTAGTGGTATTATCACCAAACTATTAATGCAGAAACTCAGCTAATGTTCTGGGGAACCCGGGTTCGAATTCCGCCACGGCAGATGGTGGAATTTGAATTCAATTTTAAAAATCTGGAATTAGGAATCTACTGATGACCATGAAACCATTGTTGCAAAAACCCACCTGGTTCACTAATGTCCTTTAGGGAAGGAAATCTGCCGTCCTTACTCAGTCTGGCCTACATGCGACTCCAGACCCACAGCAAATGTGGTTGACTCTCAACTGCCCTCCAAGGGCAACTAGGGATGGGCAATAAATGTTGGCCCAACCAGCGACACCCATGAACCATGAATGAATAAAAAGTGCTGCTGAAGTTAGACAAAGGAAAGTAGTTCTAAGTTTTAAGTTTATTTATTAGCGTCACAAGTAGGATTACATTAACACTGCAGTGAAGCTACTATGAAAACTAGGGGAGAGATTTAAACACTAATACACAAGAAATTCTAAACATAAACAGAAGATTGTGGAAATACTCAGCAGGTTCAGCAGCATCTGTGGCGAGAAACAAGGAATGGTTTGGATTTTCCGGCTCTCCCCACCGGCAGCATCTCCAACCCCCTCGACTATTTTTTACAGCCACTAAATGGGAGCAATGGAAAATCCCATGGACAGCAGCGGGACTGGAAGACCCTGCCGACAACTAATCAATGGCAGGCGCCTCCACTGTCACAAAACATACCGTGGGGAGTGGAAAGTCCTGCCAACATTTCAAGACAATGACCTCTCATCAGAACGTTAACTCTGTTTCTCCCCCCGCAGATGCTGCCTGACCTGCTGAGTACTTCCGGCATTTTCTATTTTGATTTATTTTATTCGACACATTTAAAGGTATTGGACAAGCGGTGAAGAGAAGAGGAAGTTTCTTTTAGAAAATAGTGAGTGATAATGACCCAAACTCATCGCCTACAAGGGTGATGGAACCAGAGACAATGATTTCATAAAGGAAGTTGGAAAGGGAATGGAGGATGGTGAAATTGCATTAAGATAGAGCAGGGGAATGACAATGATCAGATTACTTTACAGAGAGCCTGCAGGACTCGATTGGGTGAATGGCCTCCTTCTATACTGTAAATGCAGTGGTGCACGGTGGCACAGTGGTTAGCACTAGTGCCTCAGTGCCAGGGACCCAGGTTCAATTCTGGCCTTGGGTCACTCACTGTGTGTGTGGAGTTTGCACATTCTCCCCGTGTCTGCATGGGTTTTCCTCCGGGTTCTCCGGTTTCCTCCCACAGTCCAAAGATGTGTGGGTTAGGTTGATTGGCCATGCTAAATTGACCCTTAGTGTCAGGGGGACTAGCAGGGTAAACATGTATAAACAGGCGGATACAATTTTGTCTTTTAAAAAGCATTTAGACAGTTACATGGGTAAGATGGGTATAGAGGGACATGGGCCAAATGCAGCCAATTGGATGAGCTTAGAGGTTTAAAAAAAAAAGGGCGGCATGGGCAAATTGGGCCGAAGGGCCTGTTTCCATGCTGTAAACCTCTGTGACTCTATGTGGGGTTGTGGGAGTAGGGCCTGGGTGGGATTGTGGTCAGTGCAGACTCGATGGGCCAAATGGCCTCCTTCTGCATTGTCGGGATTCTATGATTCTAATGGCTCAATGACTGTACCGCCCCACCCAGTCAAACAGCCCTTTCCTTGCCACCCATTCTAATTATTTCATAACCACTAGATGAAAGTGTTCAAAAGGAAAAAAATACAGACCTTTAATGTCCTTGTATAATTTCCCCTGGAATTGCCACAGCAACATGCAAGAGATTAATGTTTTATTCCTGGAGGCTGCAAGTTAATCTTGAAGGATCGGCAACCCTAGATACACAGTCATCACATCTAATAATCGTTCATGTAGAGAATTAAAGCCATCGTAAAATAAGTTGGATGTGCTATTTACCCAAATGGTGTCCTCCAGTAAGTAAGGGGATCTCACCCTATTTGCATGGGGAGGGGGTGGGGGGAAACAAGAAGGGGAATTGTTTGGGGATTTTAGTTTTGAAAGGAATTCCCCGGAAACCTTTCCATTAACTCAGTTCGTGCAGACATCCCCTTGCCTTGGCCTCCCGTGTGACTGACATTTATTCAAGGTTGAACACCAGAAGCAGGAGGCATCGGAATACAAATTGAATATCAGACGTGCTGCGGTTGGGGGGTGTTGGGAGAGGGGCAAAATAAATCACAAGGAAGGTGAAATGAAGGCAGCCCACCGTCCATGATCTTCTAGTAAAGCAACCCTCCTCTATTCCCATCACAGCTTCGATGTTCAGCGGATCAGACTTCAGCTTAACATCTCAGCTGAAGGACAGAAATCGAGAAAGATGTCCTCAAGTTCCACTTTGCTATGTTTAAAGAAATATATTAAAATGACAATATCATGAGGGCTTTGATAAGAGTAAATAACGGGATATAGTTCCGACAGGTTGACAACAACAGGGGGTATTATCTGGAATGCACTACATGAAAAGGGCTCCGAAGAAAATTTAATAGTAACTTTTAAAAGCAAATTGGTTTATATACTTGACACAAAAGAGACTATGCAGAAAGTGCAGGGTGGCAAGGACTCTTCCAAAGAAGCTGGCGCAGGCAATGGTGAGCTCAATAGCCTTCTTCTGTGCGTTAGAACGTAGCCGGTGATAACATTGGATCTGTTGTAATGTGACCAATGGTAACAAGCTGTAAGGGTCAGCTGACCCAATAAACCATGTAACCAATGACAGAATGATGTGATGATCAGCTGACTCAGTATAAATAAGAACCTGTTGGGAATTGAGGTTACTTAGAATGGCCCAGGATGAGGCCTCGGGTTTGGAGTACTGAAGTTTCTTTATTAAACATTTTCTTTGATTTATAAGTTGGAGTAAGTTTTGTTATATTTTTATTGTCTACACTGGAACAGTTCTTTCTGGATCAAAACTGTGCAGTACGATTTCATGATATCACATTATCCAACAGTGAAATAGTTGCTGACAGGCTCAGTTTCCAGATTCTGTCACAGGTAGGATCATGAACCCTTCAGCCTTATCCAAGAGCCCTCAAGAAATAAAAGATGAATCAATCTCCGGGCCACGGCCAGAACAACCCCGGAGAAAAATTTTGATTTAGATATAAAAATAGTGGAGAAGGATTCAAAAGGCCTCTTGGCTAGGTAGGGTGGTTGGAAGAGAAACCTCTGCATTTGACAAGCCTAGTCACGGTTAAAAGATCAAGTGTTTCTTGCAACAAAACCACTGGTGTTTAGCTTGTGGAGGTACAGAAGACCAAAACAGTCAGAACCATTCGGCCCATCATGCCAACTTGAGTACAGCCATCCAATTAACCCTGCTCGCCCGCCCTTTCCCAGTGGGGCCTGCAAGTCATTGTGTCTTCAATTATTTATCTAATTCCCACTAGAAAGAATCCGTTTCCTCCACCCAATCAGCCGGAGGAATCCAGATATCCACAACCGCGCTGCGTTTAAATAAAAAAACTGTGCAGAATGGAATGTGAACAGACAGGTTAAAAACACCAGGTGTTAAGAGAATGCATCTTTGTCACCGTGAAACGCTAAACCGGAAAAGGAAAGAAAGTCACAAGGAGGAAACGAAATCCCTTCACAAAGACACACACAAGAAAGCGCTGAGTGGAACGCAAAGTAAAAGGCTTGGAAACCAAATAGCACAAGCACTTCTCTTAGGCAAGAGGATAAACAACTCTGTGCTCTCAACAGATTCTGTGCTGGGCAAGTGCCACGTGACATGTTTGTTGGATCAGCGTATGCAAAAAGGCAAACAGAAAGAGGCACTTTCTTTCAGGACTGTTTCTGAATTCAGTCCAGCATTCGACCAGAGGGAACATTCATATCCCTCCCTACTCTGCCGCCACGCCACGCCCACACCAAATTAATTAAATTAGCAAAAAAGTGATGGATGTTTCTCGGACGAGAGTTGATTTTACACCAACTCAGTCCAGTGGGCGATTTTACAAGCAAATAAACCATTCCTCTCCAGAAAGTTTATTGTTGTGCGGAAAAAGACATGCCCAGGAAGGATTATCAATCACACAGCGCAGAAGGAAGCCATTCAGCCCATCGAGCCTGCACTTACAACAGGACCCTATCCCCATAACCCCACATATTTACCCTGCCAATTCCACCTGACACTAAGGGACAATTTAGCATGGCCAGTCGACCTAACCTGCACATCTTTGGACTGTGGGAGGAAACCCACGCAGACATGGGGAGAACGCGCAAACTCCACTTGCAGCAAGTGCTACCAGCTGAGCTAACTAACAGTACCATGTCAAAGGTGTGGCAGTTTTCACAGATCCTGCCACTCCCAAGCATTTGTATCACTTTAAGAACTATGAGGGCAATCTTGGGCCGGCACTCGCCACCTGTGCAAATGCTGACGGGGCCTCAAGGTCCAGAAGTCTCAGTTTTTGCAGGCAAGAACGCGCTTTTGGATTTTCCCTGCCCCTTGCCGGAGTGTGTATTTACTCTGCACTGATTTGAATGTATTTAAATATTATTAACCCTCCCCGTTGCCAGATATTGACACCGTGCCAAGGTGTTTACAACAGGTTCACCTAGACATGAACCTGGCATGGGGTGGTCTCCCTGGGGGGCACAAAGGTAAGTATAGCCCCCGGGGGAGAGAGACCTGGCCAGGCAGTGGCCTGGCAAAGTCCCCTGGCACTACAGGTTACAATCGGGACATCCTTTAAACATGACCCCCCCCTTCCCCAATCTCTGTGCAGCCAGGTTTTGCCAGCATGTTTAAGCCCCCTCCCCTATGATGGCATGAAACATGCCCCTTGACTTTTTTTTGGCACGGTGTCAAAAGATCTGGAGAGAAATCGGACTGAGAAACACGCCAGTTTTCTCACCAGAAACAACACTCTTGGTAAGATTTGTCCTGTCATCTTGATTTTAGCAATGGATGGATTATACCAGATCACCAATCGTTATTTGTTTTTATTCATTCGTGGGATATGGGCATCGCTGGCTGGGCAGCATTTATTGCCAATCCCTAGTTGCCCTGGTACAGAGGGCAGTTGAGAGTCAACCACATTGCTGTGGCTCTGGAGTCACATGTTAGCCAGACCAGGTAAGGACGGTAGATTTCCTTCCCTAAAGGACGTTAGTGAACCAGATGGGTTTTTCCAACAATCGACAATGGGGTTTCATAGTCATCAGTAGATTCTTAATTCCAGATATTTTTTATGGAATTCAAATTTCACCATTTGCCGTGGTGGGATTCGAACCCCGTTCCCCAGAACATTAGCTGAGTTTCTGGATTAATAGTCTAGCGATAATACCACTAGGCCATCGCCTCAAAGTAACTCACTGAGTTATCAAGTAATTCAGTGGGTAGTTAAGCTGCAGCATTAGCAAATGTAGAAGCATTCAATACTTACGCATTGCAGTAAGGTTTCTTATCATAACCTTTGTAATTCTTCATGTTTAAAGTCATTTTGCAAACCTCACACTGGAAACATGCTTTATGCCAAAACTGCAACAAGAACAGAAAATAGGAGCATCACGTTAATTATATTTGCAGGAAAACAATAATAAATAATGTTTGGCACTCATGTCCATCCCCCCATGTCAAGGAAATGTAAATAATTTGACACTGATCAAACAAATCAGGAGAACTTTGCAACGTGGAATCCGGGGTTGCCATTAATATGTGGGGCACAGTGGGTTAGCACTGCTGCTTCACAGCGCCAGGGACCCGGGTTCGATTCCCGGCCTCGGGTCTCTGTCTGTGCGGAGTCTGCACTTTCTCCCCATGTCTACGTGGGTTTCCTCCGGGTGCTCCGGTTTCCTCCCACATTCTGAAAGATGTGCTGGTTAGGGTGCATTGACCTGAACAGGCGCTGGACTGTGGCGACGAGGGGAATTTCACAGTAACTTCATTGCAGTGTTAATGTAAACCTTACTTGTGACTAATAAATAAACTTTATGTTTAACTTTAATAAAAATTGGTGAGATGATAATGAAAGAAGGATTGAAAATGATGAAAGGATACAATGGGGTAGGTAGAGGTAGAACCGTTTCCTATTACTCGGGGTTCTGGAATAGAGAGGGTGCACAGATACAAAGTTAAATACAAAAGTGGGCAGCAAGAGAAAATCACTCAGTTGTGAGGCTGTGGAATTCACTTCAAAATGTGAATGGATGAAGCTGCAACCATGTTAACATTCAAGGTTAAATTGGATAAGTTGAGGAAAAGAGTGTTGAAGGAATACTGGAAGAGGATGGATTGATAGGATTAGGTCCATTTGCTTGTAGGGAACATTGGGTTGAAATGCCCATTTGTAACTCCTGTGTTTTTGTGTACAATCATCCTCGTCATAGCTGTGCAGTCACCTCGTAGCTCCCAAGACGTCTTCTAACCTCCAAGTCTAACTACCAAGTCTCAGCTGGCACAGACCCCGAGCTGTTCAATCTTCTCACTTATTACATTTTCCTCATCTCCCAACCATTCCAAGAAGCTTTGATTTTCCCACTCCAGTTTGAGCCAGTCCCCAACTCCCAATCCCTCATCTGAGCCCCAGTGGTGAATGACGACAGGTTATTCTGGGATTGCAATCTCTGGTTGGAGCTACTGCTGAGATTTTCATCATATAACCTCCCATTTTCACCTGTCCTTCCCCCATTCCAGGCATTGATCTGCCTCGACCAGCCTCACAAAGCCCCCAATTCCCCAGTCAATTGGAAATTGACTCATGACTGTCAACAATCAACCAAATAAATTTTTAACCCCCATCCCATCTTCAATATTTTCATTAATAATTTTTAAATAAAGCATTATTTTTGCATAATTAGACTCCCAGATTACTTGGGCCAGCAAGGATGAGATTAATCATTGATTCTAAGTCAATCCGAGAGGATGGACAACACCAAGCCACGGTAGCACAGTGGTTAGCACTGCTGCTTCACAGCTCCAGGGACCTGGGTTTGATTCCCAGCTTGGGTCAGTGTGTGTGTGGAGTTTGCACGTTCTCCCTGTGTCTGCGTGGGTTTCCTCCGGGTGCTCCGGTTTCCTCCCACAGTCCAAAGATGTACGGATTAGGTGGATTGGCCATGCTAAATTGCCCCTTAGTGTGAGGGGGACTAGCTAGGGTAAATGTATGGGGTTATGGGGATAGGGCCTGGGTGGGATTGTGGTTGGTGCAGACTCGATGGGCCGAATGGCCTACTCCTGCATTGTATGATTCTATAATGTTACTTTTCTCAAGGATCACTCCATCTTCCTAACCCCAGGTGTGTGGAAGCCAATTATAACACACCCTGCCTCGCACTACCCAACTGAGCACAGTCTAGGGAAATCAAATCTGCACATATTCCCTAAATTATAGGGCTGCTTCAAACAAAATTGCAAAGACTGATTATACTCCGCAGGTCCAGTCGCACCTAAAATGAAGGCCAGGGAACAAGGAGCCAAATAAATTAGGAATCTTGATCTCTACCTTCCTTTTGCTCTCCCCCACTCCCCCCCCGCCAGCCGCACACACTGCCCACACCCTCTATTGCCTTAACCCAACTAAGGGAGTTTGCTTATTTTTCAAAATTTGGTGTTATTCTCCTTAGGCTTAAGAGCATAAAAGAAGAGATTTAATAGTGATGTTTAACATTGTGAAGAGGTTTTTTTTAGTAGAGCAACTGAGGAGAAATTGATTCCAATGGCAGGAGTTTTAGGTTTATATATTAGTGTCACAAGTATACTTACATTAACACTGCAACGAAGTTACTGTGAAAATCCCCTAGTCGCCACACTCTGGCGCCTGTTCGGGTAACACCGAGGGAGAATTTACACTTTTACCCCTAACCGGCACGTCTTTTGGACTGTGGGAGGAAACCGGAGCACCCGGAGGAAACCCACGCAGACACGAGGAGAACGTGCAGACTCCGCACAGACAGAAACGCAAGCCGGGAATTGAACCCAGGTCCCTGGCGCTGCGAGGCAGCAGTGCTAACCACGAGCTTGATAATCCAAGGACTTATAATAAACAAGAGGTGTCAAGGAGTAGAGTAGTTTTTAAAGCAAGTTATGATTTTTAAAAATTCATTCATTGATGGGTGCCGGCTGGGTCAGCATTTATAGACCGTCCCTGAGGACGTTAAGAGTCAACCACATTGCTGTGCATCTGAAGTCACATGTAGTCCAGGCCAGGCAAGGACGGCAGATTTCCTTCCCTGAAGGACATTAGGTGAACCAGATTGGTTTTTACAACAATCCACAATGGTTTTGTGGTCTTCATTAGACTTTAAATTCCAGATTTTTATTAGACTCAACTTCCACCATCTGCTGTGGTGGGATTCGAACCCAGGAGGGCGGCACGGTAGCACAGTGGTTAGCACTGCAGCTTCACAGCTCCAGGGTCCCGGGTTCGATTCCCGGCTCGGGTCACTGTCTGTGTGGAGTTTGCACATTCTCCTCGTGTCTGCGTGGGTTTCCTCCGGGTGCTCCGGTTTCCTCCCACAGTCCAAAGATGTGCGGGTTAGGTTGATTGGCCAGGTTAAAAATTGCCCCTTAGAGTCCTGAGATGCGTAGGTTAGAGGGATTAGCGGGTAAAATATGTGGGGATAGGGCCTGGGTGGGATTGTGGTCGGTGCAGACTCGATGGGCCGAATGGCCTCCTTCTGCACTGTAGGGATTCTATGACTCCAGAACATTACCCTGGGTTTCTAGATTACTAATCCAGCGACAGTACCACTGCGCCATTGTCTCCCCATAAATGATGACTTGGAATGTACTGCCTGGAAATAAGATGGAAGCAAATTCAATAGCAACTTTCAAATCAAAATTAGATATTTGAGAAAAAAAATTCAGGGCTTTGGGGAAAGAGCGGGGAAATAGGACTAATTCAATAGCCGTTTCTCAAAAAAAGAAGTCACAGTGGATCAAATTGCTTTTGTCTGTGCTGCATCACTCTCTAATTCTGATGAAGGACTGATCACACAGATAGAAGCTCTGCCTCTCTCTTCAGATCCTCCGCACATACCATTTCCTTTAACACCTCATGTGAAGTATAAACCACTCGCTGAGAACACAGGCCATTTCCTCGCCAATGCCGGCAGTGGTTGATACAGAATTAGAACTGCAATCTCCATTTCCAGCCATGCCTGCAGCCCGAGAAGGTGCAGAAAACCCAGCCAGACCAGACACTGCCGTAGTGGAGAGCAAGTGCCAGAGAGCCGCTTGCTCAGAAACCTACACATGCCACAGAACATCTACACTGGACACCGTGCTGCGCTGCCCAGAGGCAACTACCACACCAGGGTCTCAGCCGCGCATTTACAGGAAGGAACAAACTATTTAAGCCATCTAAACCTTGCCAGCGTTTAGGCTCCACCCTGAGGCTCTTCCGATCCAAAAATATCTAACCCATCAATATATCATGCAACAACACCTTTCCTTTAGTAAGGAGTCTCACAACACCAGGTTAAAGTCCAACAGGTTTATTTAGTAGCACAAGCTCTCGGAGCGTTGCCCCTTCATCCAGTGATCACTTGATGATCATCAGGTGATCACCTTCCCCTTAAGTAGCAACCTTGAATATAGGTAACATCGGAAAGCATTTCACAGGAGCACTTCTGAAAATGTAGCATTAGTTGCACTAACCTTATTCGCACACTTTTCTTGAAGCAAAAAGGAGCGGGGTTATAGTAGGATGCAGAATGGGCATTTCACACCATATTGAATGATTACAACCCTTTTACGACCAAGAGAAAGTGCATGCATCTGGATTTACCTTCAAATTCTTCGAAAAAAGTTCATAAAATCATTTTATGCTCATTTGTAAATTAACTGGGGCAGCACGGTGGCACAATCGTTAGCACCTGCTGCCTTTGGCGCCAGGGGTCCAGGTTCAATTCTAGTCTTGGATCGCTGCCTGTGTGGAGTTTACATATTCTCCCCGTGTCTGCGTGGGTTTCCTCCGGGTGCTCCGGTTTCCTCCCACAGTCCAAAGATGTGCGGGTTAGGCAGATTGGCTACACTAAATTGGCCTTAGTGTCAGGGGCATTAGCAGGGCAAATATGTGGGGTTATGCGAATAGGGCCTGGGTGGGATTGTGGTCGGTGCAGACTCGATGGGCTGAATGGCCTCCTTCTGCACTGTGGGGATTCTATGAACTGCATGAAGGAGTAATCAATAACCTCAGAGCAGGAATCCTGTTTCATAGACGACAATGACACAGTTACAAATTTCAGCTTGCCTTTCCCGGATTGCCACTGTCCCGTATGGCCAGGACTTTGCCTTCCTGGTCCAGTATCTAATTCTGGGATAGCATGACTCGGGGCAGCCAGAAACAATGACATTCCTCACTCCATGAACAAGATGCTGTAAACTTGCACGTACCACTTCCTGCCTCTCTGCAAGTCTTGAAAAGGTAGACTGATTTGAATAAATTTGACCATACATCATTGAACTATTGTTCAGCTGATTTGCTTTGTGAACAATAAAGGATGAAGAGAGTTTCTATTACAAAAGATAAGTAGAGTCCCCAGGGAGGAGAGAGACACGTCAGGGGCAATGACCTGGCGATGCCAAGGTATGCCCTCTGGGGAGCCCCATTTTGGGGGGGGGGGGGGTTCTCCTGTGAGTGTGTTGGGGGAGGGGGGGGGAAAGAGGTGGGAGGCAATGCCTGTTTGGGGGACACTCCAGTGCTTTTGTGTGTGTGTGTGTGCATGCGTGTGTGTGTGTGCATGCGTGTGTGGGGGGGGGGGGGGAGGGGGAGCAGGGGGCAACACTCTGATGCCTGCCTGCGCGGGTGGGTCACCCCAATGCTTGTTTGGGTGGAGGAGGGGGGGGGGATAATTTCAGACACAGATGGGGACAGCCTTTAAAGATGGTGCCTCAGTCTCCGGAGTGCTGGCATTGCCAGCTCTATCAGGCCCCATCCCACCAGAGTGACGGCAGAATTCGTGTGAACAGCGCGCCAGAGAATCTGGAGAGAAAACTCGGCTCCTGTGATATCTCAAATCCTGTGTTCCTTTGTAGCCTTGCCATCATCCGGATGGTCAGAAATTGGAGGAGTTTGACCTCGCCTATCAGCCCTCCTTATCGAGGGACCTTGCAGAGCAGTGTTGATCAACCTTGCGACCAGCCTCTTGCACAAAAGCTGCGAAAGCCTCTCCAATCACCTCACACGCGTCGGAAGCCTTCATGTCTGCCAAGTCTTCAGAGTGAACCAAGGTGGGATATCCAGAGGCTTCCTGACTCGTGCAATAAGCAATGGGCCCCGGAGAGCTGAAATTCCCGACATCTGACAGCTCAAGGAGATGGGAGGTCAGGAGAAGCAAATCGGAAGAAAATGGTTCAGTGGCAAAACATTGCAAAGAATGTTTGACTATCGGAGGGATTGGGGAGGCGGGAGCTACGTAAGCAATAATGAATGGAGCAGGCCGAGTTACTGAGGAGCAGGAAAAGGGGGGTGGGGGGGCTGAACACTGCAAGGTTAACCAAGCTTCCACCAGGCACAGTTTGTAAAACAGTCAGACAGATTAATAATGAAACCATTTTTTCCTGGACAAGTTCCAAGTAGCATGCAGTAAAGAATTCCCATTCCCAAAGGACCACGCTCAGATCTTTGCCAGAGTTCATAATCTATTTCCTACAAGATAACAGCCAAGCTGCTGTAATCCGCCCCATCCCATTAACCTTTCGAATTAGATGCAAGATGGCATGGTACGTCTCTCATTTAAAGCAATGCACTGCATGACACAAATCCCATTTCTGGTCAGCAGAAACTGCCTCGAGTTTGAGCTGGAACAGCCTCAGGATGTCTGGGAAGAGGAACGGAAGGTACTGCACTGGGTGCAGCAGGCATTTTCTCCAGGGGTCAGGGCGCGTGTGGTTGAGGCATGGCACACTGTGCATTTTCAACCTCAAGTGTGTTCAACTTCGACTTGGATGTCCAAAATAGGAAAGCTTTTCATTCTCCACTACTAAGATCCCAGCACGGTGGCACAGTGGTTAGCACTGCTGCCTCACAGCACCAGGGACCCAGGTTCATATCCGGCCTCGGGTGACTCTCTGTGTGGAGTCTGCACGCTCTCCCCTCCTCCAAATGGGGTTAGAGCTTGGGTGGGATTATTGTTGGTGCAGGCTTGATGGGCTGAATGGCCTCCTTCTGCACTGTAGGGATTCTATGGTGAGCATAAAGCGAGTGTACACATGCATGGTACAAATGTGGACCCAGCTTAAATGAAATGCAAAGCCAAACACAACTAGACCATTAAGAACCAAGAGTGCAAAAACTAAGAGACCGTGATCCAGAGTTCAGACAAATGCATAGATTCCAAGATGGCACCGGAGCGAGGCGACTTCTTGCAAGGTAAGCCGAGCATACCTTCTAATTCTATCTTTTACTCTCGTTCTATGCTTCTAAAACTTCATTCTACACTCTCTTATTTCCTTCTCTATGAACGGTATGCTTTATCTGTATAGCGTGCAGGAAACGATACTTTTCACTGTATGTTAGTACATGTGACAATAATAAAATCAAATCATAGGTTCAATAGCGAATGGGCAAGGAACTGGCACTTAATGAATTGCTCTTGCAGAGAACTGGAACAGATACGATGGGCTGAATGGCATCTTTCTGTGCTATAACCGTTCTGTTATTCTATCCCCAAATCACACGACCAGATATGGACCTCTCAACAATTCATATTGGTCCAGTATTTGTTTTTCTGAAGCTATTAGAAAGTTAACGCAAACATTTGTTTTTTCATTAAACAGGTGATGAAAATGTGAAGTTTGTTATTACCACAACAGTGGCCTCTGGGCTGTGGTGGCACAAAGTCAGCCAGAAGGAGGTGAACCCAACAGACAGTGACAAATGAAAAGAAAACGTTAAATAAAAATAATTTGTATACACAAGTACCGTCACGAGGCTTATTAAGAATATTACAGAATACGGAGAGGCCTAGATAGAGTGGAGGTGGAGAGGATGTTTCCACTAGTGGGAGACACAGGAACTCGAGAGCACAACCTTAGAGTGAAGAGACGCTCCTTTAAAACTGAGATGAGGAGGAATTTCTTCAGCCAGACCACCCACATTTTCCTCCAGATCATTTATATATACTACAAACAACAGAGGTCCCAGCACCGATCCCTGCGGAACACCACTAGCTACAGACCTCCATTCTGAAAAACACCCTTCCACCGCTACTCTCTGTCTTCTATGACCAAGCCGGTTCTATATCCACCTAGCCAGCCTACCCTGAATCCCACGTGATTTTAGTTTTTATACCAGTCTGCCATGTGGGATCTTGTCAAACGCCTTACTGAAGTCCATATAAACTACATCCACAGCCCTTCCTTCATCAATTATCTTTGTCACCTCTTCAAAAAACGCAATCAAGCATCTTACCCAGCCCCGCTCCCCCACCCTATCCCTGTAACCCCACACATTTACCATGGCTAATCCCATCTAACCTACACATCCTGGGACACTGGGCGACAATTTAGCACGGCCAATCCACCTAACCTGCACATCTTTGGAGTGTGGGAGGAAACCGGAGCACCCGGAGGAAACCCACGCAGATAGGGGGAGAACGTGCAAACTCCACACAGACGGTCAGCCAAGGCTGGAATCGAACCCAGGTCCCTGGCACTGAGAGATAGCAGTGCTAACCACTGTGCCAACGTGCTGCATGCTGAGGTCAGGAAAGGCACTACGTAAATGTTGGTCTTTCTTTACGGCAGGAAGCAACTGGAGTCGAAGGATTGAAATGTGCTGACCCAGGAACCGAAACCTTCTCGACTAAATGAGGTTAGAAAAAAATAAACTGTAGGGTTCTGGAAGCTTCAATTAGCAATTAAACTGGTCACAATAGCACCAGAGACACACAACGTCAGTGAAAAGACTGAACTCGTTGTGATCTTTTTAGGGCAAAGAAGGTTAAAAGGAGGTGGATTAGAGGTGTTCAAAATGATGAGGGATTTTTGTTGAGCAAATAGCTATAAATGGACAGGAGGATCAGTAACCAGCGAGTGCAGATGTAAGATAATCGGCTAAAACACTAGAGGAGGAGACTTACTTTATTAAATAAACGCAGCAAGGTACAATGCTGGAACACACTGCCTGAAACAGTAATTTTCATCAGAGAAAATGGGGAGGCGATGGCCTAGTGGTATTATCACTCGACTATTAATCCAGAATCTCAGTTAATGTTCTGGGGACCCGGGTTTGACTCCCACCACGACAGTTGGTGGAATTTAAATTCAATAAAACAAAATCTGGAATTAAAAATCTACGGATGATCATCCGGATGAAACCATTGTCGATTGTCAGAAAAACCCATCTGGTTCACTAATGTCCTTCAGGGAAGGAAATCTGCCGTTCTTACCTTGTCTGGCCTACACGTGACTCCAGAGCCACAGCAATGTGGTTGACTCTCAACTGCTGTCCAAGGGCAACTAGGGATGGGCAATAAATACTGAATAGCCAGTGACGCCCATGTCCCACAAATCAATAAAAAGAAGAATTGTATCAAGTTTTTCCAAAAGGAGGTGGGGGGGGGGCAGGGAAAGTACAAAGAAGAAGAAAAGTAGAGCACAGGAACAGGTCCTTGGTCCCTCCAAGTCCGTACCGATCATGATGCCCTAACTAAGCTAAAGATAAACCTTCTGCCCTACTAAGTCCGTATCCCTCTATTCCCTCCCTATTATGTACCCATCCAGATGCAAAGAACAACAAAGGAAAGGGTGAGAGAATGGGGCTAAGTGGATATCTCTCTCAAGGAGGCAATGTGAAAACTGAATGACTTTCTTCTCTGGTGCATCGTTCTATGATTAGAGTTTTTCAGGGAAAAATCTGGTACTCACTAGCTTAAGACATGCAGAACATGACCCACCCTCCCTCCACCTCAGGCCCGCAGACAATGTTATCCCTGACATCTCTGCGGCTGTATTCACAGACTACCCGATGCACCACTCCCCCCCCCCGGCGTCTGGGATGCAAGTGTGGGTGTGTTTTTAGAAATTCTTTTCAATGAATTAGTAGATGGTGTTGGATCCAGGAGGAAAAAAATGGCAGACCAGGAAGTGTTTAAATATGGACACAACCAGTTACTTTATTATAACTCTGTGAGAATGTCCCGTGCACAGCTCACTGTTCAGTACGCTGTAAAAAAAATCTCATCTAAGCTTTCATCATGTGGGAGGTTTGCACATATATGGTCAAATGAATCACTGGACATCCCTCAAAACTTCACCGACGTCGATTTGCTGCCAATTTGCACACACAAAATCTCTAATCATCACAAACAGCAATCTCTTTTATGTGCTGTTGGTTAAGGCAGGAACGTAGGCTATTACTGCAGGAGAACTCCAGGCTCCAGGGCGTAGAAGGTCTGCAGAGAGATTTGGACAGGCTGAGTGAGTGGGCGAGGATCTGGCAGATGGAGTATAACGTTGACAAATGCGAGGTTATTCACTTTGGAGGAAATAATAGCAAATTGGATTATTATCTAAATGGAAAAAAATTGCAACATGCTACTGTGCAAAGGGACCTGGGGGTCCTTGTGCATGAGACGCAAAAACCCAGTCTGCAGATGCAACAGGTGATCAAGAAGGCAAATGGGATGTTGGCCTATATCGCAAGGGGGATAGAATATAAAAACAGAGATGTCTTGCTGCATCTGTACAGGGCATTGGTGAGGCCGCAGCTGGAATACTGTGTGCAGTATTGGTCCCCTTATTTGCAGAAGGATATATTGGCCTTGGAGGGAGTGCAGAGAAGGTTCACCAGGTTGATACCAGAGATGAGGGGTGTTGATTATGAGGAGAGACTGAGCAGATTGGGTTTGTATTCGTTGGAATTTAGAAGGCTGAGGGAGGATCTTATAGAGACCTATAAGATAATGAAGGGGCTGGATAGGGTAGAGGTGGAGAGATTCTTTCCACTTAGAAAGGAAGCTAGAACTAGAGGGCACAGCCTCAAAATAAAGGGGGGTCAGTTTCGGACAGAGTTGAGGAGGAACTTCTTCTCTCAGAGGGTGGTGAATCTCTGGAATTCTCTGCCCACTGAAGTGGTGGAGGCTATCTCGTTGAATATGTGTAAATCACGGATAGATGGATTCCTGATCGGTAAGGGAATTAGGGGTTATGCGGATCAGGCGGGTAAGTGGAACTGATCCACTTCAGATCAGCCATGATCTTATTGAATGGCGGGGCAGGCTCGAGGGGCTAGATGGCCAACTCCTGCTCCTATTTCTTATGTTCTTATGTTCTCTTCAGGTACTGCTTTGACTTCATTTTCAAA
The DNA here is from genome assembly GCF_964213995.1 of Mustelus asterias. Taxonomy (NCBI): domain Eukaryota; kingdom Metazoa; phylum Chordata; class Chondrichthyes; order Carcharhiniformes; family Triakidae; genus Mustelus; species Mustelus asterias. Next base: position 104,131,866 of record NC_135811.1, read on the forward strand.
GGCCTGAATATCTAGGTAGAGTCTCAACTTCTGACAATTCACCAATTTCTACCCCTTCATTTAAATGGTTAAACTGGATATAATCTTCAAAAGTCTCAACAGGGTGGAAGTGGGGGGGTCACTGAATATCTTTCAGGCAGAAGTAGATTGATTCCCAAATCTGCGGTTTATGGAGAGTGGTGGGTGCCTCGAATGCGCTGCCAGAGGAGGTGGTGGAAGCAGCCACATTAGCAACCTTTAAGAGGCATCTGGACGGGTACATGAATAGGGAGGGAATAGAGGGATACAGACCGAGTAAGGCCAGAAGGTGTTTTCTAAAGTTTAGTAAAGGCATCACGATCGGCACGGGCTTGGAGGGCTGAAGGGCCTGTTCCTGCGCGGTACCTTTCGTTGTTATCGAGAGGAGGTGGGAATGTGGAACTCAACACAAACGGATCAGCCATGATCTTTCTGGAGGGCGAAGGAGGCTCGAGGGGCCGAGGGGCCTCCTCCTGTGAATATCTTGTATGTTTGTAATAGTGGCGATAAATTCCTTCAGTAAAAAGCGGGCAAGGGAAAAGTGGCCCTGGGAAGAAAGCAAGAGTTCAAATACAGATCTTGAATTAAAAAATAGTGTTAATGTATACAAAAGGCCAAGACAATGTATTAAAATGGTAATTTTATTCTTTTCTTTTCCTCGAGGGACACCAGCCAAGTTCATCATATGCTGGATAAATTGAATACTGTTGGCAGCAAAGCAGAGAATTTCCCAGCTGGCTACAACAATACACTTCAAAAGCAGCTAACAGAGCCAATTGTATTGAATAAGCCCTGTGAACAGAGTACTGTTAATACAAGACAGTGTCAAATGTCTGCCAAGAACAATACAACATAACTGAAGACTCCATCCCACTTTACTTTTAGCAATTGAAACAAGATTCACCTTCCACGTGGTTGGGGCATTTAGCAGGAAACCAGTTAAACTGGAGGGAGCAGAAAATGGATTATATTGATAGGGTGAGAAGAAATAGGATGAGAGGAAGTTTGTGCAGGACATAAACACCAGCAAGGTCCTGTGGGGCCAAATGGCCCGTGTCTGTGCTGTAAATTCTGCACATTATTCTATGAAGATTAATGTTGTATGTTTCCCAATCACGACTTCCAAGTCAGATCTCTTGCAGAAACGCAATGGGATATAAACCGTTCTACACTGCGAAGAGCCATGCATCTTGGATTCCACCAGTTGTGAGTCAGTATTATTGAGAGAAAACGACAAAGACGCTTGGGGGAAAGTGAACCATGAAGTGAAAGGCAATATCGCACAAAGTCCAATGCTCTCTCAGCAACACAAAGCAAGCACAGAGTACAAGTCCTAAAGAAATTCAAAGGTCAATACTTATATATCACTACATTCGATGCAATGTTCACCACTCCCCAGTGACAAATGGAACCAGTGTAAGGGTGTTTTCATCTTCTGGGAATTGAAGTGGAAACCACAAAAGCTCATGAGATTCTGCAGTTCTCTGGAAGAGGCATTAGTTGTTCATTTCTTGAATATTGCAGCAAAAAGTGTCTTCAAATTCTGTCAACAACACCTTCTATTTATATAGTGCCTTTAATAAAATCAAACATCCCAAGGTAGTTCACAGGAACATTAAAGTGAACAGAGTTACACCGGTAATATCAGGACGGATGACCAAAAGCTTGATCAGGAAGATAGGTTGTTGGGGTGTGGAATGGACTGCCTGCAGTGATAGTGGAGTCAGACACTTTAGGAACATTTAAGCGGTTATTGGATAGGCACATGGAGCACACCAGGATGATAGGGAGTGGGATAGCTTGATCTTGGTTTCAGATAAAGCTCGGCACAACATGGTGGGCCGAAGGGCCTGTTCTGTGCTGTACTGTTCTATGTTCTAAGATAGGTCTGAAGGAGCATCTTAAAGGAAGAGAGGTGGAGATTTCTGGGGAGGCAATTCCAGAGTTGGAGGCTCGGTCATCAATGGCACAGCGATAAAAATGATGATCAGATGTCCAAGAGGCCACAATCCAATGCACACAGATATCTGCGGGAGGTTTGTAGGCTGGAGGGAATTACAGGAATAGGGGTACGGCTATGGAGGGATTTGAAAACAAGAACTTTAAATCGAGGCATCATTTAACCAGGGACCAATTTGGTCCCCACTGTTGCTCCCCATTCAACTTTGGGCATGGGTTCGACCCATTCACCCTCATTCCAAATTACCGTGCTTACCTGATCAACCGCAATCAGACCCAAATGGAAACCAGGGGGCAGATCAGGGATGGGGGCAGATCAGGGATGGGGCAGATCAGGGATGGGGCAGATCAGGGATGGGGGCAGATCAGGGACAGGGGGCAGATCGAGGTCAGGGGGCAGATCGAGGTCAGGGGGCAGATCGAGGTCAGGGGGCGGCTGATTTTTTAAGAGCCTGATGTGCGGATATTCAGCAGCAAGTAATAACCCAAAAGTAAACGTGCTAGATTCACTTAGGCTGCTGGCCAGGAAGACTCGATGTGATCAAGTGATGGGTGTTTCAAGCAAGGTCAAAACAATCAATTTCCCACAATAGACCACAGATATGAAAAATTGGCTCCCAGTCACATTCATTTCTTTCTCCAAGTTTTCCAATCCCACACCTCCCATCCTCGGTCCCAAGACAATCCTGTCTAATCATGTCACGGCTCACAGCTGCCAGCAACTCTTGGGTGCTACAATTAATGGCGCCCGGACAAGTAAGAGCAACTAATGATGGAGAATAAATGCTGGCCTAGCCATCTATGCTCACATACCACAAATTTTTAAAAACCAGCTGAAAATAATCTCGTCTTCATCGAATGCCAATCCTGCACTCTTCCGAGTTAAGAGACCGCTGGGAGTGCAAGAACATAATCATGGTTAATTTTTCTTCGCCATCAACTGTCTCATTGAGATCTGTTCATTCAGACTAGGAAGTCAACCAGGGACCTTCTCTGAAAGTACAGCACCAGGCGCACATTACCCCATTAGAACAAATAAAGCATCACTTTGCCCACATTCTGTGCTGTATGTTTACACATAGAACCATAGAACATTACAGCACAGAAACAGGCCTTTTGGCCCTTCTTGGCTGTGCCGAACCATTTTTCTGCCTAGTCCCACTGACCTGCACCTGGATCATATCCCTCCACACCCCTCTCATCCATGTACCTATCCAAGTTTTTCTTAAATGTTAAAAGTGAGCCCGCATTCACCACTTCATCTGGCAGCTCATTCCACACTCCCACCACTCTCTGTGTGAAGAAGCCCCCCCTAATATTCCCTTTAAACTTTTCCCCCTTCACCCTTAACCCATGTCCTCTAGTTTTTTTCTCCCCTAGCCTCAGTGGGAAAAGCCTGCTTGCATTCATTCTTTCTATACCAATCATAATTTTATACACCTCTATCAAATCTCCCCTCATTCTTCTACGCTCCAGGGAATAAAGTCCAAACCTATTCAACCTTTCTCTGTAACTCAGTTTCTCAAGTCCCGGCAACATTCTTGTAAACCTTCTCTGCACTCTTTCAACCTTATTGATATCCTTCCTGTAATTAGGTGACCAAAACTGCACACAATACTCTAAATTCGGCCTCACCAATGTCTTATCCAACCTCACCATAACAATCCAACTCTTATACTCAATACTTTGATTTATGAAGGCCAATGTACCAAAAGCACTCTTTATGACCCTATCTACCTGTGACGCCACTTTTAGGGAATTATGTATCTGTATTCCCAGATCCCTCTGTTCTACTGCACTCTTCAGTGTCCTACCATTTACCTTGTATGTTCTACCTTGATTTGTCCTTCCAAAGTGCAATACCTCACACTTGTCTGCATTAAACTCCATCTGCCATTTTTCAAACCATTTTTCTAGCTCGTCCAAATCCTTCTGCAAGCTTTGAAAACCTTCCTCACTGTCCACTACACCTCCAATCTTTGTATCATCAGCAAATTTGCTGATCCAATTTACCACATTATCATCCAGATCATTGATATAGACGACAAACAACAATGGACCCAGCACTGATCCCTGTGGCACACCACTAGTCACAGGCTTCCACTGAGAGAAGCAATCCTCCACCACTACCACTCTCTGGCTTCCATTGAGCCAATGTCTATTCCAATTTACTACCTCTCCATGTATACCTAGCGACTGAACCTTCCTAACTAACCTCCCATGCGGGACCTTGTCAAAGGCCTTACTGAAGTCCATGTAGACAACATCCATTGCCTTCCCTTCATCCACTTTCCTGGTAGCCTCCTCGAAAAACTCTAATAGATTGGTTAAACATGACCTACCACGCTCAAAGCCATGGTGACTCTCCCTAATAAGTCCCTGTCTATCCAAATATTTGTAGATCCTATCTCTTAGCACTCCTTCCAATAATTTACCTACTACTGACGTCAAACTTACCGGCGTATAATTTCCCGCATTACTTTTTGAGCCTTTTTTAAACAACGGAACAACATGAGCTATCCTCCAATCATCCGGCACCTCACCCATGGATACCAACATTTTAAATATATCTGCCGGGGCCCCTGCAATTTCAACACTAGTCTCCTTCAAGGTCCGAGGGAATACCCTGTCCGGTCCTGGGGATTTATCTACTCTGATTTGCCTCAAGGACAGCAAGCACCTCCTCCCCTTTAATCTGTGTAGGTTCCATGAGCTCCCTACTTGTTTGCCTTATTTCCATAGACTCCATGCCAGTTTCCTTAGTAAATATGGATGCAAAAAACCCATTTAATATCTCCCCCATTTCTTTTGGTTCCATACATAGCCGACCACTCTGATCTTCAAGAGGGGCGGCACGGTAGCACAGTGGTTAGCACTGCTGCTTCACAGCTCCAGGGTCCCGGGTTCGATTCCCGGCTCGGGTCACTGTCTGTGCGGAGTTTGCACATTCTCCTCGTGTCTGCGTGGGTTTCCTCCGGGTGCTCCGGTTTCCTCCCACAGTCCAAAGATGTGCGGGTTAGGTTGATTGGCCAGGTTAAAAAAAAAATTGCCCCTTAGAGTCCTGGGATGTGTAGGTTAGAGGGATTAGTGGGTAAAATATGTGGGGGTAGGGCCTGGGTGGGATTGTGGTCGGTGCAGACTCGATGGGCCGAATGGCCTCCTTCTGCACTGTAGGGTTTCTATGATTTCTATGACCAATTTTATCCTTTACTATCCTTTTGCTCTTAACATACCTGTGGAAGCTCTTAGGACTATCCTTCACCTTGTCTGCCAAAGCAACCTCATGTCTTCTTTTAGCCCTCCTGATCTCTTTCTTAAGTAGTTTATTGCACTTTTTATACTCCTTAAGAGTCTTATTTGCTCCCTGGTGCCTATACATGTCATACATCTCTCTCTTCTTCTTTATCAGAGTTCCAGTATCCCTCGAGAACCAAGGTTCCTTATTCTTATTCACTTTGCCTTTAATCCTGACAGGAACATACAAGCTCTGCACTCTCAAAATTTCTCCTTTGAAGGCCTCCCACTTACCAATCACATCCTTGCCAGAGAACAGCCTGTCCCAATCCATGCTTTTTAGACACTTTCTGTTCAAAATTGCAACCCCATTTCTCTTTCAGTCATGAAGGAGACAGTAAGTCTAGCAATGCAGAAGCCTTTTACAGGAAAGACTTGTATGTCTTTCACAACCACACAGCATCCCAAATCACTTTACAGCTACTCAAGTACTAGTGTAGTCCTATGTAGGGACCGCAGGGTCAATTCGAACACAACAATGATGTGATGACGATCAAATAATTTCTCTTTTGCGAGGTTGATTGATGAATAAAGGCTCAGATCACTGGGGCTCTCCCCTGATCTTCTTTGCTATTGTGCCATTGTACTTTTTAGACCAGTCTGAAGGGGGAATTCCAGGCTTTCGTTTGACATTCATCTGAAGTACAGCGGCCGGGATTCTCCGGTCTCACACGACCCACTACGGCTGCCAGCAAGAACAGAGAATTTAGCGCTCAGCCCAATCTCCATTCACTGCAGCGGGACCAGAGAATCCCAGCCACGGGCGAGGTCAGAGAATTCTGGCCGGTACCTCAGACCGGTACCTCAGACGGTGCAGCCCTTCCTCAATACTACTTTGGGTACACCAGCCTTAATTTCTGTGCTCAAAACCTAAAGTGGGGCTCGAACCCACAACCTTCTGACTCAGAAGCGAGTGCTTTTATTTTTAAAAACAGGAAAGGGAAGTCATCACTATTGATAACTCCAGTGTTTGTAAAATCGGTACTGGTTATTGAGAACGGAAACCTCAATAGGTCAGGACAAATGTACTGAACAAGTAACCAAACATTTCAGTTCCAACTGATTGGTTTGATTTCTTCTAGGGTTCAACTGAGATGTCACAGGGACGGGAGAATGCCAGGAGTGGAAAGGGACGTGCAATAGGCACAACCAATGAGCAGATCTCAAATTTACAAAAGACACGCACAAGGTTATTTATCCAGTACTTCCAATTATTGTATTCAAACTGCTTCACACAACAAACTTGTCTAGATAATGCCAGAGGGAGTGTGTAAAAGTAGCAATTAATTTGGAGAAGAAAGATTGTGTGGGAGAAATGCATAATAATGATTCAAAAATGTTGTGGGTCTCATTTGCGTCAGCTCTTGATTTCTCTTAAATAACCTTGTGTGTGTCGATGTAAATTTGAGATCAACTTATTAGTTGTGCCCATTGCATATCCCTTTCCATTCCGAGTGTTCTCCATTGCTATGCCATCTTGGTTGAAGCCTAGAAGACTAATCAGTTTAAACTGAAATTTTTGGTTACTTGTTAAGTACATTCGTTCTGACCTATTAAGGTTCCCTTTCTCTGTAACCAATACCGATCTTACAAACAATGCAGCTCTTTACATTCAGGTTCAAAGTTAAATGTGAATTCTTAGGAAAATATAAAAAGGAATTACAGCTTCTGGACCTAGCACCAGATGGAGAGATTTCAATGAACGCACGTACCACAGAGCTTGGTAATGAAAATCTCTCAGATACTCAGTTGTACAGGAACAGATGGCCAAACCGTGATTACCACCAGCTTTGTGAGCTTACCAGAGGCACATCCTCTGTCCTTGTAAAAAGTTGAGGTGCTGGCTAGTGTAATGGCTGCCAGTTGGGTCACGTTTGCTAACCATATAAAACTCTTCTCCTGAAGATGCCAACTGTTAGTATGGCTCCTGCTTTGACCAAGACCGAAATAAACTACAAAGGATTGTGAACACCCTAGCTATGACTGTAACACGACATTATGCACCCTTTTCTTCTTCCCTATGTACTCCATAAATGATATGCTTTGTCTATATAGCACGCAAGAAACAATACTGTATCCCAATACATGTGATAATAATAAATCAAATGAAATCTTGCTGGAATATAGTCTACAGGCACCTAACAGCTTCTTGAACCTCACTGTCGAACAGGAAGTGGCCTTTTGCCCCTCGAGCCTGTTCCAGCATGCGATGACATCATAATTTTTCTGTGACGTAACTCTATGGGCAGAATTTCCCATCCTGCCCACCAAAGGAATCAGAGCGGGCAGGACATGGACCACACGGGTGGGATTTTCCAGTCCTGAGGTGAGCATGGCCAGAAAATCCCGCCCCATATATCTGCCTTTGTCCCTTAACACCTTTGGTCAACAAAAGTCCATCAATCCTGGATTTAAAATTAACCATTGATCCAGCATCAGCTGCCATTCCAAACTTCTCTCATCCTTTGCATCCTTCAATTGACCACCTTTTGATCAGCAAGCCTAAATGAAGAGGGTGGACAGACATTTGAAATAAAGACCATCAAAAGCTGAAAATGGGCTTGTCCTCTCAGACATTTACTCTAAAAACAACTTGCGTTTATACCAGAATTAAACTTCCTTAAGGTGCTTCACTGGAGCAATGGCAAACAAAATTTGACATCAAACCACATAAGATTAGGGCAGATTGTCAAAAGCTTGGTTGAGGAGGTAGGTTTTAAAGGGTCATCTTAAAGGAGAAGAAAGAGAAACATTGGGACGATTTAGTGAGAGAATTTCTCAGCATAGAATCATGGAGTCTACAGTGCAGAAAGAGGCCATTTGGCCCATCGAATCTGCACTGACAACAATCCCATCCAGGTCCCATCCCCGCAACCCCACATATTTACCCTCCTAATCCCCCTGATATTAAGGGGCAATTTAGCATGGCCAATCAACCTAACCCGCACATCTTTGGACTGTGGGAGGAAACCCACGCAGACAAGGGGAGAATGTGCAAACTTCACATAGACAGTCACCCGAGGTCAGAATTGAACCCGGGTCCCTGGTGCTGTGAGGCAGCAGTGCTAACCACTGTGCCACCCTAGGCAGCTGAAAGTATGACCAATCATGCAACAAAGAAAATTGAGGCTTAAACTCAAACTTAACCAGTATCTAACAACCAAGCAATCAAGAGCAGGCATGTTTGCTTTTTTCTAACTTGTGTACTGAGATGAATTATAGCTTGGCTGCTGCTGCCCTGGTCAACTTCAGAACATCCCAGGAACTGAACTTGCTCTAGGCTCCATTTCACAAGGTTGTGGCCAACTGAACCACTGGGGGATGTCAACAAACCAAATGCTGTTTCTCTTAAAACATTGGGAAATTAATGGCTTTCTCCAACCATCCAGTTCCACATTTTCTCACACGTTCTTCATATTTTGTGAAAGGCATCGTGATATGCATGCCTCGCAAGATAAAATCCACATTGTTTATGTCCCAACAACACAATCCCTGCCATGTGGGGGGATAGCGTGGAAGGGTGGGGCTGGCTCAAGCAGGATTTATTGGAAGATATGCACAACCTCCACTAACGGAAGAGGGATGGTCTGATTTACAAAGTTTACGCAGCAGTGCCTGTAGAAAATGCATACTTAGGAATTTAGAATGGCAAGCTGACAGGAAGCATACACAAATCCCAGAGTTTTAATATCTTAAAAAGTGCATATTGACAATTGCACGTAGCCTGAAACATTCCCCCCCTTCTTTCCATTACACTGGATGTAGTCAGAAAGCTGTTCCAGGTATTTATCTCAGGAAATACCCCTAATTCCCTTCCTATCTAACAATGTTAGCAATGCAAGTAAAATCTGTTTGACCAAATGTCAATGTTTCACATTTTGAGTTCTCAAAAAAACAGACAGATTAAAGTTACTAAAAATAAAGATAAAACATAGAATCATAGAAGGCATGAGGGCGACATGGTGGCACAATGGTTAGCACTGCTGCCTTACAACGCCAGGGACCCGGGTTCAATTCCAGTTTTGGGTGACTGTGTGGAGTTTACACGTTCTCCCCGTGTCTGCGTGGGTTTCCTCCGGGTGCTCCGGTTTCCTCCCACAGTCCAAAAATGTGTAGGTTAGGTTGATTGGCCATGCTAAATTGTCCCTTTGTGTCAGGGGGATTAGCAGGGTAAATATGTGGTGTTACGGGGACAGGGCCTGGGAGGGATTGTCGTCGGTGCAGGCACGATGGGCCGAATGGCCTCCATCTGTCCTGTAGGGATTCTATGATTTTATAAAAACAAAACAACAAAACTGAAAATTCAAGAATGGGAATAACCTCTCAGGTATAATCCTTCATCAGATCTTGGGAACTAATTGCTTCTGACCAACAGCCCGTATCCAAACTATTAATCCAGCTTTTCTCCTCCGGGTGTGACAAGCGAGCTACGTGATTCTTGTTGCTGTGTTTAAACATTAAACAGCACTGGGACTTGCCCAAAATTCAATACAAATAGAAATTTAAAAAAACATCTTCACAAAGAGTTGGCTTAATGACTGGAAGAGAAATTTCCCAAGTATGAATAGACCAACTGTGTGTCACTATTGAAACAAAACTTGCTTTGTGGTTGCCAATTCCCATCAGTCTGTGCACTTTCATTCTTAAAGGAATATTCCAGCCCTATCAAGACTTTGAACGTGAAAATTTGCTTTACGCTGTAGACGTTCAAGACTTTTGTCCTTATGGACCACATGAGTTTGGAGTATGGATCCTCCTGAGGCCTAGGCATAAATCCAGGGTCTCATTGATTTGTACATTTCTGATACTAATTCAAATTTTATTCAAATTAATTTTGGGCACATTGATTTTAAATCGCATATAAATGAACAATTAACAAAGAAAAAAAATAACATCACAAAATATCTGACTCTGATTCAAAAACTGGAAGTAAACTCAAGTGGTGAGCATCGGAAAATCTCCTGTCGCCGGAGTCCAGCATCATCTTGGTGCTGTAACTAGGATGTAACCAATGAGGCATGCAGCCTGACAAAACAAAAGCTCCTTTCAAACCTCCAGGTCAAAAATCTTAAGGACGGAGATGAAGATGCAAAGATTTAGGGAAGGAAGTAATGCAAGTAAAATGTTGGCCTGAGCGTCTCACGTAAGATTGTGAAGCTTAATGGCTACAAATTAGATAACCCTAGTTTAAAACTCCTAAATCCCTGGGAGAACATAGACTCTTCTATACTCAATGTTCACAAACCAAGTCAAAGTCAAATAACACACGATGTTCCTTCCCCTCAACACAACAGACACAATTATTAAAAAGTGTTCAAACTAGTTTACTTGTTCCCTCAGGTCATACTGGGTCCCTGCCAGGTCATGATGTGGAGATGCCTGCCAGGTACCAGTCTTCCCCATGGGGCATCATATCTCTGCTTGTCATTTCCTCACAGTGATACTACCGTGCAACAGGTCCGATGGCCCATATTCCTTCCTCAACCACCATGAAACACGTTAGCTGATCAACTTCTCTCACAACACCCAAGAAAAGGTTTTGCGTCACATTGCCTGCAAAGGCTTCACTTTCGCACCAGTCTGTTTCTCGACCCTCAGTTATGAGTCTCGTATCAAACTTTGTCTGATAGGCACCTTGGGATGTTTGACTATATCCAAGCATTATATGAATACAAGGCATTGTGTTAGAGACAATGGAAGGAATGGAGAAAAGAAAGCAAATTAAAAGGAGATTACCATTTTGATTAACATGATTTAACAACTCTTCTTGTTTGGACAGAGAATAGAGCTATGTAGCATTTTTGTCACTTGTTTATACGAATGCATCCAAGTACAGTTTTGCCATAAAGGCTCACTGGATCATCACCAGGAGGGGAACACTGGCTGATTCTTCAACCCTTCCCCCATCCAAGGTTACATGTGCGTTCATACGCAGGTAAGGGGAAAAAAACTTGCCTTTTTTTTGTCAGTAACTGAATTAAAGTAGGAATGGACTGTGACTACACTTCCTGCTGCCTCGGCAAAGCAGCCAGCATAAGTAAGGACCCCATGCACCCCGGACATTCTCTTCCACCTTCTTCCGTCGGGAAAAAAATACAAAAGTCTGAGGTCACGTACCAACCGACTCAAGAACAGCTTCTTCCCTGCTGCTGTCAGACTTTTGAATGGATCTACCTCGCATTAAGTTGATCTTTCTCGACACCTGAGCTATGACTATAACACTACATTCTGCACTCTCTCCTTTCCTTCTCTATGAACGGTATGCTTTGTCTATATAGCACGCAAGAAACAATACTTTTCACTGTATGCTAATACATGTGACAATAATAAATCAAATCCAAGGTTACGTAGAGTCATAGAGTCATCGAGGTTTACAGCATGGAAACAGGCCCTTCGGCCCACTTGTCCATGCCGCCCTTTTTTTAGAAACCGCTAAGCTAATCCCAATTGCTCTCTATCCCTCTATACCCATCTTACCCATGTAACTATCTAAATGCTTTTTAGAAGATAAAATTGTATCCTGCCTCTACTACTAACTCTGGCAGCTTGTTCCAGGCACTCACCACCCTGTGTGAAAAAACTGCCCCTCTGGACCCTTTTGTATCTCTCCCCTCTCACCTTAAACCTATGCCCTCTAGTTTTAGACTTCCCCTACCTTTGGGAAAAGATATTGACGATCTACCTTGTCTATGCCCCTCATTATTTTATAGACCTCTATAAGGTCACCCCTCAGCCTCCTATGCTCCAGAGAAAAAAAGTCCCAGTCTATTCAGCCTCTCCTTATAACTCAATCCCTCAAGTCCTGGTAGCATCCTACTAAATCTTTTCTGCACTCTTTCTAGTTTAATAATATCCTTTCTATAATAGGGTGACCAGAATTGCACACAGTATTCCAAGTGTGGCCTTACCAATGTCTTGTACAACTTCAACAAGACATCCCAACTCCTGTATTCAATGTTCTGACCGATGAAACCAAGCATGCCGCATGCCTTCTTCACCACTCTGTCCACCTGTGACTCCACTTTCAAGGAGCTATGAACATGTACCCCTAGATCTCTTTGTTCTGTAACTCTCCCCAACGCCCTACCGTTAGCTGAGTAAGTCCTGCCCTGGTTCAATCTACCAAAATGCATCACCTCGCATTTGTCTAAATTAAACTCCATCTGCCATTCGTCAGCCCACTGGCCCAATTGATCAAGATCACGTTGCAATTGGAGATAACTTTCTTCACCATCCACTATGCCACCAATCTTGGTGTCATCTGCAAACTTACCAACCATGCCTCCTATATTCTCATCCAAATCATTAATATAAATGACAAATAACATGTGTGTTCATACGCAGGTAGGGAAAAAAAAATCTTGCCCTCTTTTTTGTCAGTAACTGAATTAAACTGGGAATGAGGGTCTTCAGATTATGTAGGGAGAGTGGAGAAGCTGGAATGGTTCTTGTGAGTAATAAGATTCAGTGTTTAAAGCATGAATGGTTTGATTAGAGCAAATAGGGAGAGCCTATTTTCACTGACACAATTAGTAACCATAGGATACAAAATTATGATCATTTGCAAAAGAATCTGTGGGAGATGGAGAGAAACTTAAAAAAAATAGCAAGTGATGTCTGAAAGAGCAATAGAAGCGGATTCAATAGTAGCTTCAAAAAGGCAAATTGGATCGACACTCAGAAGGGAAGATTTTGCAAGTCTCCGGGAGAGGGGCAAGCGGCACTATTGGATAGTTCTTGCAAGGAGTTGGTATAGGCATGATGAACCAGATCTGCTCTGTACAATTCTGAGATGATGCCCCTTTGAATCAAGAGTGTTTCAATTGTCCATGATGATGAAAAACATGAATATTACTACAAAAAGGATCACTTGCAAGTTGACCAATGAATTCACAATAACTATTTGATGTACAGCATTCAGAGCAGCCCTACTCCATAGTTCAACTGCCAGTACACATCAAGTGAAAGTTCTGTACAGTACTAGTCTCTGGGTCAATTGGCTTCTAGTCAAAAAACAATTAGCTTCAGCTAACAGAGGACTCTGACTTAGTTTATTGGATCTAACACTACCTGGATTAGCAGTCAGTGGCATTCCATTGAATGCTCATATGAGGTTTACAGACCAACGTGTATTGAAACTGGAATTGATTGTTCCCCAGGTCATTAACAAATCACCATCTCACACCCACACAGGGTGTTCTCTGGATCTGCAGTTTAAAGATTAGGGAAAACTCAACACCCGAGAATATATACTAATGAGATTTCAAAGGCCAAATTGTTCTTCTCCTGATTGAATTATATCCCAGGCTTCTGTTCCTCAGAGTTGTCATCCTTTTCCAGGAATTAAGGATTAATCTCCTGGACGCTGCTACAAGCAATCTGGGACAAAATTCACAATGGCTCTAAAAATAAACAGTGTGTTACATAATTAAGGAACATTGAATGCAAGGCAGCAAGTTGTTGGCAACTTGTCTTAACTCCATCGCTGTTGGGTGACAGAACACGCTAATGGATGACAGTACTCTGCTGTTCCAAGTGCTTTAATTGATTCAGTAATCCAGACATTGAAATAAACACTTGTGCTCAGCCAAATTAAACTTCCTGTAACTGACGAGGGAAGACAGATTTGTGTGGGAATTTTGCAGCTCTGCGAGGTAAACATTGTGGCTGAGTGGACTGACCAGTAGGCCAGTGGAAACCTGGATTGGCAATTCTGTGGCTCACTTGGTAAAAACACTACCTGACATGACACTCTGAGCCACATTAACCATTATACCTGCGTATTAGCTATGGGTCAGTCATTAGTGCCCTCGCTTATGAGTCAGGAGGCTGTGGGTTCAGCTCCCACTCTACCACTTGAGCACAATTTTCAAGACTGACACACCAGTTTAAATGGATACAAAATTGGCTTCTTGACAGAAGCCAGAGGGTGGTTGTAGAGGGTTGTTTTTCAAACTGGAGGCCTGTGACCAGCGGTGTGCCTCAGGGATCACTGCTGGGCCCACTGTTATTTGTCATTTATATTAATGATTTGGATGAGAATATAGGGGGTATGGTTAGTAAGTTTGCAGATGACATTAAGATTGGTGGCATAGTGGACAGTGAAGAAAGTTATCTCCAATTGCAATGGAATCTTGATCAATTGGGCCAGTGGGCTTACGAATGGCAGATGGAGTTTAATTTAGACAAATGCGAGGTAATGCATTTTGGTAGATTGAACCAGGGCAGGACTTACTGAGTTAATGATAGGGCATTGGGGAGAGTTACAGAACAAAGAGATCTAGGGGTACATGTTCATAGCTCCTTGAAAGTGGAGTCACAGGTGGACAGAGTGGTGAAGAAGGCATGCGGCATGCTTGGTTTCATCGGTCAGAACATTGAATACAGGAGTTGGGATGTCTTGTTGAAGTTGTACAAGACATTGGTAAGGCCACACTTGGAATACTGTGTGCAATTCTGGTCACCCTATTATAGAAAGGACATTATTAAACTTGAAAGAGTACAGAAAAGATTTACTAAGATGGTACCAGGACTTGATGGTTTGAGTTATAAGGAGAGGCTGAATAGACTGGGACTTTTTTCTCTGGAGCTTAGGAGGCTGAGGGGTGACCTTATAGAGGTCTATAAAATAACGAGGGGCACAGACAAGGTAGATCGTCAATATCTTTTCCCAAAGGTAGGGGAGCCTAAAACTAGAGGGCATTTGGTTTAAGGTGAGAGGGGAGAGATACAAAAGTGTCCAGAGGGGCAGTTGTTTCACACAGAGGGTGGTGAGTGTCTGGAACAAGCTGTCAGAGGCATTTAGATAGTTACATGGGTAAGATGGATATAGAGGGATATGGGCCAAATGCGGCAATTGGGATTAGAATCATAGAAACCCTACAGTACAGAAAGAGGCCATTCGGCCCATCGAGTCTGCACCGATCACATTCCCACCCAGGCCCTACCCCCATATCCCTACATATTTACCCACTAATCCCTCTAATCTACGCATCTCAGGACACTAAGGGCAATTTTTAGCATAGCCAATCAACCTAACCCGCACATCTTTGGACATCTAATGACCCCTATCATTAGCTTAGGGGTTTTTAAAAAAGGGCAGCATGGACAAGTTGGGCCGAAGGGCCTGTTTCCATGCTGTAAACCTCTATGACTCAATGTTTAGGGCTGAAGGAGTGCTGCATTGTCTGAGGTACCCTCTTCCAGCTGAGACATTAGGCCAACTGCCATCTTTCTTGTTGTATCACAGCTTGGTATGGCTCCTGCTCTGACCAAGACCGCAAGGAACTACAAAAGGTCGTGAATGTAGCCCAATCCATCATGCAAACCAGCCTTCCATCCATTGACTCTGTCTACACTTCCCGTTGCCTCGGCAAAGCAGCCGGCGTAATTAAGGACCCCACGCACCCCGGACATTCTCTCTTCCACCTTCTTCCGTCGGGAAAAAGATACAAAGTCTGAGGTCACATACCAACTGACTCGAGAACAGCTTCCTCCCTGCTGCCATCAGACTTTTGAATGGACTTCTTGCATTAAGTTGATCTTTCTCTACACCCTAGCTATGACTGCAACACTACATTCTGCACTCTCTCGTTTCCTTCTCTATGTAAATCCCCGTTGAATTAAATGAAGATGGCAGCAAACATCATGGCTGGAATTCTCTGGCATTTTGTCTGCAGAGTGCGCAAGAAACATGTGACAATAATAAATCAAATCAAATCTTAGGCGATGCAAAACATTCCATGGCACTGCTTCCAAGAAGAGTAGGGTGCTATCCCTGGCATTCTGGCCAACGTTTTGTTCCGCAATCACATCACAAAGAGAGATTGTCTGGCCAATATCACAATGCTGTTCGTGGGAGCTTGCTGTGCATAAATTGGCTACCACGTTTCTACACTGCAGCAGTGTCTACGTTTCAAAAGTACTTAATTGACCGGAAACCTCTGTGACATCTGGCAGTCATGATAGGTGCTACATAAATGCAAGTCATATTCAATTTTTTAAATAAACTATGTTTAGTGATGTCAAAAAAGTGCAATTTTGGACTTCCAATTAAAAGCATCAATTCATTTGATAAATTCTTTAAAATAAAATTAATGGGAATGATTGGGTTTTACAGCAAGAGGTATGGATTATAAACATCAAGTTGTCTTGGAGAATCTATGCTGAAACTTAGTAAGATTGTAGTTGGAGAACTGTGTGCAATTTTGAATGCTGTGGCAATAGATTCACTCGAATAGTATAAGGATTACAAGTATGAAGAAATATTTCTGAAAAATATCACAATTAAAAATAAAATTACAGAGTGTTTTTGACAGCTGTATCAAAACATTGTGAATGAATGGAGTGGGATGTGGAAGATAGAATCAGGTTATTTCCATTTATTGCAGAGTCTAGAATGAGAGGACATAGATACAAGATTGTGTGACTGTGGAATTCACTGCCGAAACCAGTGATTGAAACAGAGACCATGTCAACATTTACTGATCGGTGGATGATTGCACAGGAGTGATGCGAGATGGGCAGGCATGTGGGATTACAATCACGATCCACGTGGAAAAATAAAGACCAACATGTTCTATTTGGGTCAAATGGCTTGTTTGTGCCTTGTAATTTCAAAGTAATTTTCTTGTCAGTTTTTCTTCCTTCTCTCCCCTCATTACGTAGGCTGCTGACACTCACTGGATTTACATGGGTAACCCAACAGAGAAATATTCATGTAATTGCACACCTCTAACTTCAAGAGAGAAAGCAGTTGAGTGAAGAGGGAGAGCAACGTTTACTCAAGTCTCCCAGTCAAGAGGTCAGATGCAGTCACAAACTGCGACCGTGTGACATACTCCAGATGATTTTTCTTCTGCCAAGTTGGAAGTCCCTTCTATTGGATGGCTTGGCCGCTGGATAATCCTCGCTGTACCAAATTAAAATGATCGATTTGGGAATCATCACCAAAGCAGAAGACCAACAAACCCCACACCCGCCATAGTTTTGCCCACTCACCGAATCTATCAATATCTCTTTGCCAGTTTCTACCCTCACTTATGTCATCAGAAAACTGGGATATACAGTTCTCTATTCCTTCCCCCAAGTTATTGGAAAGTGAAAAGCCAAGGCCCCAGGACAGTCTCTTGAGGACACTACGGAGCACGTTCTGCTGATTGGAATACAAAACCATGATTTCAACAGTTGTACCTTCTACCCAGTATAATGACCTCAATGAGGTTGGCCACTTGGAGTATGAGCTCCCTGATTGAGGTAGCCTACGGCCATACTAGTCTAAAAAAAGAACGCCTGATCTCGTCTGATCTCAGAAGCTAAGCAGACTCAGGGCTGGTTAGTACTTGGACGGGAGACCGCCTGGGAATACCAGGTACAGTAGGCTTTAACAAAAAAAGAGTTACCTGATTGGGCAGGCAATTATTACCTCAATCAGGGAATCTCACCTGTGTATATAATGAGGAGTGTCAGGGCTACTGACACTTCGGATTCTGACTTTGTACCTGAAGCACTCTTAGGAGTGGAGGTAAGTTTGTAAACAAAGGGAATCTGGTGAAGGGACACCAGCTCTGAGGAGTTATTTCACCCAATTTCTCACAAACATCAGCAGGTTACCTCCTATTCCAAGTGTTCTCATTTTTTGTTAACAGTCTCTTGTGTGAAACAGACAGAGCAACAACTTGCTGATCACGTGTGTGACAGTGAAAGGATTATCAGTAGGAACTTCAGGAGGACTGCACTGGATTGCAAGGTAAGAGGATGTACAAGAGGGTGACATCAGGCCATAAACAACAAGGGCAAAACTCCTGTGGAGTACAAGAGAAATGCCCAGCTGAACACATGAGCCAAGACACAACACCTCTCAGAACACCAAATCAAAGCAGGGAGCTCAGCCATAAACGCAGGAGGATCTCATTGACTTCAGGTCAGTCTGACCAGAAACAGAACATATAAGAACGCAAGAAATAGGGGCAGGAGAAAACCATTTGACCCGTCGAACTTGCTCTGCATTCAATATGGTCATGGCTACTCTTGAACGTCAACTCTATTTTCCTGTCTTTGCTTCATATCCCTTTGATTCTCTGAAACACCAAAAATATCTCTTATCTCAGCCTTCCCTATAGTACAGAAAGAGGCCATTCAGCCCCTTAAGCCTGCACCAACAACAATCCCTCCCAGGCCCTATTCTCACAATCCCAGCTAATCCCCTCGACACCAATTTAGCATGGCCAATCCACCTAACCTGTGCACCTTTGGACTATGGGAGGAAACCCACGCGGACACGGGGAAAATGTGCAAATTCCACACAGCCACCCAAGGCCGGAATTGAACCTGGGTCCCTGTTGTGAAGCAGCAGTGCTAACCACTGTGCTGCCCCTTTGAGTGAAATAACTTCTCCCCATCTCAGTCCTAAATGATTGTCCCCTTATCCTGAAACTGTGCCCTTTTGCTCTAGATTCCCCTGCCAGGGGAAACATCTTCAGTATCTACTCTGTCAAACCCCTTCTTCATCCCAAATGTTTCAATGAGGATTCAATCACATTCTTAGAATATAGACCTAACTGAATGAACAAGTGCAAAATAGACCCGACGCTTAAAACTTTAAACTTCCATCTTGGAAATTCTTCATGGGATTTTATTTATATAAAGTCTGTGGATAAGAAAATTTAGCCCATCAGCATCGTTCAAGCTCGAAAACCCAGTACTCTTCACCAATGAGGAGATGTTCTATGTTGGTTGGACACAATCCAGATATCATGCAGAGAGCTGCAACCAACACCAAGGGAACACTCACAAACTCAACAGCACTTCTCAAAATGATTTTGTTTTCTTACAGCCACAATTAGCAACTCAACTAATTTCATGTTGCAGAGATTAGCTGCTTCACGTTGCCTGGATACAACCACCAATCGAAATGACATGGAAGCTCACTCATTAGAGCAACTTCCTTTTGTTGGCTTTCAAACTAGCACAGATTAACCGCATGAAATGCAACTTTAAATCCCAGTTCCAAAAGTCCCAGTGAAATTGATCCAGTATAGTCTGACCCAATTCCTACAACAAAAATCAGCCTACAACGCAAAATGGATCACAGTTGGCAACCTCCGGGCAAACCATAACAACGGCTGGCATAGGAAGTAGCAACTTGTCTACAAAGCAAGGCTACAGTGTTAGAATGTAACTGGTGACAACTTTGTATTGGATGTAATGTGACCAATGGGAACAGGATGTAAGGGTCAGCTGACCCAGTAAAACATGGAACCAATCACAGTGATGTAATAGTCAGCTGACCAACTGGTTTACTATAAATAAGGAACTATGTAGCAATGTGGGTGAACTTGGAGTGGCCCAGGGCGAGGCTCCAAGTTTGGAGTAATGATGTTTCTTTATTAAACCCTTTCTTTGATTTATAAGTTGGAGTAGGTTTTGTTGTTGTTTCATTAGCTGTATTTTGAAGAGTTCCTTCTGAAGAGACATACAGTTGCTGAACACAAGGCAGGAGGTTGTGGACTCAAGTCCGATTCCAGTGGCTCGATCACAGAATCCAGGCAAACACACAATAGCCAGGACTGAGGGCATGCTGCAGTGTCAGAGGTGCTGTCTTTCAGATGAGACGTTGAAACCCAGGGCTCTTCTGCCCTTCTAGTAGGTGTAAAAGATCCCATGGTGCTACGTTAAAGAGCTACAGCATTCTCTCCAGTGTCCCCGGCAATATTAATCCCCCAGCTAATATCCACTAAATAAAAAATCATCTGACCATTATATCATTTCTGTTTGTGGGAGCTGGCTACACACAAATATCTTTCTTATATTTCTAGTAGTGACAAACTTCAACAGTCTGCCATCAGTGTCGTAGTCTGCAGGAAGACTTAGACAGGTTGCAAAGTTGGGCCGAGAGGTGGCGGATGGAGTTTAATGCGGAGAAGTGTGAGGTAATTCACTTTGGTAGGAATAACAGTTGTGTTGAGTATAGGGCTAACGGGAGGACTTTGAATAGTGTGGAGGAGCAGAGGGATCTAGGTGTATGTGTGCATAGATCCCTGAAAGTTGGGAATCAAGTAGATAAGGTTGTTAAGAAGGCATATGGTGTCTTGGCGTTTATTGGTAGGGGGATTGAATTTAGGAGTCGTAGCGTTATGTTGCAACTGTACACAACTCTGGTGCGGCCGCACTTGGAGTACTGTGTGCAGTTCTGGTCCCCACATTACAGGAAGGATGTGGAGGCTTTGGAGAGGGTGCAGAGGAGGTTTACCAGGATGTTGCCTGGTATGGAGGGGAGATCCTATGAGGAGAGGCTGAGGGATTTGGGATTGTTTTCGCTGGAAAGGCGGCGGCTAAGAGGGGATCTTATTGAAACATATAAGATGATTAGAGGTTTAGATAGGGTGGATAGTGATAGCCTTTTTCCTCTGATGGAGAAATCCAGCACGAGGGGGCATGGCTTTAAATTGAGGGGGGGTAGTTATAGAACCGATGTCAGGGGTAGGTTCTTTACCCAGAGGGTGGTGAGGGATTGGAATGCCCTGCCAGCATCAGTAGTAAATGCGCCTAGTTTGGGGGCGTTTAAGAGATCCGTAGATAGGTTCATGGACGAAAAGAAATTGGTTTAGGTTGGAGGGTCACAGTTTTTTTTTTTAACTGGTCGGTGCAACATCGTGGGCCGAAGGGCCTGTTCTGCGCTGTAATGTTCTATGTTCTATGTTCTATGTAGTTGTAAGTGTTTTGGAACATTTGGAGATTGTGACAGGTGTGACTCAGTAACAATGTAGGTCATAGAATCATAAAATCCCTACAGTGCAGAAGGAGGCCCATCGAGTCTTCAACAACTCTCCAACAGAACATCTTACCTAGGCCCTATCTCCATAACCCTACATATTTACCCTGCTAATCCCCCTAATCTACACACCCTTTGGACACTAAATTGCCCCTTCAGGGCCAGTCCACCCAACCTACATATCTTTGGACTGTGGGAGGAAACTTGAGCACCCAGAGAAAACCCACACAGAGAGAGGGAGAACATGCAAACTCCACACAGCCAGCCACCCAAGGCTGGAATCAAACCCAGGTCCCTGGCGCTGTGAGGCAGCTATGCTAACCACTGTGCTATTCTTCAAGGTCGATTAATAAATATTGGCCAGGGCATCAGGGAAATATCTTCTTCACAGAATCTTTTACATACACGCAAGAGATCAGAGGGGCCCTCTGTTTAATATCTCATCCAAGGATATCACCTCCAACAGTGTAACACTCCTCTAAGTATTGTGTTCAAGTGTCATCATAGTCTATGCGCTCAGGTCTCTGGAGTAGGACTTGCTCCCCCAGCCCTCTGACTCAGAGTGCTCACAACTAGCTGACAGCTTCATCATATTACCATTGAATGAGCTGCCTAGTGAAGAGGCCTGGTTTCAATGAACACTGCCTTAAGCAATAGGTTCTCCACATGACACAGCAAGATGAGCACCCAACCAAACAGTAAAGCAACTCATGGCATGTGGAGATAGCTCTCACTAGACAAGCAGGAAACAGACAGAGCAAAAGGCCCTTAAAATAAGGAACAGAGAGTCTTATTCAGATACACAGAGACTAATTGTTCCCCAGCAGACAATAGTTAATTATGTCTCTAGCTGGCCCAGTATTTGATTGGTCTTTAGATTTAACATTTACTGAAGACTGATGGGAATAAAATGCAGTTATCAGAAGAAGATAGATTGTAAGAGGTCATGTAAGTTCTTAATGTAAAAGCTAGAAACTAAACCCAAAATACAGTCACTATTAATCCAATAAGGAATTCAGGAGAAACTTTTAAAAAATGGAGTTTGATACCACAAGGAATAGCTGAGGGAACACATTTCAAGGAAAATTAGATAAGTACATGATCTTATTGCGACATACAAGACTCAGAGGCAACTTGACAGGATAGATGCTGAGAGAATGTGTCCCTTTGTGAGGGAATCTAAAACTGAGGAGCATTCAAAATAAGGGAGTCTCCTTTTTAAGGAGGAATTTCTTCCCTACCAAAGGGTTTGGAATTTTCTGCCCCAGAGACGAATGGTTGAATATATTCAAAGCCGAGTTAGATAGATTTTTGATTGACACATTGGGGGGGGGGGGGGGGGGGGGGGGGGGAGAGAGAGAGAGAGAGAGAGAGAGAGAGAGAGAGGAAAGCGGAGTTAAGGCCACAATCAGACTAGCCATGATGTTATTCAATGATGAGCAGGCCTGAGGGGCTAAATGGCCTACTCCTGCCGCTACTTATGTTCTTCCAAGGGAGAACAGGACAAATTATATTTATATTTTGAGTTTTAATTTAGTAAAACCAAGCCCTAAGGTGCTTCACAGGAGCTCAAACAAAGTGCTACACACAGAGCCATATAAGGTGAGAAAACCACAAGCGACCCAAGGTTTGGTCAAAAGCATCACTTTTAAGAGGCACCTTAAAAGGAGGAAATGTAGAGACACCAAGGGGTTTTGGGACAGGATGCTAGAACTAGGCAGCTGAAGGCGCAGCCGCCACGTGTGGGACAAAGAAAATTGGGAATGATCAAGAGGCCGGAATTGGAGGCGCTCAGAAATCTTGGGACAATTGTCAGGCTGGAAGAAGTTAGAGTTAGGGAGGAACAGACAGAATAGGATATGTTGAATAGACAAAAGGAAATTAGGTGGGAGGAGGCTCATAAACATCGGCAGAGCCTTTTTGGACTAAATGGCCCATTACTGTGCTGTACAAGTACTATGTAATTCCATGTAAAAATAATGCAACACGACCTCAAACAACTTATTACGCAGCAGTCCATCGATTTAACCTTCAAGCTACAGTGAAGGAGCTTTACTCTGTGATTATGAATCGCACACTGTTTCAGTCCCTTCTGCTGGCTCCTGCATGGTGAAAGTCAGGAGCCAGACTTCAGAGACCGGATAGACTCTGCCGAGTAACACAGAGAGAAAATTCACCCTCCTGGCCTCCCACGTTGCTTTGTTCCAGAATTCTTTTGGCATCAGTTCAGTATAAAGTTGGTCAGCCAACTCCCATCATTTACGTTACTTAATCAATCCCCCCTTGTCCCAGTGCCAAGTTCATAACTTCTCATAAATAAAACAAAAACTGGGTCTCATCCTGTCACTGGGGTAAGGGAGCCCGGTTTAGCAATGTGAACATTGAAAACCAGCTCAGTAACACCAAACTAAATAGGTGTGGAGTGCATAATTTTCCTTAAATTCAGGCTGTGAAGAAGAAAAAGAAATCAGGCCAACAATAATCCCACAGTTGTATTCCCTGGGGCACTTTTGCTGGAAGTTTGGTTGCGTGGAACAGATTGGGTAGAAATGTGTTAGCTCCACAGTCGAGCAGCTCATCAACCTAAATTTCCAGATTCACACACGGTGACACAGTGGTTAGCACTGCTGCCTCACAGCACCAGGGACCCAGGTTTGATTCCCAGCTTGGGTGACTGTCTGTGTGGAATTTGAAGGTGCTATAATTTTCTTTGTTCTTTGTAATTTTCCTGTCTTCCTCCCTCCCTTCCATTTCCTGATTTGTACCTACTTCTGGGCTGTTACTTATATCTGTTTTTATATTTTGGGCTGAGTTTCTCTCAGTCTTATTTTTTTTAGTCATCCTTTGCTGTCCCTTATATTCTGACCAATATTCTGACCTTCCACCTGTCCTTGTGGGTGGCACGGTAGCACAGTGGTTAGCACTGCTGCCTCACAGCACCAGGGACCCGGGTTCGATTCCCGGCTCAGGTAACGTAACCATCCATGTGGAGTTTGTATGTTCTCCCCGTGTCTGCGTGGGTTTCCTCCGAGTGCTCCGGTTTCCTCCCACAGTCCAAAGAGGTGCTGGTTAGGAGCATTGGCCATGCTAAATTCTCCCTCAGTGTACCTGAACAGGTGCCGGAGTGTGGCGACTAGGGGATTTTCATAGTAACTTCATTACAGCGTGAATGTAAGTCTACTTGTGACACTAATAAATAAACTCTGCTTGACTTTTACGTGCTGGTTGGGTGCACTGGCCATACTAAATTCTCCCTCAGTGTACCCAAACAGTCACCAGAGTGTGGTGACTAGGAAACTTCATTGCAGTGTTAATGTGAAGCTAATAAATAAACTTTAAAACTTATAAGGTGAAATTTTCCAAAGAGTTTGCATGCTCCAGTGCAGGCCGCATTGTTTTGATTGGCAAATGTTGAAAATAGGAAACAAAATGATTTTTTTTCTACATGCAAAAGATGCAGAGAAATTGTTGTCAAAATAGTTAAAGAATAACCTTAAACAAGTCAACCACTTCACTTTCAGCTAACTGCTTACTCCAATTCAGGGTCACGGGGAGTTGGAGCCTTTCCCGACAGACATTGGGCACGAGACAGGATGCACCCAGGATTGGACACTGGTCCATCACCGGGCACACACAAACAAACCGAGAAGCAATTTACCGTGGCCAATCTACCTAACCTGCACATCTTTGGACTGTGGGAGGAAACCAAGGCACCCGGAGGAAACCCACGCAGACACAGGGAGAACATGGAAACTTCACAGAGACGTTCACCCGAGGCCGGAATCGAACCCGGATTCCCTGGAGCCGTGAGGTAGCAGTGGTAACCACTGTGCCACCACAAATCAACTGGTCCTAATTTTATTAAAGCAGGCAGTTGGACATCAAGACTTGTTTCTGTAAATAATGTTTGCTAAGTATTGCTGACAAAAGAGTCATGTTGAACCTTTTCGTAATGCACTCATCAGGACACGTGACAAGAATACCTTGTATCAGAATACTTGGCAAGAGTATTGATGTACTTTGTATCAGGACGCTTGACAAGAATACTGATACAAGGTATATTAGTGTTCTTGCCAGGTGTCCTGATGAATGCAAAATGAAAAGCTTCTATTTGGCTGTTTCCTCAGCAATACTCGGGTTCTGAACCACCAAACAACTAAATATTTTCTGAATGAAAGTCATTGCAACGCAACCTTTGTCCATTTGTGGCAATACATGCATGCCAATGTCCCCATTATTGTATATTCACGATTAGATAATGCTTTTTCTCAAAAATAAATACATGCATCCTAAAACTGAGTAGGGGGAGTGCAAGATGGGATCATGTCACCTGCTCAAAACTCTCCACGCCAGCCATCAAGAAGGCAACTCCACTATAGGGAACAGAAAGAAGCCATTCAGCCCCTCGAGCCTGTTCCACCAGTAAATGGGATCATGGTCCAAGACGGAATAAAAATTGTTTCACATTTGCTCATGTATATTTGACATTTGGATTGAGGAAATAAGCCACAAAGGGGAAACAAACATGTTTTCTCGGCTGTCTGAGTCACTGTATGAATGCAGGTCGTTTCTTTAAATGAAGCAGCAATACAAGAAGAGGGTGTGCCAATGCAAACAATTGCCATGTACACCTGAGTGCAAGAATCCAGAGGGCCAACCGGTACCGAAATGCTAAAACACCATGTTAAAACACCAACTTCCCATTCAAAATCACAAAGTCACAAAGGCCTCAAGTTTTAAGTTTATTTATTAGTGTCACAAGTAGGCTTACATTAACACTGCAATGAAGTTACTGTGAAAAAACCCTAGTCGCCACACTCCAGCGTCTGTTCGGGTACACTGAGGGAGAATTTAGCATGGCCAATGCACCTAACCCGCACATCTTTGGACTGTGGGAGGCAACTGGAGCACCCAGAGGAAACCCACGCAGACACGGAGAGAACTTGCAGACTCCGCACAGACAATGACCTAAGCCAGGAATCGAACCCAGGTCCCTGGCGCTGTGAGGCAGCAGTGCTAACCACTGTGCCACTCCTACTGCTATTGCATTTCAAGATTACTGCAATATATATGGACAATTAAAGCTCTAAGAAGTGGGAGGGCCCTGTTGGGAGGTGCACAAACCAGAAACATCCTGCAGGATGGGGTTGTGCCACTTGTGGAGGGGAAGAAGAGTGACTGGAGCCAAAGTTGCCAGTAAATCTGAGACTGTGAGCAAAAGGACAATTGGCATTTATGCAACACATTACCAACACTCAGGACATCCCAAAAGTGCTTTTAGCCAATGAAGCGCTTTGGAAGTGGGAACCACAGTTGCAATGCCGGGAAAAGCAGCAACCAATTTGTGCATAGCAAGATCCCACAAAGGAACAGATATGCACATGTTCATTGAGGGACAAACATTTGCAAGGAACCAGAAGAAAACTCCTGCCCTTGAAATAGCACATGGAAACTTAACATTCACTGGCAGAGTGGGCTCGGATGCAATATCTCATCTTAAAGACGTAATTCCAACAATGCATGACTCCCTCAATACTGCACCAAGGTTTCAGCTTCTATTACATGTTCAGGCCTCTGGGGCTTGAACCCATAACTTTTCGAATTCAAAAGCAAGGGTGTAACCTACTGCCAGTGACTTCCACTCTTATGGAGTTTATGGTTTTCTTGGTGTGGTGCCTTCATGGCCACCGTATCTCAAGTTTATTTTCTGGAATGCGATTGGATACCAAATTGAAATTACCGAGTATGGTTTGGAATAATTCACCAAAAAAAGTACAGACTTAATTCTGATCATTTTCTTCCTCATTGGTTAACAATAGACACAAGAAATTTTATTTCACAGATTGTCATGTTTGAAAATCCCCAAAGATTTTAAATAAACACTAATCTGTTTATCCAGAGTATGCTGGTGGCAGTAAGTCAACTTCAGCAGAGAGGCATACATGTGACGAGCTTAGTAAGATTCACAGTACCTGTGCACAATTAAAATGTTGGAATAGTTATAGCCTTAAGAGTTGTGTTTCTGCTCTGACTCAGACTATCTCCAGTTAATCACACAGTCTGTGTATTCTCCTCCCCCACATTTCATTATCAAGTCAGACTGCCCCAATGATTCAATGAGTAGCTGATCCAACCACACACACAGCAGGAAAGCCTCAAATACAAATCGTGCTCAGGTGAGTTTGGTTTGCCAACTGCATTCCAAGAAGTTTCATTGCATGACTGCAAACCACCCCCACACTCCAGTCTTTGGTTGGCCCACACATTCATCCTCACAGGGCACCAATGTCTCATGCCAACTGGAAAGCAAACAGACTCTACCATTGATTCCTGACTTATCAAACAGTCTTACCCCCGCCACCACCCCACTATATATTTTTTGAATACTTGTGTTTATTAGTTCTAAGGAGGTAGGGGGGAATTTTCCTAACATGCCAATGCTCTTTGCTTGCAGCAATGTCTTGGAAGTTAATCTACAATTCAAAAAGACAGCAGGATAATCCTGGAGATTTGGCAACCCTAGTTCAGGTGGTAAGGAGCTAGCTGGACAACTAGAATCAATGGCCCTGCAATGGAAGGGGTGGGGAGGGGAAAGGGTGAGAAGAAAGTTATGGATCTTAATCATTATGTTGGAATAATTTCTGGAAGAGCACACACAAGATTCTTCTGGGTTGTGATACTTGCAACTTGTCTACACGCAGAGTCAAGAGTGGTTGTTTAGACTCAAGTTTAAAGTTTATTTATTAGTGTCACAAGTAGGTTTACATTAACACTGCAATGAGGTTACTGTGAAAATAGCCTAGTCACCACACTCCAGTGCCTGTTCAGGTACACCGAGGGAGAATTTAGCATGGCCAATACACCTAACCGGCACATCTTTCAGACTGCGAGGGGAAACCAGAGCACCCAAAGGAAACCCATGCAGACACGGGGACAATGTGCAGACTCCACGCAGACAGTGATCCAAGCCGGGAATCGAACCCAGGTCCCTGGCGCCATGAAGCAGCAGTGCTAACCACTAGGTACCCACAGGAGGGAAAGACAAGAAAATGGGCAATCATTTACTTTCTTTCAGCCCCCGCTCCCACCTGAATCCGACCTGTTGAAGGGTTGCTGTCACTCTATCAGGACTTCAAGATATTTATGAGAGATAGTTTCAGGACAAATTGCAGTCTTTGTCTTGCTAGATAGACACAATTATCTTTCACTTAGCTCTGCCCTGGTGATTAGGCTGTCTCGTCTCTTTCGTGGTTATTTCCCTTGGTGACAGAACCTTCAATTGCCTCGCCCTTGCTTGCTCAAATTCCTTCCAGAAACACCTCCGCACCTCTCCACCTTCAAAAACCCAATACCTATATTTTTGGCCAACTCAACCTCTCCCTCCTCTCTTCATCCACATTTGTTGCAATCAATACTTGTCACACAATCTCCAAATCTGTTCGCAGAACGCCCCAAGCTGTGAAACTCTTCACTTAATCTGCTCACTCTAAAACCCACAGTTATATTCACTTAATAGCAATTGTCATCCTTGACTCAGTGGCAATAATCTTACCTCTCAAGTCACCAGCCATCCCACTGAAATACCTTCAGCATTAACTTTAGGTCATTTACTTTATGCCTGGTTGTGGGATCTTGCTCTGCACAAATTGTTGCATTGTGGGGAAACAAGACAGCCAATGACTACACTTCAAAAGTAATTATTTAGTTCTGAGACATTTTGGGACATCCTGTTGCTATAGAAATGCTAGTTCTTTCTTTTCTCCTTTCAGTTTTCGTTGGTTCCCACACTTGGGCCATTCACCGGGGTAGATCAAATTTTCACACATGGACAGGAATCATATTACTGCCCAATCCTTTTGTGCTTCAGCTGAATTGAACATGCAAGCAAAGCAGTTTTGACAATAGGTCCACACCCAAAATATTAAGACATATTAATTGATCTGTATTTCCAGGGTCCTCAGTTCCTACCGCAACAGATAAACTTCAACTGCACTACCATCGCTTCAGGGAGGGGGGAGGGATTTTTGCATCTCAGCCAATCATTACAAAGTTCAACCAGTTGTGTTTGAGTAATCTAACTACCACTAGGTTGGAAGCACCCAGATAACCAGGATTCATCCCTGTCTGATTTAGCGCAAGCAAAGCACAATGCTGGAATAATTGCCACCGAGCTAATCAGCCCACTCCCCCAACCCTCCAATTTGTGCATGTCTTTTGGTTAATTACCATCCACACAAGCTCTGAATTGCAATTACAGCAGCATGTGGGTTTTTTGCAGCATATGGTGGGTCCTCACTCCACCAACTATCTGCCTGAGAACTGAGGGAACATCTTTCACCAGAATTGTATCAAATTTGCAGCAGAAAAAACACTTGAATTCCTGCAGCAACTTTCATGACCAGACGATATCCCAAAGGGCTTTACAGCCAATGAAGTACTTTTGAAACATTGTCACATAGGAAAGAGAGAGAGACTATTTGGGCAGAGAACAATCCCACAAACAGCATGGTAATCATTATCAGATCATCTGTTTTAACCATCTTGGTGAGGTTTAAATATTCTACAAATCTACTCAATTCAAAATGATCAGCAATTGGGCACACGTTTAAGAAACAGTCTAATTTGTTACATTTTACTTCACTGGTGACTGTTACCCATTTTCACTAGGGGTTTAAAGCCACAATATCGGCACCCTTCAATGACATTTTTACAGCTCAAGTGTCACAGAATGTTTCATATACAGTGACTTATTCGAAAACGTCAAATGCACAAATGAGGTAACTATTCCACTCATCAAGATGAATGGCCAATTAATTTGATCTTTGCGACGTTGGTTGAAGGAGGAATCACCTCCAGAATGAACAGCTACTCTTCAAAATAGACCTTGAAATCGTTAACATCCACATTAACAGGTCTAACATTGCATCAGCAATATGACACTCTCCTCAAAAGTGCACTAGTATGTCAACTAAGATCATAGACAACTCCGAGCATACTCCCAACTCCCCCACTCTTCTGAATGCTACCAACCAAGACTGGTTGGGCATTGAATCCGCAACCTTCTGACACAGAGGCAAGAGTGCCACCCACTGAGCATCGGCTGACACCCAGGAATGGGCATTTGAGCGGATGATTGGGGTGGGGGTGGGGGGGCTCTTATTACTTACATTCATTACTGCTGAAATCAGGAGGCTGTGAAGCTTCACTCAGGCTGTGTCTCCAAATCCTGCTCTTAACCTCACTGTTTACTACATTTTGCCACTCAGTCTATGTATCCAAATCCAGCTAGAGGTAGTAGCAGAGACGAGTACAATTTTGTCTTTTAAAAAGCGTTTAGATAGTTACTTGGGTAAGATGGGTATAGAGGGATATGGGCCAAACGCAGGAAATTGGGACTAGATTGGGGCTTTAAAAAAAAAGGGGCGGCATGGACAAGTTGGGCCAAAGAGGCTGTTTCCATGCTGTAAACTTCTATGACTCTATATGGCACAGTGGTTAGCACTGCTGCCTCACAGCTCTAAGGACCCGGGTTCAATTCGGCCTTGGGTGATTGTGTGGAGTTTGCACGTTCTCCCCGTGTCTGTGTGGGTTTCCTTCGGATGCTCCCATTTCCTCCCACAGTCCAAAGATGTACAGGTTAGGTGGATTGGCCATGTTAAATTGCCTCTTCGTGTCCTAAAATGTGTAGGTGAAATGGATTAGCCTGGTAAATGTGTGGGAATACAGAAATAGGGCATGGAAGAGGGCCTGGGTAAAGTACTCTGTCAGAGAGTTGGTGCAGACTCGACAGATCGAATGGCCTCTTCTTCATTGTAGGGATTCTATGATGCTTCAATGCAATATTGAGAGAATGTTTTGCTTTCATAAAATACATTGAACCATTGGAGGAGAGTAGGGAGTTCTCCAACGTCCTGGTCAATGAGACGGCGTGGCCATTACCTCATTGCTATTTGTGGGAGCTTGCTGTGCACAAATTGGCTGCTGCACCTCCTACATTACGACAGTGACTGCATTTCAGAAAGGACTCATTGGCTGTAGAGCACTTTGGAACATCCCGAGGTTGTCAAAAAGTATTTTTAATTGGAAGCCTCTTTCTTTATAAATCTTTTCCAGAAGGCATATTTCCATGAAAATTAGCTGACAAAATACGAACAGGTGACAGTGAAACCAATTTGGTGATGTCCCCGGGGACCAGCAGTATCTACAATAAAACAAATCACAGCTTGGAGAGACAAAGAACATGAAAGTAATCCCAGCAGTGTAAAGGTGAGACACCAGCATGGCCCAAGGAACAACCTGACTGGAATTGCTCCTTTCCTTGTGAGCTACAGTCACAAGATGGTATCGCAGAGCCTGTAATAACTGGAGCACATCAACTTTCAAACCAAGTCTCTCGGCACAGAATCAAAACCATTGTTTGATTCTCTGTTGCAATCTGATATCCACCAGCACCTACATGTTCACAACACGTTTCTGCCTGTTGTACAATAACATATCAGCCATAGATCAGTGATGGTGCTGAGTCAGTCAGTCACACTGTCAAACCCCACTCCAGGTCATGATTATGAAACCTAGACTGATCCATGAGTACAGTACCAAGGGAGCTGCACAACTGGAGGAGCCTTCTTTCAGGAGAAATGTCAAAGCAAAGTCCTATCAGCTCTCACAAGTGGTTGTAAAAGATTCCATGGCACTATTTGTCTGTGTGGAGTTTGCACATTCTCCCCGTGTCTGCGTGCGTTTCCTCCGGGTGCTCTGGTTTCCTCCCACAGTTCAAAGATTTGCGGGTTAGGTGGATTGGCCATGCTAAATTGCCCCTTAGTGTCAGGGGAACTAGCTAGGGTAAATACATGGGGCTACGAGGATAGGGCCTGAGTGGCATTGTGGTCAGTGCAGACTCGATGGGCCAAATGGCCTCCTTCTGCACTGTAAGATTCTATGATTCTATGACTATTTTGAACAGGAGAGGCAGTCTTCATGGTGTCCTGGCCAATATTTATACCGAAACCAGCATTAACACTGGCCATTATCACATTGCTGTTTGTGATCTTTCTGTACACAAATTGGGCCCCATGTTTCCCTGGCAAAGAACAGTGGAGAAACTTCAAAAAAGGCAATTAATTACTGTACCTGTGAAGTGCTTCAGGATGCCCAGAGGGCATGGAAGGTGCTATATAATGCAATTGTTTGTGCATTCCAACCCTCATGAATATTTCTTACTACTCAAGGTGCTATCTCACACCAGGATATGATTCCAAAGATTCCAATTCTCTAACTATCCATTCCAAGACAGCATCCATAACATACTAATGTTGATGGTGAATGGAGAGTTATTAAGATTTAGATGGAGTATCACAAACCAAGTCTCAATGTCATCCAATGCTCACATGTATTCTCACCTGGATAACCATCAGAAGAATGATGTCCAGCTGATTTTCCCCTTCCCTCCCCAATCAGAGGAACACCGAGACCAATTTCATTAACATGCCTCAGTTGAGTTCCACCAATTTAACACAGATGGGAGATCGGCACTATACATTCACTATCGCAATCAGATTTAAATCAAAGACAAAACTAGACGCGCCTTGGAAAACGCAGATAATCCCGGAAACTCCCAATGGTTCTGATCCACCCCAATGGAACGGCACTACAGTCGCTCCGAATATGTGGAGTGTGGCACATTGGCGACACAGTACATCATGGAAACAGTTTCCATAATCTCCATTCAACATGCTATGGTCATGAACTCAAACAAATTAACACCCCGTTTGCTGACAGAAAAACTAAGCATCCACTGTAACTACTCCCCAAAACTGGAAGCAACTTGGGGAACTCTACACACAGAAAAAAGTGAAAATCCAAAACTTGTTGTTACAGATTCAATAAGTGGTCGCCCCCTCTCTCCCAGATTGCAATCAATGTCTTTCAACTGATGTGAATTTTAACTCCTACAGTGTAATCACCCTGGAAAATGTCACCTTGTTGAATGAGGTGTAACTGTTTGGATAATGGTGTATTCATTTCATAATTACTGCTGAATACACACACTGGTCCTGAAAATCAAACCTTATATTTGTGGAAAATCAAATTTCCCAATTATGCGAAACAAATTCTCATTATTTTTAACGTTCGTTTCTATTAATAGTTTAGCTCGTGTGGTTAACACTGCTGCCTCACAGCGCCAGTGACCCGGGTTCAATTCCTGTCTGTGTGGAGCTTGCACATTCTCCCTGTGTCTGCGTGGGTTTCTTCCAGGTGCTCTGGTTTCCTCCCACACTCCAAAGATGTGGGGGGGGGTGGGGTTAGTGGGACAAATGTGTGGGGTTATGGGGATAGGGCGGGGGGTGGGCTTGGGTAAGATAGTCTGTTGGGAGAGTCGGTACAGACTCAATGGGCCGAATAGCCTCCTTCTGCACTGTAGGGATATGAAATCCAATCAATTTATTTCACTATCTGTGTCAGCTGTGACTCGGTCGGTAGCACCCTCGCCTCAGAGTCACAAGACCGAGTTCAAGTCTCAATCCTAAATGTGAGCACAACCTCATGTTTGACACCCCATTGCAGGGATTGTGCATTGTCAGAGGTGCTATTTTTTGGAGGGACATTAAGGCCAGTCTGCCCCTTTGGATGGACATAAAAGATCCCCTGGGACTTCCAAAGGATAGTGGAGATGTACCCCTGGTGTTCGGGCCAATATTTATCCCTCAATCAACATCACAGAAACATATTATCTGGTCATTACTACTTTGCTGTTCGTGGGAGGTCACAGTGTGAAAATTGGCCACTACATTTCAACAGGGACTACAAAAGTAAATAGTTAAAAGTTGGTTGCAAAGCATCTTTGAGATGTATGGTGATCAGAAAAGGTGCTACTTAAAGGCAAGTTTTTTTAACCTGAAAATTTAAGATAAAGTACTTTTAACTTCTTGGTTTGCTGTCTTTGAGAATACCTCAATGTGAATGGCTGTTACCTTGATTGCTACATCGCTGTTGTTCCATGCTTGGAGATTGCCTTTAACTTAATGTTCACTGCATCACTTACTCCAATTCAGAGTCACAGGGAGTTGGAGCCGATCCTGACATATACTGGGCACTCAACAGGATACACCCAGGATGGGCCATCAATCCATCACAGGGCACACACTCACACTGAGGGGCAATTTAGCATGGCCAAATCACCTAATCTGCACTTCTTTGGACTGTGGAAGGAAACCGGAGCACCCAGCAAAACAAAACACAGACACGGGGAGAACATGCAAACTCCACACAGACTGTCACCCAAGGCTGAAATCACAACACCTGGGACCTGGGTTTGATTCCTGGCTTGTGTCACTGTCTGTGTAGAATCTGTATGTTCTCCCCGTGTCTGCGAGGGTTTCCTCCAGGTGCTCCAATTTCCTCCCACAGTCCGAAAGACGTACTGGTTAGCTGCCAAAAGAGAAAATGCTGGAAAATCTCAGCAGGTCTGGCAGCATCCGTAGTAGATAAAAGAGCTGACGTTTCGAGTCCAGATGACCCTTTGTCAAAGGGTCATCTGGACTCGAAATGTCAGCTCTTTTCTCTCCTTACAGATGCTGCCAGACCTGCTGAGATTTTCCAGCGTTTTCTCTTTTGGTTTCAGATTCCAGCATTCACAGTAATTTGCTTTTAGCACTGGTTAGGTGCATTGGCCATGCTAAATTCTCCCTCAGTGTACCCAAACAGGCACCCGAGTTTGGTGACTAGGGGATTTTCATAGTAACTTCATGGCAGTGTTAATGTAAACTTTAAAACTGAAAAATTATTGTAAATGGAAGATTATCCACGGTGAATAAACGCAGTGAGATGCCAAGTTTATTATATTGTTGCATTCAGTGAGAACAGCTGTGGTTGTGGCACAATAGGCCAAATGATCTTTAAACATTTGGGGAGAAAGAATAAAAGGAAATTCAACTAAGGGACCAACTGCCCAGTTGTCTTCGCTGATCATAGAATTCCTACAGTGCAGAAGGAGGCAGTATCTCACCCAGGCCCACCCCCACCCTATCCCTGTAACCCCCTGTATTTACCCTGCCAATCTCCCTACATACCCAAGGAGCAATTTAGCATGGCCAATCCTCCTAAACTGCACATCTTTGGACCTTTGCTGGTTCATGTTCATTTATGTGTACCCATCCTCATGTAAAATACTGGAAATACTCAGCAAGTCAAGCCAATATCCGTGGACTGAGAAACGGAGTTAACAAAGTGTTTCCATCATTTTCTCTCAGATTTCCAGCATCCGCTGGATTTTACTTTTGCGACCGTCTCCATGGTTGGCCGGGCCAGTGACACTGTGCGGGTATGTACGCTTGCATGAGTGCTCCTGGTATCTCCCAAACTAAACCCAGCAACATCGACTTGGGGTGGGGGGGTGGGGTGGGGAGGGGGAATCGTAAAAATAATTTATTTCTTTAAAAAAATCAACCGTCTTTACAGCAGATTCAGTTTGTAGACTAGTCCAAGAACACAATTTAGTCTCTCAATCAACACTGCTTCCCCACCCTCCCTCTCCATGTTATGCATGAATAAACTGTGCAAGAATCGGATCACAAGGACACCATTCGAATCTTAATCTAGCCCAGTATAAACCTCGGGGGGGGGGGGGGGGCAGTTGAAAGCCCATTTCGTTTTGTTCTTAATCTCAGATTTTGTTTATATATCGCCTTTTGGGAACGGCTCAATCATTTCACTATTTGTTTTTGGCAGGAGCGGGTTGGGGGAGGGAGAGGGAGAGAGAAACCCACTGGTTAGCAGTAAGGTTTTGTTATCATGTTTCTCCAGTGATCCTCCAAAGCAAAGCATGTTTTGTAATGAAACAGATCCAGTTCTGAAGTGCAACAAATCGATCCACGCCCTTTTAAACTGCCTTATCTCCAAATAAAACACTCGGAACATTCTAAAACCTGGTCTGTATCGATTCTGCTTCTGGAGGTTTAAATCCAAGGCGAGACTAAATGATTTATTTCCAAAAACTGATAACTACGATTTTGAAACGGGGGGTGGGGAGAGAGGAAGAGATAGGGCAGACATCAAATTTAACATGAGCAATCGTCCAAACAGCGAACATGAAATAAGTTTAGATTTTTTTTTAAATCTTGACAAACGCGTCCCAAGACCTCCCAGATCTGGAGAAGTCTTTCTGTGCGAGTCTATTTGGAGAGAAAAAGAAATGTACATTCTGTGGTTGGGGAGAATGATATACTTCCGCCTCCTTGGCGCCTTCATCGGTGAATGTTACAAAATGTAGCAAATGCGAGGAGAAGAAACGGAAATTGATGCAAGCGTTTGCAACAGTGTAACTGACTGGGATACAATTCGCAACAGTGTAACTGACTGGGATACAGTGTAACTGATCAAAGAGAACCCCCCGAGTGCGCAAACATCGTGTCGATTCCAGCTCACCTTGTCCAGGCAGTTGACTTTTTCTGTCGGGTA
Source organism: Mustelus asterias (assembly GCF_964213995.1). Lineage (NCBI taxonomy): Eukaryota > Metazoa > Chordata > Chondrichthyes > Carcharhiniformes > Triakidae > Mustelus > Mustelus asterias. The sequence continues at coordinate 104,168,365 of NC_135811.1, forward strand.
GACAATCTTTTTACATCTGGCACAAGATGGATTCATTTTGGAAGCTTTTTTTTTCTCTTTCCCCCCCCCTTCGCTGTCGTCTCTTGGTCTCTAACTGCCCGCAAGTCGCTCTCTACAACCTCTTTGGACTATGTTCCACCCTTCTTGCTGCTTCTGTTAGAAGCTCTTCTCTCTCTCTGATGTGGCCAGGGAATAAACAGGAGGGGCCCCTGAGAACGCGCTCGGAGGAAATTACACATCCAGTAAGGGGCTGGATGTCAGCGCGCACGTTGATGCACGTTCAGAAAAGCAAACCAAAGAGAAGCAATTTGAAACCGGGTTCCTATCCAGCAGGGATGTGTGTAATCATTAATCCAAATTACAGCTTTACTATTCATCGAAAACAACCGAGTGCCAGTTTTGGCTGCTGGAGGAGGACTTTTTTTTGACTGAACTGGAGGCAGGATGTCCTGTGACGAGAATCCAAATAAGCCGTTAGAAATTTAGCAGATCATCAGTGATAAACCAACCAAATTCTGTTTAAACTTAAATAAGTTACATAGAGACTACAGCACATGTCCTAACTGTGTCAATAACGAACTTATGGAGCCGCGCTCCGAAAGTTTGTGATTCCAAATAAACCTGTTGAACTTTAACCTAGTGTTGTGAGACTTCTTACTGTGCCCACCCCAGTCCAACATCGGATTCTCCACATCGTGTTAATATTCCACACAAGTCGCCTTCCTCCCACTCATGTAGGCCAGGCCGGGTAAGGATGGCAGATTTCCCTTCCCTAAGAGGACATTAGCGAACCTGATGGGTTTTCCAACAATGGTCATCAGTAGATTCTTAATTCCAGATATTTTTTACTGAATTCAAATTCCACCATCTGCCCTTGCGGGATTCAAAGCCAGATCCCCGGAAGATCAGCTGAGTTTTTGGATTAATATGCTAGTGATAATACCACTAGACCATCGCCTCCCCAGTAAGAGAAATGCTATCAAAGTAATCAGTTCTGATGAAAGTTCACAGACCTGAAACATTAACTCAGCTTTTTTCTCCACAGATGTTGTCCAACCTGCTGAATGTTTCCAGCATTATCTATTTTTATTTCAGATTTCCAGCATGTATTTTGCTCTGCTAGATATCAATGGGTCTGAGTTACTTGGCTTCGAGGACAGGGTTTGTATACTTTCCCCCACGTCTTATTCAACCTGTAGAGTTGAGGTGGAGATGTTCATTATAAAAATATCATTGTGCCTGGCACTTTTTTATAGAAGCTATATGAACCCATCTTCTATTTTAGGCAAGATTAAGGGCTGTTGATTAGTTTAGGAATCCATGCCTGAATGTTGCTGGGACATTTCAGTTGTGCAGTTAGATCTATCAGCCAAAACTTCATGAAGAATTGCACCTATCACTGAATGATTCCTTTCACACACCCTGTTATGAAAATGGCTTTCTGCTGCTGTATTGTACATATCCCGAAATCCATCATTAGCAAACTGCCGCCCCTCCACCGCCCATTATCAGTGAGGAATTTTGCCGGTGTACCCATTTTTTGGGTCCCATCCCAGCTTTTCCATCACCTGATCCACAATTATTGTTACTCTGCATAATTGTTAACTGGCTAATCCTAGCTGTCAGATCTACAGAATGTAAAATGGAAATGATCTTTTCTTTATCCCACGCCTTTAAATTCATAGCCACATCGTCACTGAAATCCCTCGCTAAGGGATCCCTCTGGGCCGCGATGGTGTCCTTCTGCACTTCCGACATATATTGCTTATCTCCTCTGCTAGTTTAGTATATTCTCCATCTCTTTTTCCTGCATCCTTTGGCAACATTTTTAATCTTTGGGAAGAGAGGCATGGATAAACTGCCAATGCAACTTGGTTAGCACTGCTGCCTCACCGCTAGGGACCCGGGCTCAATTCCAGCCTCGGGTCACTGTCTGTGCAGAGTTTGCATGTTCTCCCCGTGTCTGTGTGGATTTCCTCTGAGTGCTCCTGTTTCCTCCCACACTCCAAAGATGAGTGAGTAAGGTTGATTGGCCATGCTAAATTGACCCCAGTGTCAGGGGATTAGGCAGGGTCAATATGTGGGGTTACGGAAACAGGCCCTGGGTGAGATTGTGGTCGGTGCAGACTCGATGAGCTAAATGGCCTCCTTCTGCACTGTAGGGATTCTATGATTCTAACATGATTAGCTTTTGGGCCTCTAAGTTCCTATCCCTCTGATGCGAATAGCACTTCTTTAATTTCCTGAATAGAAAAGTTAGGTTTCATTAAAGAAATACAATATGGTGTCCAGATTGTGTAAATTGTAAATCCACGGCTTTGCCAAATACAATAGCCATGTCCGGTTTCACTGATGGCCTGCTCAATATTGGACACTACTTCCCTGCTGATAAAATGATTGACTCCAGCTATCTTGCAGGAAATCACTGCTCTTTTTAAAGATTTCAGTGTGCTATCATCTCCAAACCTGAAACTGGTGGAACTCTCAAATTCCTTAATCTTGCTCTGATCGTGATCACTGAAGGAGCGGCACGGTGGCACAGTGGTTAGCACTGCTGCCTCACAGCGCCAGGGACCCGGGTTCGATTCCCAGCTTGGGTCACTGTCTGTGCGGAGTTTGCACATTCTCCCCTGCGTGGGTTTCCTCCGAGTGCTCCAGTTTCCTCCCACAGCCTGAAAAACATCCTGGTTAGGTGCATTGGCCGTGCTAAATTTTCCCTCAGTCTACCGAACAGGTGCCAGAGTGTGGCGACTAGGGGATTTTCACAATAACTTAATTGCAGTGTTAATGTAAGCCCACTTGTGACACGAATAAATAAACTTTAAAACTTAAGGATAATGGGGAAGGCAATGGCCTTGTGGTATTATTGCTAGACTATTTATTAATCCAGAAACTCTGGGGAACCGGGTTCGAAACCCACCACAGCAGATGGAGCAAGTTGAATTCAACAAAACAAATGTGGAATTAAGAATTTACTGATGACCATGAAACCATAGTCGATTGTTGTAAAAACCCATCTGGTTCACTAACGTCCTTTAGGGAAGGAAATCTGCCATCCTTGCCTGGTCTGGCCTACATGTAACTCCAGAGCCACAGCAATGTGGTTGACTCTTAACTGCCCTCAGGGAAACTAGGGATGGGCAATAAATGTCCACGTCCCACAAATGAATTAAAAGAAAGTAGTCTGGGTAGCATTTCAACCAGTCTATTCCACACACTGTGGGCGTGCATCTGCCATTTAGCGGTGCAGAATTGAATGACTTTACAACACATTCACCTGGGTTGAAACGTCTTGTAACTAACATAATGCCCTCTTTGGTAGATATCTTCATCTTCTGAGTCGCCCGTCTTGTGTTTAATTTTGAACACTTTCAGTGGTATTTCAAATTGCACCAAAAGCACTGATTCTACCACAGCCTGGATATTTCTGGATTCAATTTTTTGTCTTTCACTTGTCATAATTGTAAACAAGGTGTTTCTGTCCCCATTCTTTCTAGTAACCAATGCCCTTTCGTACTGATGCTTGTGTCCTGTATCTAGACGATCTTGCCATCCCATTAACATTGTATCCTCCATTTTCGGTCTTACCGCCAATTGGCCCATCTGCACCATGATCACTGCCGGAAAGGGATGCTTTCCAAGGAACTTTCGAGCTTCTGACATCTATTCCAGTAGTGTGTGTGTGTGGCTTTCTGCAAATGTAACTCCCATCAAAATTAGAAATCTGTCCATATTTGATAATTTGGCACAGTCTAATAACTTAAATACCAGAACTGATTGGGGAATTTCTAAATGGAACTTTTGTAATCTTGCACGTAGTCTGCTGAATTCCATGATGTAATCTTTTATGGAACAATCCTCTAACTTTCCTAGTTTGTCAAAGTCTGACCATGCCTCTTAAGCACTTAAGTCATCCTTTTTATAAATTTTATTCGTAAAATGTAATGTCACCAAACCCAAATGTAATGTCACACTATCAGAAGGATGTGGAGGCTTTGGAGAGGGTACAGAAAAGATTTGCCAGGATGTTGCCTGGAATGGAGGGCATTCGCTATGAGGAGAGGTTGGAGAAACTTGGTTTGTTCTCACTGGAACGACAGAAGTTGAGGGGTGACCTGATAGAAGTCTACAAGATTATGAGAGGCATGGACAGAGTGGATAGTCAGAAGCTTTTTCCCAGGGTGGAAGAGTCAATTACCAGTGGGCACAGGTTTAAGGTGCCAGGGGCAAGGTTTAAAGGAGATGTACGAGGCAGATTTTTTACACCGAGTGGTGGGTGCCTGGAACTCATTGCCGGGGGAGGTAGTGGAAGCAGATACGGTAATGACTTTTAAGGGGCGTCTTGACAAGTACATGAATAGGATGGGAATAGAGGGATATGGTCCCCGGAAGGGTAGGTTAAGTCGGGCAGCATGGTCGGTGCAGTCTTGGAGGGGCCGAAGGGCCTGTTCCTGTGCTGCAATTTTCTTTGTTCTTTGTTGTTCTTCACCTTTTCCAGATGCTCAAGTTCCAACTCAAAAAATACTTTGCATCTTATTTTCTTTGTTACAGTAGTGAAAGTGCGAAGGCCATCCCTTGTTTTTTTATTCAGCAAGGATGTAACCCATGTCCATATGGGTTACTTCATTCTTTCATTGTTCATAAGGTTGATGCTCAGAAAACATCTGCGGGTAATCATACCCCAATACTTTACATTTTGATTCAGCAGGTTTTCAAAGCGACTCCAAACTGTGGCACAGTGGTTAGCACTGAACAGAGAACAAAGAAAATTACAGCACAGGAACAGACGCTTCGGCCCTCCAAGCCTGCACCAACCATGCTGCCCGACTTAACTAAAACCCCCTACCCTCCCGGGGACCATATCCTTCTATTCCCATCCCATTCATGTATTTGTCAAGACGCCCCTTAAAAGTCACCACTGTATCCGCTTCCACTACCTCCCCCGGCAGCGAGTTCCAGGCACCCACTTCTCCCTGTGTTAAAAAAATCTGCCTCGTACATCTCCATTAAACCTTGCCCCTGGCACCTTAAATCTGGGCCCCCTATTAACTGACTCTTCCACCCTGGGAAAAAAGCTTCTGACTATCCACTCTGTCCATGCCTCTCATAATCTTGTAGACTTCTGTCAGGTCGCCCCTCAACCTCCGTCGTTCCAGTGAGAACAAACCAGGTTTCTCCAACCTCTCCTCATAGCAAATGCCCTCTATCCCAGGCAACATCCTGGCAAATCTTTTCTGCACCCTCTCCAAAGCCTCCACATCCTTCTGGTAGTGTGGTGACCAGAATTAAACACTATATTCCACTGCTGCCTCACAGCACCAGGGATCCTGGGTTCCCGACTTGGGTCACTGTCTGTGCGGAGCCTGCACATTCTCCCCGTGTCTGCGTGGGTTTCCTCCAGGTGCTCCGGTTTTCTCCCGTAGTCCAAAAGACGTGCTGGTTAGGTGCATTGGCCATGCTAAATTCTCCCTCAGTGTTCCCGAACAGACACTAGGGGATTTTCACAGTAACTTCATTGCAGTGTTAATGTAAGCCTACTTGTGACGAATAAATAAGGTTTAAAAAAAAACACTCTTTAGTTAACTCCTAATACACTCTTTTTGTCTGAAGAAAGCTCAGTTTCTAATCAATTCTCCTTTGAAAGTTAGTATTGAATCTGCTACCACCACCCTTTCAGGCAGTGAATTAAAAGTTTATTCCTCATCTTCCCTCTGGTTCCTTTGCCAATTATATTAATTACCTGATTATTGACCCTGTTGCCACCATTGCCAATGGAAATGGGTTTCTTCTTATTTAATCTATCAAAACCTTTCATAACACTGAGTGTCTCAAACAAATCTCCCCTTAACCTTCCCTGCTCCAAGGAGGAAATGGTGTTGACACTCCTTGTTTATTCATACACCAGGTTTTATTGTAGTAAAAACACTTTGCATTTATAGTAGAAAGGGTCGAGAGCTTCAAGTTTTTAGGTGTCCAGATCACCAACAACCTGTCCTGGTGCCCCCATACCAACACTATATTTAAGAAAGCCCACCAACGCCTCTACTTTCTCAGAAGACTAAGGAAATTTGGCATGTCAGCTACGACTCTCACCAACTTTTACAGATGCACCATAGAAAGCATTTTTTCTGGTCGTATCACAGCTTGGTATGGCTCCTGCTCTGCCCAAGACCGCAAGGAACTACAAAAGGCCGTGAATGTAGCCCAATCCATCACGCAAACCAGCTTCCCATCCATTGACTCTGTCTACACTTCCCGCTGCCTCGGAAAAGCAGCCAGCATAATTAAGGACCCCACACACCCCGGACATTCTCTCTTCCACCTTCTTCTGTCGGGAAAAAGATACAAAAGTCTGAGGTCACGTGCCAACTGACTCAAGAACAACTTCTTCCCTGCTGTCATCAGACTCTTGAATGGACTACCTCATATTAAGTTGATCTTTCTCTACACCCTAGCTATGACTGTAACACTACATTCTGCACTCTCTCATTCCCTTCTCTATGGACAGTAGTCTTTGTCTGCACAGTGTGCAAGAAACAATACTTTTCACTGTATGTTAATACATGTGACAAGAAATCCAATCAAATCAAATCAAATATAAAACACTTTTAGCACAGGCAAAGTAACCAAAGCAGCGTATGAACAAATCTGAGACCAAGACAAAGACATGGACCGGATTTCTGCGGTCGTTTACGTCATGCCAGCAGGATTCTCCAGTCCTGCTGCAGTAAACAGAGATTTGGCTGAGCGCTAAATTCTCTGTCCTCACTTTTAGCAGTGGTGGGGAGTCAACAGCTGGAAAATTCCGGCCAAGATATTACGATGGTGACCAAAACATTTTTGTCAAGGAGAGAAATTTTAAAGCAAGCCTTCAAAGGAGGAGAGGGGAGGGGAGGGAAGGTTGCCATCTCTGATTGGGATGCATTCCTTTCGATTAATCACATGACATTCCATCGCCATCACTCGCCTTTTGTATCCATCGCCAATAGCTTTATAACAAATTGTCTGGTGTTTAAAGGAAATAAAAGAAACACACAATTCTGTTTGAACAACTCAATGATTTTTCTCCCCAATTCCTCATAGTCCTTCTTAGGCAGCCCTTTGGGATTGAAGATGACTTGCTTCCACTCTGCTTCGCTGGGTTCTGGGATGGCTACTAATGCCATGGCTCGATCTACACACTCTGCCACATCTGGGGTAGGTAGTGGTTGAAAGGGGTTGGGTAGATGGGTTGGTTGGAGGTCGGTGTGCTCGTTCCTACACCTCCATTTTGCTGCTGCACTTTCCTGATAAAGTCTCTCAATGTTCTGGGTGTTTTCCCGGATAAACCTTCCCCATTCGGTTGGTCAGAAACCAGGGACCCCCATGAGTCAGCAGGGATGTTTGACCTCTCAACAGGAATAGGAACGTAGAAAATAGAAGCAGGAATCGGCCTTCGTTCAGCTTTGAAGACATCCCTGAGGTGTTTCCCCTGTCCTCCTGGGAGTCTCCCGCTGTGAGTTTGACTTGATTTGATTTATTATTGTCACGTGTATTAACATACAGTGAAAAGTATTGTTTCCTGCGTGCTATACAGACAAAACATACCATTCATAGAGAAGGAAAGGAGAGAATGCAGAATGTGGTGTTACAGTCATAGCTAGGGTGTAGAGAAAGATGAGATGAAAGTGAATCTGGTGCCAGGCCTACCAACTACATATCCTGCCCAACGGTGCTGGTTTTGAGTGATTAATGCCTCAATGCTGGACAAGTTGCTGTTGGACCACCACTGGATTTGGAGGAGCTTGCAAAGGCATCACTGGTGCCTTGGACAATGTGCCAACTGGCACCCCAAAGCTTGTAATAATACCCTGGGGATTCATTTTAAATTTCTGGATGCCCCAGGACAATGCTGGAGGGTGGAAACCCCAACAAGTGGATGGAATTCCCAGAAAGTGAGGGCTAAACAACGGTGGAGGGGGTGGGATGCACAAGGACTCAGGAATGGTGTGAATGGCGGATACTGATCGGACTTGGTAAACCTGGCCTTCCCCAATTCCCAGCCCAGGGTTGCACTGCCAACTGCAGCATTCAAATTCCAGCGCTGGGTGAGGTGATTTTGAACAAAACTAGGGAATTTCCTATTCTGCCGGAGTTGGGCTTGTTCATTACAGGAATTCTGGATGCAATAAATTAGTGTACAAATCCAACATCCGTCTGGATTATTAAACACAGTGTGAATGTGATGTATGAACCTGTAATTCTGATTGTAATCAACACTTTTTTCCTAAAACACACCCAGCAGGATCGGAACAGGACATGCTGAGCCCGTGCCCTTGCACTTGTTTAACTACTCACTCTCCCACCTTCTGCATGAGTGTACTCATTACAGTGGTCGACTGCCACATGGAGCTCCAGGGTTCCCTCTGCTGGTCTGATTGCTATTTTATTTACATGGACTTCAGGATATTCCCATGTACTTTACAGCCAATTAAAGCCGACATAACACAGAAAAGCTAGTAACCAAACTGGACACAGCAAGATCCCATAAGCAGCAACGTGGTAAATGACCAGGTAATCTGCATTAGTGACGCTGATTGAGGGATAAGCATTAACCAAGACACCGGGGAGATCTCCCCTGCCTCTGGTCAAAACAATGCCATTGGGCCATTTATGTCCTCTTGGGCATGTGGATAGGCCTCAGGTTAACCTTTCTTTTGATATGTGGCACCTCTGACAATGGAGCACCCCCTCAGCACGACACTGGAGTGTCAGCCTACGCAAAGTGCTAAAATCGCTAGAATGGGACCTGAACCCGCGGCTTTCTGTCTCTGAGCCCTGAGGCACGGCTAATTTCCTCAAAGATCACTCTGCACTCATGGAAGACCATGCAAAGTTTGTATTGTTTAAATGAGTTTATTTTCCTTTGTTAAGGGATAAGTACAACACCTCACACACCACTCATGCAGGTCCGATTCTCCATCTATGCTGTGAGTAGCTGATCTCTGCGAAACAGCAACAACTGTGCAACAACAACTTGCATTTATAAAGCACCTTTGACATCGTAAAACCTTCCAAGGTGCCTTACAGGAACATTATCAAACAAGCTTGGCTGAGGTAGGTTTTATGGAACGTAAAAGGGGAGGAGAAGTTTGGGGAAGAAATTCCTGAACTGAGGACCCAGTAGCTGAAGGAACAACCACCAATGGTAAAGCGAGGAACATCAAGAGATGTTCAAGAAGCCAGAATTGGAGGAGTGCAGAGATCTTGAAGGGTTGTGGGACTGGAGAAGGTTACAGAGACATTTGTGGGAATGGGCATTGCTGGTTGGTCAGCATTTATTGCCCATCCCTAGTTGCCCTTGGAGGGTAGTTGAGAGTCAACCACGTTGCTGTGACTCTGGAGTCACACGTAGGCCAGAAAGGTAAGGACGGAAAATTTCCTTCCCTGAAGGACAATGGTGGGGATTTGAAAACAAGGATGAGAGTTTTCAACCTTCTTTGCGAGGATTATACAATAGGCCATGGTCCCGTTTGACTCGGAATGTCCAGTGTTCTCCTGTCCGTCATTATCCAGTGACCCCAAAACGTGGATGGTGTGTGAGGGTAGCACTGAACTCCCCTGGCCTTCATGGCCCTTCCCCCACTGCCTCATCACTCTTACACTTGGACACCTTGGTATCAATGACTACTGGGGAGTGGTTCAATTATTTGAATCCCGTGGCGGGCAGGACGATAAAATTTCCCCCTCTGTGTTTGCCTTAAATAAGGTGACCAATATTGTTAAAATACTCCAACTGTGCTCTCACTAGTGCTCTGTACAATTGAAGCATAACCTTCCGACTTTTGTATTCAGTTCACCTTGCAATGAATTGTATCATGTTATTAATCTTCCTAACTACTTGCCGCACCTGCAAAGTAGCCTTTTGTGATTCATGCACTAGGACACCCAGGTCCACCTGCATCTCAGACCTCCTCAAACTCTCAGACCCATCTGGCTGTTCAGGTGCACCTTAAACATCATTGTCAATACTTATAGAAATGCGATATTTCCCAGTATCCTGGTCTAAATTCCATCCAAACCAAGAAAAAAGAAGGAACTAACATTTATATTGCACTTCATACGACATCGGCAGATACTAACATGAGTGAATTATTTTAGATGTGAGATGTGTGATCACTGTTTCAATGTAGGCAACACTACAACCAATTTGTGAACAACAGTTAAATAACTTAAGGGCGGCACGGTGGCACAGTGGTTAGCACTGCTGCCTCACAGTACGAGGGACCCAGGTTCGATTCCCAGCTTTGGGTCACTGTCTATGTGGAGTTTGCACGTTCTCCCCGGGGTCTGCTTTGGTTTCCTCCGGGTGCTCCGGTTTCCTCCCACAGTCCAAAAATGTGCATGTTAGGTGCATTGGCCATGCTAAATTGCCCCTTAGTGTCCTGGGATGAGTAGGTTAGAGGGATTAGTGGGGTAAATATGTGGGGTTACGGGGATAAGAACATAAGAAATAGGAGCAGGAGTAGGCCATCTAGCCCCTCGAGCCTGCCCCGCCATTCAATAAGATCATGGCTGAATGGGATTTCTCACTGAAGCCATCCCATGCTGTCGGGAAACCAGAGAATTCCGGTCTGTGTCTTATGCTATGGTCTTATGGGAGGGATAGGGCTGGGATGAGATTATTGTCAGTGCAGACTCGATGGGCCAAATGATCTCCTTCTGCGTTGTAGTGATTCTATGGTTCTAACTGACTAGCTCATTTGTTTAGGTACTGACTGATGGATAGATGTCAGGGGGAAAAAAACCAAGAGAACACTGCTTCTGCTGTGGGATCTTTTACAGTTGTCTGTGAGGATAGAGGAGCATCAGTTTAATATCTATTGGAAGGACAGCATCTCCGACAGTGCATCACTCCCATAAGACCATAACATAAGACACAGACCGGAATTCTCTGGTTTCCCGACGGCGTGGGATGGCTTCAGTGAGATCGACAGCAGCAGGACCAGAGAATCCCATGGCCAGCGAATGGCACGCCACCTCCCGCCACCAAGCAACACGCGGATGGGAGGCTGGAGAAACCCGCTCATAGGAGTAAAAGTGGCCATTTGGCCCATTGGGCCTGCTCCACCATTCAATGAGATCATGACTGATATGACAATCCTCAACTCCACTTCCCTGCCTTATGCCCATAACCCTCAATTCCCTTATTGATTAAACATCTGTCTGTCTCAGCCTTGAATATACTTAGTGACCCAATCTCGACAACCTCCTGCAGCAAAGAATTCCACTAATTCACTACCTCTGAGAAAAAGATCAATTTAATGCAAGGTAGGTCCATTCAAAAGTCTGATGGCAGCAGGCAAGAAGTCTTCTCATCTCTATCTTAAATGGGTGACCCCCCCTTACTCTGAGATTATGCCCTCTGGTCCTAGACTCTCCCACAAGTGGAAACAACCTATCAAACCCCCTGAGAATCCTATCTGTCTCAATAAAGTTGTTCTTCATTGTTGTAAACTCCAGTGAGTGCAGGCCCAACCTACCCAACCTCTGCACATAAGAAAATCCTCCATACCCGGGATTAACCTAGTCAATCTTCTCTGGACTGCCTCCAATAACACGATATCTCTCCTTGAATAATGGGGACAAAACTGTTCATAGTGTTCCAGATGGGGTCTAACGAGTGCATGTACAGTTTTAGCAAGGCTACCATATTTTTATACTCCATTCCCTTTGAAACAAAGGCCAACATTCCATTTGCCTTCCCTATTACCTGCTGAACTTGCATACTGGCATTTTGTGGTTTATGCAGATGGATCCCCAAATCCCTCTGTGGTGCAGCTTCCTGCAGTCTTTCTCTATTTAAATAACATTCAGCTCCTTTACTCTTCCTCCCAAAGTGCATAATTTCATTCACAACACCACAACATTCAGTTATTGCTTTCAGTTGTCAGTGTAGCCTTGGTAGCTAACAAATTAATGTCAACATAAATGACAGTGACTGTAGATCAAAATATTTCATTGTATTTGCTTTGGGACAATTCTGAGGGATGCGTTGAGCTTCATATTAATGCAGGTCTAATGTTATTGCTTTATTTTTTTTATAGGGTACAGTGAACCCTAAATTATTCCTTTATGGTATATAATTGTAAATCCTTTCAGCTGCTATTATAAATAGCTGACCACAGAAATCTGTTTGGCCCCTTAGCATACAAACAAATGAACATGGAGCAGGAGTGGGCTGTTCAGCCCCTTGGACCCGCTCCGCCATTTAATAAGATCATGGCTGATCTGACAGTAACCTCAAATCTGCATTCCACTTACCTCCAATAATCTATCACCCACTTCCTTACCAATAATCTTTCCACCTCTGCCTTAAAAATATTCAAAGACTCTGCTTCCACTGTCTTTACAGGAAGAGCGTTCCAGAGACTTACAACCCTGTGAGAGAAAAAGATTTCACCTCATCTCCATTTTAAAGGGCGACCCTTTATTTTTAAACAGTGACCCCCAGTTGTAGATTCTGCCACAAGAGGGAACATCCTCTCCTATCAAGATTGTGCAGGATCTTATATGTTTCAGTCAAGTCGCCTCTTACTCTTCTAAACTCCAGCGTATACAAGTCTAACCTGTCCAACCTTTCTTTGTAGGACAACTCACCTGTTCCAGGTATTAGTCTGGTAAACCTTCTCTGAACTGTTTCCAACGCATTTACACCCTTCCTTAAATAAGTTGAACCAATATTGTACACAGTACTCTGACTGTGGTCTCACTAGTAACCTATACAATTGAAGCATAACCTTCCTACTTCTGTATTCAATTCTTCTCACAATGAATGATAACTTTAGTTTTCCTAATTACTTGCCGCATCTGCATACTAATCTTTTGCGATTCATGCACTAGGACACCCTGATCCCTCTGCATCTCAGAGCTCTGCAATCTCTCACCATTTCAATAATATGCTTCATTTTTGTTCTTCCTGCCAAAATGGACAATTTCACATTTTCTCATATTATACTCCATCTGCCAGATTTTTGCTCACTCACTTAACCGATCTATACCTTTTTGTAGCCACGTTACATCCTCATAATTTACTTTCCTACCTATCTTTGTGTCATTGGTAAATTTGGCAATCGTCCCATCCATCCCTCATCCAAATAATTCATATAAGTTGTAAACAGTTGAGGTCCCAGCACCAATCCATGTGACACAACATTCATCACATCGTGCCAACCAGAAAAAGACCCATTTGTGCCTATTCACTGTTTCCTGTTAGCTAGCCAAGCTTCAATCCCTGCCAATATGTTACCCCCAATACCATGAGCTTTTATTTTACACATTAGCTTTTGATGTGGCATTTTATCAAATGCCTTCTAGAAATCTAAGGACAGGACATCCATCGGTTCCCATCTATACACATCACATGTTACTCCCTCAAAGAACTCCAATAAGTTGGTTAAACATGATTTCCCTTTCACAAAATCATGTTGACTCTGCCTTATTACCTTGAACTCATACAAGTACCTTGCTGCAACTTATTTAATAATTGCTGCCAACGTTTTCCCTATGACAGATGTGAAGCTAATTGGCCTATAGTTTCCTGCTTTTTCAATAATGGAGTTAGATTTACTATCTTCCAATCTGATAGGGCCCTCCCTGAATCTAGGGACTTTTAGCAATTTAAACCGATGCATGAATCATCTCACTAGCCATTTCGTTTAAGACCCTAGGATGAAGTCCATCAGGGCCCGGGCTCTTGTCAGCCCACAGCTCCAACAATTTACTCAGTATCACTTCTCTGGTGATTGTAGTCGGGCAGCATGGTCGGTGCAGGCTTGGAGGGCTGAAGGGCCTGTTCCTGTGCTGTAATTTTGTATGTTCTTTGTAATTTTCCTGTATTCCTCCCTCCCTTCCATTTCCTGATTTATACCTACTTCTGGGATGTTACTTATATCCCCTATAGTGAAAACTGCTGCAAAATACCTGTTCAGATGATCTGCCATCCCCTTAGATTCCATTATCAATTCCCTGGGCTCACTTTCTATTGGACCAACGCTCACTTTAATAAGACTATAAGACCATAAGATATAGGAGCAGAATTAGGCCATTTGGCCCATTGAGTCTGCTCTGCCATTCAATCGTGACTGATATGATTCTCATTCCCATTCTCCTGTTTTCTTCCTGTAACTCATGATCCCCTTATTGATCAAGAACCTATCTATCTCTGTCTTAAAGACACTCAATGACCTGGCCTCCACAGCCTTCTGTGGCAATCATAGAAACCCTACAGTACAGAAAGAAGCCATTCGGCCCATCGAGTCTGCACCGATCACAATCCCACCCAGGCCCTACCCCCACATTCCTACATATTTACCCACTAATCCCTCTAACCTACGCATCTCAGGACACTAAGGGGCAATTTTAGCATGGCCAATTAACCTAACCCGCACATCTTTGGATTGTAGTAATGAGTTCCACCTTGTTAACTTGTTTCTTTTTAAAATATTTATAGAAACTTTTTCTATCTGTTTTTATATTTTGGACTAAGTATCTCTCGTATTCTAATTTTTCCCTCCTTATTCTCTTAGTCAGCCTTAGCTGTTCCTTATGTTCTGACCAATATTCTGACCTTCCAATTGTCATTGTGGGCAGCACGGTGGTGCAGTGGTTAGCACTGCTGCCTCACAGTGCCAGGGACCCAGGTTCAAATCCCAGCTTGGGTCACCGTCTGTGTGGAGTTTGCACATTCCCCCTGTGTCTGCATGGGTTTCCTCTGGGTGCTCCGGTTTCCTCCCACAGTTCAAAGATGTGCAGGTTAGGTGGATTGGCCATTCTATATTCTCCCTCAGTGTACCTGAATAGGTGCCAAAATGTGGCGACTAGGGGATTTTCACAGTAACTTCAAAGGAGTGTGAATGTAAGCCTACTTGTGACTAATAAATAAACTTTCAAACTTTGCACAATTAGATATTTTTTCTTTAAGTTTGATACTATCTTTAACCTTCCTGTTAACCACAGATGGTGTGTCTGTCCCTTGGACTTTACCTTACTGTTGGATTGTATCTATTCTGTGTATTCTGAAATATCTCCTTAAATGTCTACCACTGCGTCTCTGCTGCATATCCCTTAACTTCACTTGCAAATTCACTTTAGCCAGTTTAGCTTTCATGCCCTCATAAATGCCCTTATTTAAGATTCAAATCATACTGTCTGACCTGCTCCAGTCTCCTTCAAACTGAATGTAAAAATGAATCATATTATGGTCGCTGCTACCTCAGGGCATCTTCACTATGAGATCATTAATTAATCCCGTCTTGTTGCACAATACCTAATCTAGTATAGCCTCTTCTCTGGTTGGCTCCAGGACATGCTGTTCTAAGAAACTATCCCAAAAACATTCCAAGAACTTCTGATCTAGATAGGCTACCTTTCCCTATCGAATTTTGCCAGCCGATATGTAGGTTAAAATCTCCCATGACTATCGGCATGTCTTTCTGCAAAGCTCCATTTCTTCCTTTATGCTGCACCCTACCGTGTGGTTACTGTTGGGGGATCTGTACACGACTCCTATAAGTAACTTCTTGCCTTTACCATTTCTTATCTCTACCAAAACCTTTTCCACATCTGAGTTTCCTGAATTTAGGTTGTCCCTCTCTATTGTGCTAACACCATCATTAATTAACAGAGCCACCCCTCCACCTTTTCCTTGCTCCTGCCCTTCCTAAATGTCCTGTCCCTTCAATATTGTCCTTGTGCTGCCTCTTTGAAAGAGCTGTTGTGCATATTCCTACATCCCTGCTTTTTGTCTGTAACCCCTGTAAGTTCTTTAGCCTCAAGAACCGCCCATCTCCCTTTAAAAATCACTGATGGAATCAGTTCCACCATCTTTTCAGATGGAACCTTCCAAATCCCCAAAATTCTCTGAGCGAAAATAACTTTCCCAACCTGCTCTCTAGATAATTTGCCAATTATTTTAAATCTATGACCTCTGGTTATTGAACTGTTCACCTGGGGAAGCAGCCTTTCTCTGTATTGAGTTCCCATCATTTTGAAATGCTCCATTAGGTCACCTCTTGACCTTTTCTGTTGCAAGGACTGTAGTTCTAACTTTTCCAACCTCTCCTCATAACTGAATTTCCTCAATCCTGGTAGCATCCTGCTAAACCTCTTCTGTACCTTTCTAAGGCCTTTACTTTCTCAGAATTCATAGACTTCATAGAATCCCTACAGTGCAGAAAGAGGCCATCTGGTCCATCGAGTCTGCACCGACCACATCCCACCCAGGCCCTACCCCCATATCCCTACACATTTACCCGCTAATCCCTCTAATCTACGCATCTCAGGACACTAAGGGGCAATTTTAGCATGGCCAATCAACCTAACCTGCATATCTTTGGACTGTGGGAGGAAACCGGAGCATCCAGAGGAAACCCACGCAGACACGAGGAGAATGTGCAAACTCCGCACAGACAGTGACCCAAGCTGGGAATCGAACCAATTGTCCGCAATATTCCAGCTGAGGCCCAACCATTGATTTATAAAGTTCTAGAATGATCTCTTTGCTTTTGTGTTCTATTCCCCGACTTATAAACCCAGTAACCCATCTGTATTTTCATCCACCATATCAAGTTGCCCTGGCACCTTTATGGATTTGTGAATATGGATTCCAATGTCTCTCTGTTGATTTGCACTTTTCAAAACCACATCATTTACAGTCTACTGCTGTAGGGTCATAACATAAGAACATAAGAACTAGGAGCAGGAATAGGCCATCTGGCCCCTCGTGCCTGCTCCACCATTCAATAAGATCATTGCTGATCTTTTCGTGGACCCAGCTCCACTTACCCGCCCGATCACCATAACCCTTTAATTCCTTTCCTGTTCAAAAATGTATCTATCCTCTCCTCAAAAACATTCAATGAGGTAGCCTCAACTGCTTCACTGGGCAGGGAATTCCACAGATTCACAACCCTTTGTGTGAAGAGGTTCCTCCTCAACTCAGTCCCAAATCTGCTTCCCCTTATTTTGAGGCCATGACCCTAGTTCTAGTTTCACCTGCCAATGGAAACAACTTCCCTGCTTCTATCTTATCTATTCCCTTCATAATCTTATATGTTTCTATAAGATCTCCCCTCATTCTTCTGAATTCCAATGAGTATAGCCCCAGTCTACTCAGTCTCTCCTCATAAACCAACCCTCTCAACTCCGGAATCAACCTCGTGAATCTCCTCTGCACCCTCTCCAGTGCCAGTATATCCTTTCTCAAGTAAGGAGACCAAAACTGTACACAGTACTCCAGATGTGGCCTCACCAGCACCTTATACAGCTGCAACATAACCTCGCTGTTTTTAAACTCCATCCCTCTAGCAATGAAGGACAAACTTCCATTTGCCTTCTTAATTACTTGCTGCACCTGTAAACCAACTCCTTGTGATTCTTGCACAGGGACACCCAGGTCCCTCTGCACAGCAGCATGCTGCAATTATTTATCCTTTAAATAAGAGTCCATTTTGCTGTTATTCCTACCAAAATGGATAACCTCACATTTGCCAACATTGTACTCCACCTGCCAGACCCTCGCTCACTCCCTTAGACTATCTATATCCCTTTGCAGACTTTCAGCATCCTCTGCAGACTTTGCTCTGCCACTCATCTTAGTGTCATCTGCAAATTTTGACAC
Organism: Mustelus asterias; assembly: GCF_964213995.1. Classification (NCBI taxonomy): domain Eukaryota; kingdom Metazoa; phylum Chordata; class Chondrichthyes; order Carcharhiniformes; family Triakidae; genus Mustelus; species Mustelus asterias. The sequence continues at coordinate 104,186,024 of NC_135811.1, forward strand.
ACTACACTTGGTCCCCAACTCCAAATCATCTATGTAAATCGTAAACAATTGCGGTCCCAACACTGATCCCTGAGGCACACCAATAGTCACTGATCGCCAACCAGAAAAACACCCATTTACCCCCACTCTTTGCTTTCTGTTAGTTAACCAATCCTCTATTCATGCTAATACATTACCCGTAACACCATGCACCTTTATTCATTCCTTTGAACAGACGAGAGGACGGCACTTGGTACGATTTTAAAAATGATTTCCTTTATTGAGCAGAACTCAAAGAAAATTAAATCATGACAGAAGCAGAGAACAAGAAAACCTTACTTGGAGACTGGTTTCTAAGCAAGCCAGTCCCTGTACTGATCACACTGAACTCAATCTTGAAAACAAACTGCACAAGCACACACTAAAATCCACAATATATCTCAATGGTTATCTCATTGGAAATGTCCTTCACATGCTGTACCCGTTTGGAAAAACAATTCTGCAGCTACAGGACTTGTTTTGTCTGCTGTGTACCCTTCAGGAATGCAGTCAATTTTCAGCTAACCCAGCATGCCTTCTGAGTTTTAAAATGTAGTCAAGTTAGCAGTGTTAGTTAACCCCTACAGTCTAGCATATAAATGTAATTGCATAGGCAGAAATATCTTAAAATGAAGTCTTTGCACAGACTGAAGCAAACAGGGCTAAGCATACATAGGATCTCTCAACTGCTTTTCAATGTTGATCCTTGCAAAGTACATCACTTCACGTTTCATTTAACTTCATTTGATGTTCCTCTACCCATTTCAAAATCCTGTCTGCCTCTCTCTGCCTCTATTCTGTTCTAATCAGTGGGAATGGTTACTTGATTGGAGACATACAGGTCACAAGTTTAAATCCTGTCATAGTAAGAGGTGAAATTGAACTCAATTAATTTTGAATCAGAATATCAATCAGAGCCATGGATTGTTGTAAAAACCCAATTGGTTTGCTAACATCCAGGAAATCTGCCTCACTGCCTGGTCTGGCCTACATAAGATTTTAATTCCAATGCTATGGGGTTGACTCTTAATGACCCACAGGAATTAGGGATGGACAATAAATGCTACTTGTCAATGCCACCCACATTTTAGAAGCAAAATTGGGGGAGGGGTAATTATGATGCGATTAGGCAAGAATTAGGGGGCATAAGTTGGGAACAGAAACTGTCAGAGAAAGGAACTAATGAAAAGTGGAACTTTTTCAAGGAACAAATACTGGATGTCCTTGATAGGTATGTTCCTGTCAGGCAGGGATGAAATGGCCAAGTGAGGGAACCATGGTTCACAAAAGAGGTGGAATGTCTTGTGAAAAGGAAGAGGGAAGCTTATGTAGGGATGAGGAAACAAGGTTCAGATGGCTCGATTGAGGGTTACAAGTTAGCAAGGAATGAGCTGAAAAAGGGGCTTAGGAGAGCTAGGAGGGGACATGAGAAGTCCTTGGCGGGTCGGATCAAGGAAAACCCCAAGGCTTTTTACTCTTATGTGAGGAATAAAAGAATGACCAGGGTGAGGTTAGGGCCGGTCAAGGACAGTAGTGGGAACTTGTGTATGGAGTCAGTAGAGATAGGCGAGGTGATGAATGAATACTTTTCTTCAGTGTTCACCAAGGAGAGGGGCCATGTTTTTGAGGAAGAGAAGGTGTTACAGGCTAATAGGCTGGAGGAAATAGATGTTCGGAGGGAGGATGTCTTGGCAGTTTTGAATAAACTGAAGGTCGATAAGTCCCCTGGGCCTGATGAAATGTATCCTAGGATTCTGTGGGAGGCAAGGGATGAGATTGCAGAGCCTTTGGCGTTGATCTTTGGGTCCTCGCTGTCCACGGGGATGGTGCCAGAGGACTGGAGAATGGCGAATGTTGTTCCTCTGTTTAAGAAAGGGAATAGAAATGACCCTGGTAATTATAGACCGGTTAGTCTTACTTCGGTGGTTGGTAAATTGATGGAAAGGGTCCTTAGGGATGGGATTTACGACCATTTAGAAAGATGCGGATTAATCCGAGATAGTCAGCACGGATTCGTGAAGGGCAAGTCGTGCCTCACAAATTTGATAGAATTTTTTGAGGAGGTAACTAAGTGTGTTGATGAAGGTAGGGCAATTGATGTCATATACATGGATTTTAGTAAGGCGTTTGATAAGGTCCCCCATGGTCGGCTTATGATGAAAGTGAGGAGGTGTGGGATAGAGGGAAAGTTGGCCGATTGGATAGGTAACTGGCTGTCTGACCGAAGACAGAGGGTGGTGGTCGATGGAAAATTTTCGGATTGGAGGCAGGTTGCTAGCGGTGTGCCGCAGGGATCAGTGCTTGGTCCTCTGCTCTTTGTGATTTTTATTAATGACTTAGAGGAGGGGGCTGAAGGGTGGATCAGTAAATTTGCTGATGACACCAAGATTGGTGGAGTAGTGGATGAGGTGGAGGGCTGTTGTAGGCTGCAAAGAGACATAGATAGGATGCAAAGCTGGGCTGAAAAATGGCAAATGGAGTTTAACCCTGATAAATGTGAGGTGATTCATTTTGGTAGGACAAATTTAAATGTGGATTACAGGGTCAAAGGTAGGGTTCTGAAGACTGTGGAGGAACAGAGAGATCTTGGGGTCCATATCCACAGATCTCTAAAGGTTGCCAGTCAAGTGGATAGAGCTGTGAAGAAGGCCTATAGTGTGTTAGCTTTTATTAACAGGGGGTTGGAGTTTAAGAGCCGTGGGGTTATGCTGCAACTGTACAGGACCTTGGTGAGACCACATTTGGAATATTGTGTGCAGTTCTGGTCACCTCACTATAAGAAGGATGTGGAAGCGCTGGAAAGAGTGCAGAGGAGATTTACCAGGATGCTGCCTGGTTTGGAGGGTAGGTCATATGAGGAAAGGTTGAGGGAGCTAGGGCTGTTCTCTCTGGAGCGGAGGAGGCTGAGGGGAGACTTAATAGAGGTGTATAAAATGATGAAGGGGATAGATAGAGTGAACGTTCAAAGACTATTTCCTCGGGTGGATGGAGCTATTACAAGGGGGCATAACTATAGGGTTCGTGGTGGGAGATACAGGACGGATATCAGAGGTAGGTTCTTTACGCAGAGAGTGGTTGGGGTGTGGAATGGACTGCCTGCAGTGATAGTGGAGTCAGACACTTTAGAAACATTTAAGCGGTTATTGGATAGGCACATGGAGCACACCAGGATGATAGGGAGTGGGATAGCTTGATCTTGGTTTCAGATAAAGCTCGGCACAACATCGTGGGCCGAAGGGCCTGTTCTGTGCTGTACTGTTCTATGTTCTATGTTCTAAAACTATATTCTCTGAACCACGGGGCGGCACGGTAGCACAGTGGTTAGCACTGCTGCTTCACAGCGCCAGGGACCCCGATTCGATTCCCGGCTTGGGTCACTGTCTGTGTGGAGTTTGCACATTCTCCCCGTGTCTGCGTGGGTTTCCTCTGGGTGCTCCAGTTTCCTTCCACATTCTGAAAGATGTGCTGGTTAGGTACATTGACCCGAACAGGCGCCGGACAGTGGCGACTAGGGGAATTTCACAGTAACTTCATTGCGGTGTTAATGTAAGCCTTACTTGTGACTAATAAATAAACTTTACTTTACTTTAAAAAAAGAATTCCCAACTCAGAGCACCATTCTTCCAGACCTGGCTTCCCAAAAACTTCTAAACATCTGGATAATGGGATATTGGACTAACAGGGTTTCCGGGTACCTGAATTGTTGAAATGTTTTTTGAGAAACACCGATAGCTTAATTTAAAAAAAACTCTGAATGTATTGTTGCAATTATGTCATTGCCCCCCTCAATCAAACACCATATCGATTCTTATTATTTATATTTTATATTAAATCTGAGGAAAAACATGCAGCCCACTCCTGAGGAATCACCATGTTGTTTCGACTCTTTCCCAGCAGATTTGTAGAACTTGCAGCTTGAGCAATGCAACCCCAGCTTCCCCTGACTCAACAGCCTCCACAGTTCTGTCCCCTTGCATAAGGACAACACTTCTGCTTTCCAATTCATACGTTAGGAACAAAAGAGTTGTCAGGGAGAAAATCGGACCTCTCAGGGACAAAGGAGGGGAATTATGCTTAGAACCCAAGGGAATAGGGGAGATCCTAAATGAATACTTTGCATCGGTATTCACGAAGGAGAGGGGCGTGTTAACCGGGAGTGTCTCGGAGGGAGGTGTTGACCCGTTAGAGAAAATCTCCATTACAAGAGGGGAAGTGTTAGGTTTTTTAGGGAACATTAAAACTGACAATTCTGTTAGCTTTAGGATAGTGATGGAAAAGGATGAGTGGTGTCCCAAGGGTAAGGTGTTGGATTGGGGGAAGGCTAACTTTAGTGGGATTAGGCAGAAATTGGCAGCTCTTGATTGGGAGAGGCTGTTTGAGGGTAAATCCACATCTGGCATGTGGGAGTCTTTTAAGGAACAGTTGTTAGGGCTACAGGACAGGCATGTGCCTGTAAAAAAGAAGGATAGGAAGGGTAGGATTCGAGAACCGTGGATAACCAGGGAAATTGAGGGACTGGTCAAAAAGAAAAGAGAGGCGTATGTTAGGTCCAGGCAGCTATAAACGGAGGGAGCTCTGGAGGAGTACAAAGAAAGTAGGAAAGGACTCAAACGGGGAATTAGAAGAGCAAAAAGGGGTCACGAAATGTTCTTGGCAGACAGGATTAAGGAGAATCCCAAGGCATTTTATTCATACGTTAGGAACAAAAGGGTTGTCAGGGAAAAAATCGGACCTCTCAGGGACAAAAGTGGGGAATTATGCTTGGAGCCCAAAGAAGTAGGGGAGATCCTAAATGAATACTTTGCGTCGGTATTCACAAAGGAGAGGGATGTGTTGACTGGGAGTGTCTCGGAGGGGAGTGTTGAACCGTTGGAGAAAATCTCCATTACAAGGGAGGAAGTGTTAGGTTTGTTAGAGAATATAAAGACTGACAAATCCCCAGGGCCTGATGGAATCTATCCAAGGCTGCTCAGGGAGACGAGAGATGAAATCGCTGGGCCTCTGACGCAAATCTTTGTCTCGTCACTGGACGCAGGTGAGGTCCCAGAGGATTGGAGGATAGCTAATGTGGCCCCGTTATTTAAGAAGGGTAGGAAGGATAACCCGGGTAATTATAGGCCGGTGAGCTTGACGTCCGTGGTGGGGAAGATGTTGGAGAAGATTCTTAGAGATAGGATGTATGCGCATTTAGAAAGGAATAAACTCATTAACGATAGTCAGCATGGTTTTGTGAGAGGGAGGTCATGCCTCACTAACCTGGTGGAGTTTTTTGAAGAAGTGACCAGAATGGTTGACGAGGGAAGGGCCGTGGATGTCGTCTATATGGACTTTAGTAAAGCGTTTGACAAAGTCCCTCATCATAGAAATCATAGAAACCCTACAGTGCAGAAGGAGGCCATTCGGCCCATCGAGTCTGCACCGACCACAATCCCACCCAGGCCCTACCCCCCACATATTTACCCGCTAATCCCTCTAACCTATGCATCTCAGGGGCAATTTTAACCTGGCCAATCAACCTAACCCGCACATCTTTGGACTGTGGGAGGAAACCAGAGCACCCGGAGGAAACCCACGCAAACACGAGGAGAATGTGCAAACTCCACACAGACAGTGACCCGAGCCGGGAATCGAACCCGGGACCCTGGAGCTGTGAAGCAGCAGTGCTAACCACTGTGCTACCGTGCTGCCCTCATGGTAGGCTGGTGCAAAAGGTTGGATCTCATGGGATAAAGGGGGAGGTGGCTAGATGGGTGGAGAACTGGCTTAGTCACAGAAGACAGAGGGTGGTAGTGGAAGGGTCTTTTTCCGGCTGGAGGCCTGTGACTAGTGGTGTTCCGCAGGGCTCTGTATTGGGACCTCTGCTGTTTGTGATTTATATAAATGATCTGGAAGAAGGTGTAACTGGGGTGATCAGTAAGTTTGCGGACGACACAAAATTGGCAGGACTTGCAGATAGTGAGGAGCATTGTCAGAAGCTACAGAAGGATATAGATAGGCTGGATATTTGGGCAAATAAATGGCAGATGGAGTTCAATCCTGATAAATGCGAAGTGATGCATTTTGGTAGAAATAATGTAGGGAGGAGCTATGCGATAAATGGCAGAACCATAAAGGGTGTAGATACGCAGAGGGACCTGGGTGTGCAAGTCCACAGATCCTTGAAGGTGACGTCACAGGTGGAGAAGGTGGTGAAGAAGGCATATGGCATGCTTGCCTTTATAGGACGGGGCATAGACTATAAAAGTTGGGGTCTGATGTTGCAGATGTATAGAACGTTGGTTCAGCCGCATTTGGAATACTGCGTCCAGTTCTGGTCATCACACTACCAGAAGGACGTGGAGGCTTTGGAGAGAGTACAGAGGAGGTTTACCAGGATGTTGCCTGGTATGGAGGGGCTTAGTTATGAGGAGAGATTGGGTAAACTGGGGTTGTTCTCCCTGGAAAGACGGAGGATGAGGGGAGACTTAATAGAGGTGTATAAAATTATGAAAGGCATAGATAGGGTGAACGGTGGGAAGCTTTTCCCCAGGTCGGTGGTGACGTTCACGAGGGGTCATAGGTTCAAGGTGAAGGGGGGGGTTTAAACACAGATATCAGAAGGACATATTTTACACAGAGGGTGGTGGGGGCCTGGAATGCGCTGCCAGGCAAGGTGGTGGAGGCGGACACACTGGGAACGTTTAAGACTCATCTAGCTAGCCATATGAACGGAGTGGGAATAGAGGGATACAAAAGAATGGTCTAGTTTGGACCAGGGAGCGGCGCGGGCTTGGAGGGCCGAAGGGCCTGTTCCTGTGCTGTATTGTTCTTTGTTCTTTGTTGTTCTTTGTTCACTTTAGGGAAGGAAATTTGCTGGTCTGGCCTATGACTCCAAAACCACAGCAATGTGGTTGACTCTCAACTGCCCTCTGAAATGGCCGAGCAAGCAATAGAGCCCAATAGGGATGGGCAATAAATGCTGGCCCAGCCAGCAACCATGTGGAGATGCCGGCGTTGGACTGGGGTAAAAGCATAGTAAGAAGTCTCACAACACCAAGTTAAGGTCCAACAAACCTGTTGGACTTTAACCTGGTGTTGTGAGACTTCTTATGCAGCCAGCAACGCCCATGTCCCACGAATGAATTTTAAAAAGGGTTAGGCTGATTGGCCATGCTAAATTGCCCCTTAGTATCAGGAGGATTTGCTGGGTAAATATGTGGGGTTATGGGGATTGGGCCTTGGTGGGATTGTCGTTGGCTCAATAGGCTGAATGGCCTCCTTCCGGGGAGTCTATGACTGTAACCAGTTTTGAGATTTTGCAGATACTTCCGGATTTCACGTGGTTCCGGTCAGGTGACGCAAGGCGCACCGTAACGTGTGTGACGACGTCATGACGTTAAGCGTGCGTCCTCGATATACCCCATAATGCAATGCGCTCGCTCTCTTTCCCTGAACCACAATGTCCAAGAGAGGTAAGCGGCCAGCGGGGAGACGGAAGCGAATCCGCTGCCATCGGCGCCTGTATCGCCCATCTCCATACTTTACCATTCCGATCATTAGTGTAACTGTCTCAGCCATCGTCTAATGTGGATATTAGTAATAAATGACTGGTTTTATTACACGATAAACACTGAAGTTGTATCCGTGGCCGCCGCCATGTTGATTGTATTCCGGTTGGTGCGGGGAGGGGGTTTTGAAATGTTTCATACCCACTCCGGACAGCATTTTTAATATTCACTCCAACCCCTCGGAACGGATTTAGTTGGGGTGGTTGTTCGTTTTGTGTGGAGCTGGGGGCGCAGGCTGTGCCTGATGCAGTTGGTTCCGGCAGCCAGGCCCAGCCAGTAACCTGGTCTTGGGGCTTCTCCACAAGAGGGTGAATGAAGTCTCTTGAATCCTGGATCCCCAGGGAACACACCAGCTAATTGAGGGAACAGATTAATGGTAAATGTGATCAGTTTTAAATCTTAGCATGCCATCTTTCACTATGCCATCTTTCACTACTATAAGCCCCTGCTTAGATTGCAACATAAATATTGTTAAGTAACCAACAAAAGGTGAGACAAGTCAGATAAGATCCATATTTCATTGTTTCAGATATTAAACTGATAACAGATACTACCCTTGATCTTAGCCAATCTGCAGTACATTTGCTTCTGTATGCATTGGTTAAACTGCTAGGATTTGTTAACCTACCCATTTTGCACTTCAGTGAAATTTCTGAAAGATTTGAAGTTACTTAGCAATATTTTTACTGGAATGTATATCCGCGCTATGGGTCTTGTAAGAGTCTGTGGGAGGTATGTAGCTATTGGGAGTCCCAACTGTCAATTCCTGCTTAAATGTTTCATTTCCATTGGTTACAGGACGTGGTGGTTCGTCCGGAGCGAAATTTCGCATCTCCCTCGGCCTCCCCGTGGGGGCTGTGATCAACTGCGCCGATAATACAGGTAAGAGCTATTGTGTTGTGTCCCTTAGGGGGACGTAGCATAAGAGATGAAGTGGGAGCGGTGTAGTAATTTTATATTTGGTCTCCATACCAAAGAAAGGATGTACTTGTCTGGGGGGAGTACAAGGAAGGTGACTTCGTAGATCATATCCTGCAGTGCAGAAGGAGGCCATTCGGCCCATCGCGTCTGCACTAACCACAATCCCACCCAGGCCCTATCCCTACAACCCCATGCATTTACCCTAGCTAGTCCCCTGACACTAAGGGTCAATTTAGCATGGCCAATCCATCTAACCCCCACATCTTTGGACTGTGGGAGGAAACCGGAGCACCCGGAGGAAACACATGCAGACATGGGGAGAACGTGCAAACTCCTCACAGATAGTGACCCAAGCTGGGAATCGAACCCGGGTCCCTGGCACTGGGAGGCAGCCCTAACCACCATGCCACCCTCTGGGATACGTGCTGACTTCTGCAATATGGGGATTGTCCAATCAAGAGAGATTGAGTAGACTAGGTGTATTTCTCAAGTTTGGAAGAAGGAGTAGAGGCCTCCTTGAAACACATTCTTACAACGGATAGATGCTGAGTGGCTTTTTTGTGCTGCTGGGACGTCCACTCACCTGAGGAAGGAGCAACACTCCGAAAGCTCGTGATACCAAATAAACTTGTTGCACTTTAACCTGGTGTTGTGAGACGTCTTACTGTGCCCACCTGAGTCCTGGCATCGCCACATCATAAGGACATGGGGTCACAGTCTTAGAATAAGGTGTTGGCCATTTAGGTCTGAGGTAAAGATGAAGGCCTTCACTCACAAGAATTGTTGGTCTTTATCCCTGAGGTCTGTGGATGCTCAATATTTAACTCTGTTCAAAATCAAGATGGACATTTCTGAATACTAAGGGAATTCGGGATTGCGCAGTTAGATTGAATTAGAAGATCAACTGTGATCATATGGAATGGCAGAGCAGTCTCGGTTGACTCTTTCTAGTTTTATTGCTCTTTTTGCTGTCTAATGAAATGAAGGTCTAGCGGTAAAAGGCAGAGTTTCCTCTGGAACTAATTGCCCCAGTTGTGCATTACTACAGTGGGCAATCAGCACTTTGGCCTATTGGGGTATTGAGTTATTTTAATCTGGTTTCCGATATGTACTTTGAATATTGTGGTTTTGACTGCATTGTTTGAGTGTTGTCAAACCTTTAGCTGTGAATGGTTAGGTGCATTGGCCATGCTAAATTGCCCCTTAGTGCCCTGGGATGCGTAGGTTAATCAGATTAGCGGGGCAAATATGTGGGGTTATGGGGATAGGGCCTAGGTGGAATTCTGGTTGGTGCAGACTCAATGGGCAGAATGGCCTCCTTCTGCACTGTAGGGATTCTATGGTTTTTATTCTATGGAATGGTTATGTGCCTACACCAAGGCTGCCTGAATCTGCAATACTGTACTCAGATTCAAATACTATAGGAGCAGCTTTTCACTTGTGATGTGTGGGCAGATGTTTACTGGTCATGTCTTTTCAGGTGCCAAGAACCTGTACATCATCTCTGTCAAAGGCATCAAGGGGCGTTTGAACAGGCTGCCAGCTGCTGGCGTTGGCGACATGGTCATGGCAACTGTAAAGAAGGGCAAACCAGAGCTCAGGAAAAAGGGTGAGTGAGCCCTTTGAAACTGGTGAGTTGCAGTGGCGCGTGTTGCAGGGTGTAAGTGTGGCTTTAAATCTGTACATTGTCCAATGCCACTGAGCCAGTCCATTCAGTAACCTGAGCAATTCTTGAATACAGTGTTTGTTAAACAATTCAGTATTTATCGAGTTATATTTTAACTTTCTAATAACTTTCCATCTAATGAGTAGTCCTGAATGTGAATTTTATTGAAATGTACTTGGACCTCCTTTTTCCATCTTTTCTAATTTCCCAGCTCATCAATCCAAACTGGGTAAAGGGTAGCAGGGAGGCAAGTTAATATTTAGTTGGTTTCTGAATGCAGAGGAGAGTTGCGGCTGGTACCAAGGATGCAAAATGGGCTGTGTTGGATTTGGAGAGTTGGTGACAACCACTGACAGTGCTCTTAAGTAGCCATGTGATTAGAGTAGATTACACTAATGTTCGGTGTTGTAGATGGATTGTAGGCTATGTTAACGCTTTTGCCTTTCAAATAGCTCAAAACTGAGCCTGGGTTTCCTATAAATTTAGTTTCTAATCTGCACTAGTGTGGGCGTCATCTATACGTAGAATGAGAACTGTTATCTGACTGACTAAACCAGTAACCTTCCTGTTGTTTGATATTTCAGTTGCTTTCTCTAAGGACGAATAGGAATCTGCTCCTGACTTGCTCGAATCGGTGCATCTACTTTTAGGTGTTTTACTGCTTGTTCTCAATAGTTTCTTACTGACTGAGATTAATGTATAATTGAATTATTTGCTATGCCACATGGTGGCCTGGTTTACACAAGTGTGTACCGTATACATGGCTACAGGTCGCAGTTGTTCGGGGCTCCTGTGGTATCCCATGTTGAACATGGGTTGTATTTAAGTACCATTGCTTCAAGGAGCACTAAGCTTTTTGATGTGGTCTTCTGTGGAAGCCGTTGGCAGCAACTCTGTGTATTTTATGTTGGGGTCTCCTCAGTTTCTGGTCCCTCTGCTTATTGCAGTGTAGCTATGATAATTGTTGTGCCTTCTGTCCCCGCTGAGTATAAACCTTATTTCACTGGCATGCACATTGGCCAAACAGTAGCTCATACATGGATTCACTACAGCATAACTTTGAGAGGAGATCCTTTAGAAATGTAGTCATTTTTCTATTTGCCTGTGTCTTTTGTTTGGGTGGTGCAGACATTTGGTACAATCTTGAGAATCATTACAGTGGAATAGATCTAACATTTGGAAAATCAGCTTTTGATGGTTTGGAAGGTGATTAAGGAACCCTTCTATTAAAATAGTGCGAGTCGTGTTCTTGTGAAATTTAATTTCATAATGTGGTGTTTTGATGCGGAACTTCAGATTTCTGGTGGCAAAATTGCTGTTGAACTTGGGGTGCAAAAATGTTGCCACAGAGCAACCCCGATCATAACTCCCGAAACCATTACTGCCCAAAGGAAAATTGTTCTCAAGTGCGCAAGTAACTTAAGATAATATGCTCTTAAATCATTGTGTCCTCATAGATCTGAGAATCAGTTTTGTTCTTGTATGTGTGTGGAATTTATTGATTGTTCTAGCACCCCAAAATTGAATTCATGCTTGTGGTTAACACTTTCTCTCCTGTTTATCAGACGATAAGATATAGGAACAGAATTAGGCCATTTGGTCCATCAAGTCTGTCCCGCCATTCAATCATGGCTGATAAATTTCTCAACCCCTTTGTTGTGCATACGGATGTCATGACACCTGAAATTTTCCGGCTTTCAAAACTCCCTGGATTTTCCTAATGTTTGTGGTTCACCCTCCTAAAAGCACTTGCTTTGTCTGTACTCAGTGGCTTGGTGAGTTGTCAAGGATGGGGATAGTAACTCGTTACTTTGGGTGAGATTGCAGCTGCTTGGTGTTGTAGAATCTCAATCGGTGGCGGGACAAGTTATTTAGGATGTCTGATTATTTTTGAAGGGGAGGGGCCCTGGATTTAATTGGTTTTACATGGTGACCTTTAGCGTGTTTGCTGTTTAACCATGAAGTTCTCGGTCTTAAAAGTTTCACTCTCCGATGATTAAGTGGATTAGTAAGCAAGTACTGCAATTTAGCTCTCTCTGACTTTACTTGGAAGGTCCCAGAATAAAAATATTGATCTCCGTTTTCATTTGCTCATGTTACAGTGCATCCAGCGGTAGTGATACGGCAGCGGAAAGCATACCGGAGAAAAGATGGAGTCTTCCTTTACTTTGAGGACAATGCAGGGGTGATAGTAAATAACAAAGGTGAAATGAAAGGTATGGGAGTTGTTACAAATTCAGCCTCTGAATTGAAACTCTCTTAATAGTCAATTAATCTAAACATGAACCTGCATTTAAAGCAAGATATGCTGGTGTTGTCGTCATTTTTGCCCTGAACTGTGCCAGAGAACCAGTCTCTGCTCAGAAGGGCAAAGCGGGTCCGTTTTTCAATATCTCCTGTGAGTTTTTGCCATTGCTCAAGGTTTCTAACTTGTTGTATATTAAATGGCAGTTCCCTTCCAAAAAGCACTTGCTTTGCCCATTCTCCGTGGCTTAGTAAGTTGTCGTGGGAGGGCAGAGTAACACACGGCTTTTGGGTGAGGTGGCAGCTGTAACGGTGCTGTACAATCTCAATCAGTCGTGTGACACGAGTGCAAACTCCTGAAACTTGGGTTGGTCGTTTTCTGTCACTCAGCAACGAGCTGAAGATTTATCCTGGTGATGAGCAAGAATGTCTGTTGAGACTGGGTTTTGAAAAAAAACTTGTCCGTCCCCTGTCTCAGCTGACTGGAAGTATGGATTAAATTTGAGGTATATGAATTTAAAAATGGCTGACCAAATATAAATCAAAATATCCCTTAAATCGTTCATGTCTCATTGTTGCTCATCAAATTCCAATTGTAAATCATTTTGCTCAGATTGTGAAATTTTTCTTATTAAGTACCATACAGTATTAGGCTGGTTAACACAGTCGGCTGGTGTGTGGTTCAGAATAACACCAGCATCTGCAGGTTCAATTCCTCTTTCGGCTGAGGTCGATTGGAACTTGCTGCCTCATCTATCCCATGCTTAATATGGAGTGGTGCTCCTCAAGCTATATAATCAGTTGCCTCTCCAAAAGAGAGATGCCTGTGGTCCCTTGTGAATTTTGCCAATTACCTACATACCACTCAATACACAGAACATTGAGCTATGATTCTGATGTAAGGCAGGGTATTATTTTGGACTTGTTAACGAGCTTGGTGGGGGATCTGATGTTTGGGTGTCATTAGTGGAGCAGAAATGATTGTGCCCTGTAACTTTGATCAACACTTGGGACTGTGACATCTCCTAAAAATGCCTCCACTGAAAAAGTGTCATTCGCAGGATTCCTGACTTGCTAATATATCCTCTGGTTTTGTTTCTAGGTTCTGCGATCACGGGTCCTGTTGCCAAGGAATGTGCAGATCTGTGGCCCAGGATTGCTTCCAATGCTGGGAGCATTGCATAACGATTGTAAAAGCTTCCTGCAAAGATATCTGTGCAATTGAATAAATATTTTTACTCCAAGACACGAGCAGTCACTGATTTCTTTTGGCCACCTCCCTAATTTAATGTAGCCTGTTCTGTAATCAAAGCTGCAGCTTGCCGTCCCTGTGTTTGTAAATAAACAATATTTAACATGTTTTTCACTCAAGTCTTGCATTTAATCTCATTTATGTTGAGAGGGCTCGGATACAAGAGCAGGGATGTACTTCTGAGGCTGTATAAGGCTCTCATCAGACCTCATTTGGAGTATTGTGAGCAGTTTTGGGCCCCCTAACTAAGGAAGGATGTGCTGGCCTTGGAAAGGGTCCAAAAATGATCCCTGGAATGAAGAGTTTGTTGTATGAGGAACAGTTGAGGACTCAGTCTGTACTCGTTGGAGTTTAGAAGGATGAGGGGGGGGATCTTTAGGATACGGCGAGGCCTGGATAGAGTGGACGTGGAGAGGATGTTTCCACTAGTAGGAAAAACTAGAACCAGAGGGCACAACCTCAGACTAAAGGGACAATCCTTTAAAACAGATGAGGAATTTCTCCAGCCAGAGTGGTAAATCTGTGGAACTCTTTGCCGCAGAAGGCTGTGGAGACCAGGTCATTGAGTGTCTTTAAGACAGATAGATATGTTATTGATTAATAGGGGGATCAGGGGTAATGAGGATGAGAAAAATATGAGCCATGATTGAATGGCGGGGCAGACGATGGGCCAAGTGGCCTAATTCTGCTCCTTTGTCTTCTGTTCTTAATGTCAGCAGTGCCTCGTCTATAGAATAGCTAATCGGGTGCATCACTGATATTACCCTCCCTGATAAATCATTCTAGCTAAGCAGGCTGTTAAATGGTAAACTGGGAACACCACCATCTGGAAGTTCCCCTTGAAGCCACTCACCAGCCTGACTTGGAAACACATCACAGGTACTTTACTGTTTCTGAGTCTGACTCATTTTAGGAAGGGTGATGCATTAGGGAGGGTACTGAAAGTTTAATGTGGTTTCAGTTCGGAGAAAAGATTGAGGTTCTTGCAGAAGAGATTTGATGAAATGTGAAGATGCTGGCATTGGACTGGGGTGGGCACAGTAAGAAGTCTCACAACACCAGGTTAACGTCCAACAAGTTTATTTGGTATCACAAACTTCCAGAACGCTGCTCCTTCATCAGGTCAGTGACTTTAATATAAGTAAAGAGTCAATCAATCTTATTGAAACTCTTGCTTCCCTAACGAGGGACTCCATTTCCTCACTTAGCATCATACAATGCAGAAAAGGCCCTTCAGACCATCTAGTCCGAACCAACACATTAGAAACACCTGAACTCCTACCTAATCCCATTTGCCAGCACTTGGCCCATTGTGCTGAATGTTATGGTGTGCCAAGTGCTCATCCAGATACTTTTTAAAGGATGTGAGGCAACCCGCTGCCACCACCCTCCCAGGCAGCTCATTCCAGACCGTCGCCACCCTCTGGGTAAGAAGGTTTTTCCTCATATCCTCCCTAAACCTCACGCCTCTCACTTTGAGCCTATGCCCCCTCGTGACTGACCCTTCAACTAAGGGGAATAGTTGGTCCTTATCCACTCTGTCCATGTCTCTCATAATCTTGTACACTTCAGTCAGGTCGCCCCTCAGTCTTCTCTACTCCAACAAAAATAACCCAAACCCATCTAACCTCTCGTCACAACTTAAATGTCCCATCCCAGGCAGCATTCTGGTGGATCTCCTTTGCACCCCCTCCAGTGCAATCACATCTTTCCGATAATGTGGTGACCAGAACGGCACACAGTAATCTAGCTGTGGCCTCACCAAAATTCTATACAACTCCTACATGACTTACCTGCGTTTGTAATCTATGCTCAATTGATAAATGCCATATGCCTTTTTCACCACCCTACTAACATGCCTTATGCTTTCAGAGATCTATGGACAAACACGCCAAGGTCCCTTTGTTCCACAGAACTTCCTAGTGTCCTACCATTCATTGAATACTTTCTTGTCAAATTACTCCTTCCAAACCTCTCACTTTTCAGGGTTAAATTCCATCTGCCACTTATCTGCCCATTTGACCATTCTATCTATATATTCTTGTAACCCAAGACACTCCATTTCACTGTTAACCACCTGTCCAATCTTTGTGTCATCTGCAAACTTACTAATCCTACCCCCCACATAGTCATCAATGTCATTTATATAAATGACAAATAATAGGGGGCCCAACACAGGTCCCTGTGGTACGCCACTGGACACTGGCTTCCAGTCACTAAAGGGTCCCTGTGGTACGCCACTGGACACTGGCTTCCAGTCACTAAAGCAGGCTTCTGTCATCATCCTCTATCTCCTACAACTGAGCCAATTTTGAAGCCACTTTGTCAAATTACCCTTTATCCCATGTGAATTTACCTTCTTTATAAGTCTCCCATGTGGGAGCTTGTCAAAGGCTTTGCTGAAATCCATATAAACTACATCTGAGAAACGTGCTGATGTGACATCCCAAAGTTTTACAGCTAATAAAGTATTTTCATCATGATCACCAACAACCTATCCTGGTCCCTCCATGCTGATGCTATAGTTAAGAAAGCCCACCAATGCCTCTACTTCCTCAGGAGGCTAAGAAAATTCAGCATGTCCACTATGACTCTCACCAACTTTTATAGATGCACCATAGAAAGCATTCTTTCAGGGTTGTATCACAGCTTGGTATGGCTCCTGCTCTGCCCAAGACCGCAAGGAAATACAAAGGGTTGTGAACAAAGCCCAATCCATCACGTAAACCCAGCCTCCCATCCATTGGCTCTGTCTACACTTCCTGCTGCCTTGGAGAAGCAACCAGCATAATTAAGGACCCCATGCACCCCAGACGTTCTCTCTTCCACCTTCTTCCTTCGAGAAAAAGATACAAAAGTCTGAGGACACATACCAACTGACTCAAGTACAGCTTCTTCCCTGCTGCCATCAGACTTTTGAATGGACCTACCTCATATTAAGTTGATCTTTCTCTACTCCCTAGCTATGATTGTAACACTACATTCTGCACTCTCCCCTTTCCTTCCCTATGTACGGTATGCTTTGTCTGTATAGCATGCAAGAAACAATACTTTTCACTGTATACTAATACAGGCTACAATAATAAATTAAATCAAATTCACTGTTTTATTCTTTCATGTTGCGGACAAGGCTAACAATTGTTGCCCATCCCTAATTGCCCTTGCAAAGTTGATGAGCCTTCTTGAATCACTGCAGTCCATCTGCTCCACCCTGTTGGGTCAACATTCCTAACAGCTCTGTGGGTGTACCTACACCATACTGACTGCCAGCGGTTCAAGAAGGCACCACCACCTCCTCGAGGGCCAATTGGAGATGGGAAACAAATGGTGGCCTAGCCAGAGATGCCGACATCCCATAAACGAATAAAAAGAAAAGTTACATCCAGGCTGCAATTGGAAAAGGTGCTTGGGATCTTGCTCCCACCACGGTGAAGGGAGGATGACGTGTGACATGGAGGAGAATTTGCACAAAGTGAGGCTTTAAACAGTAGTGCTAAAGTTGCCTATGAACAGTGAATTGTCCAAAGG
The DNA here is from genome assembly GCF_964213995.1 of Mustelus asterias. NCBI lineage: Eukaryota > Metazoa > Chordata > Chondrichthyes > Carcharhiniformes > Triakidae > Mustelus > Mustelus asterias. The sequence continues at coordinate 104,203,200 of NC_135811.1, forward strand.
GTTGGCTACAGAGAGAAAAACTACCATTCTAAAAATGCATATTTTTAATAATTTCCCGTTCCCATAATATGATTATCAGTCGCTGGTTGACGGCTGTGCTTCTAACTCTGGCTGTTGTCAAGCTTTTTCTGTAGCCGTATTGATGGAAAAATACTTGGTAAGATTTCCCTCCATATAGGGAAGTTTCATAGGAGATACCCCATGGTTCAGTAAATCACTAAGGGGCGATTGTACAATTTAAAACAATGCAAACTAACGCTAGCCTCCTTGTGATGAAGAAATGTTCAGTTCAAAATTACAGAAATATTTCATTTGCTGCGAGATTGCAGATTGTAAAAAGTCCGTTGCAAAGTAAACGTTATATTTAAAGGAGACGTAACAGTGAGACCTGTGACAATAACAGCTTAGGGCTGGGATGGTAATAGCTGGTTTACAAGGTTGAGCCCATACCTGAACCAGTGCTGTAACCATGGACAAGGTTTCCTGTCCTCCTGGGGTCTGTTGCCTGGATTATGAACTCTTCAGAAAAGAAAGAGGTTTCATTTTAGATGGCGTGGCGGTCGACTCCAACGCCAGGGGATACGGCAAAATCAATCCCAAACTGTGCGACGCTATCCCGCCTTACAACGCCCAGACTGACCCTTACACTCGGTTCAACTTTCATAGCAGGGAAATGAGAAAACTTCTGAAGAGGACCGACCAGGTAGCTTCGGCTTTGCATTTTCCAATAATAGACGTTGGTGGGACGAGATGTCCACATTGCCCACCCACCCAGCGGATCTAACCGAGCTATGGTCCAGTTAGACCCCACAGTGAAAGATACAATTCACTGAAAGCCCCACACCTCTCACAGCTGGTGATGGAAGTTCTTCACACTAAGTGTGGAGACCACACCTTGGTTGTCATTTTCTTACCCTATTGTTGATCGTTTTACTTGGCTTCATTGCTGACTAGTGTGAAAAGGAAATAACCAATCAAGACTATTTCCTCGGGTGGATGGAGCTATTACAAGGGGGCATAACTATAGGGTTCGTGGTGGGAGATACAGGAAGCATATCAGAGGTAGGTTCTTTACGCAGAGAGTGGTTGGGGTGTGGAATAGACTGCCTGCAGTGATAGTGGAGTCAGACACTTTAGGAACATTTAAGCGGTTATTGGATAGGCACATGGAGCACACCAGGATGATAGGGAGTGGGATAGCTTGATCTTGGTTTCAGATAAAGCTCGGCACAACATCGTGGGCCAAAGGGCCTGTTCTGTGCTGTACTGTTCTATGTTCTATGTTCTAAGACTTTGATTTGATTTGTTATTGTCACATGTATTGGGATACAGTGAAAAGTATTGTTTCCTGTGCACTATGCAGACAAAGCATACTGTTCATACAGTACATAGGGGAGAAGGAAAGGGGACAGCATATAGTGTTACAGTCATAGCTGTGGAAAGATCAGCTTAATGTATGGTAGATCCATTCAAAAGTCTGGTGGCAGCAGGGAAGAAGCTGTTCTTGAGTCGGTTGGTATGTGATCTCAGACTTTAGGATCTTTTTCCCAATGGAAGAAGTTGGAGGAAAGTTTGTCCAGGGTTCGTGGGGTCCTTAATTATAGAATCCCTACAGTGCAGAAGGAGGCCACCGAGCCCATCAAGTCCTCACCAACCACAGTCCCACCCAGGCCCCATCCCCACAACCCCACACATTTACCCACTAGTCCCCCTGACACTAAGTGGCAATTTAGCGTGGCCAATCAACCTAACCCGCACATCTTTGGACTGTGGGAGGAAACTGGAGCATCCGGAGGAAACCCACACAGACACGGGGAGAATGTGTAAATTCCGCACAGACAGCAACCCAAGCTGGGAATCGAACCCAGGTCCCTGGCACTGTGAGGCAGCGGTGCTAACCACCGTGCCACCATGCTGCCCCGATGCTGGCTGCTTTTCCAAGGCATCTACAGAATTGTAACGTCTAATGATTTAGTCAAACAGAATGTATATTTACATTTAACCTCATGTGAGGGGCATAGATAAAGTGGATAGGAAAGAACTATTTCCATTAGCAGAAGTCAATAACCAGATGGCAAAGATTTAATATAATTGGTAGGATTAAAAGAAAGCGTTACATTTATATCACCCTCACCATGGTCACCAGACTTCTCAAATAACTTCACAGCCAATGAAATAGTTTTTGAAGTGTAGTCATTGTAGCATTTGGAACGCAGCTGCTAATTTGCTCCCAGCAAATTCCCACAAACAGTAATGTGATAATGAGCAGACAATCTGTTTTTGTAATATTAACAGAAGGGTAAATATTGGCCAGGACACCAGAGATTATTCCCTTACTCTTCTTCGAACTAGTGATTAGACAAGGGGGCAGAAGTAAGAAAGTCAAACAGAAACAGAGAGAGATTTATGGCAAAGAAGAAGGTTATTTGGCCCATCATATCCATGCCAACCAAGAAAGGCTTATCTGTCTTCCAGCCCTTGGTCCCTAGCTCTGCAGGCTACATAACCTCAAATGAATATCCAAGCCCTTTGTGTCTGTTTTTCTCTTTCCTAATGGTATGATTGTTGAGCCATGGGGCTTGCTCTGTGATTAATCCAAGTCATCAACAGTGTGTGGGGTTTGATTTTGGTACCAGCTGAGGTAGACTTGGTGCCTGCCTCCCCACCCTGCCGCTGAGAGTGACAGGCAATGGAAAATAACCACTGGCAAAAAAACGCACGCTGTCAAGAAAATGGCTCAAGCTGAAGCATCAGCGGGCAATGAGCCAATGACCTGCCTTTGGGCAGAGGACACATACCGTTATTGATAGATGTGCCATGCGAATGTGTAGCCAATAAACCAGTGGGAGAGGGGGTATCACAAGCAAGGTCAAACATCTTTTTTATATTATTCATCCTTGGGCTGTTGGAGCCTCTGGCAAGATCAGAATTTATTGTCCATCCCTCTACAACTGGGTGACTTGGAGTCATAAATAGGCCAGCAAGTAGGAACGGCAGATTTCCTTTCCTAAAGAATATTTAGTAAATCAGATGGATTTTTGCAACAGTCCAGTAGTTACATGGTCACCATTATTGATCCTCACTTTTTATTCCAGAATTTCATAGAAACTTAGAAACTAGAAGCAGGAGGAGGCCATTCGGCCCTTCGAGCCTGCTCCACCATTCATTTTGATCATGGCGGATCATCAAATTCAATATCCTGATCCCCCCCTTCCTCCCATATCCCTTGATCCCTTTTGTCCCAAGAGCTATATCTAATTTCTTCTTGAAATCAGACAACATTTTGGCCTCAACTACTTTCTGTGGTAATGAATTCCACACATTCACCACCCTCTGGGTGAAGAAATTTCTCCTCACCTCAGTTCTAAAAGGTTTACCCCTTATCCTCAAACTATGGCCCCTAGTTCCGGACTCCCCCACCATTGGGAACATTCTTTCTGAATCTACTCTGTCAAACCCTGTTAGAATTTTATAAGTTTCTATGAGATCCCCTCTCACTCATCTAAACTCCAGTGAATATAATAATCCTAACCGACTTAGTCTTTCCTCATCATTTTATTAACCAACTTTAAATTCCCAGCAATCATATTGGGATTTGAACTCATGCTCCTGATTTTAACTTTTGCAATTGGGTGGATTTTGAATGAGTTTGTATCTGGCCACAGATCTCTCAATTAATCCAGGTTTCTGGATTATTGGTTTGGTGACATAACCGTCATGCTCCTCACACGATGCTCCACAAATACACATTTTAAGCTTGGATTGTGGAGTAGATTACTGGCTGGTTTTCACCCTGCGTAGGTCATGATACTGAAGCCTATTGTAGCACTCATTGCCACCAACCTTACAACAAACCAAGAAGAAATCTGTAAGCTGTCCATTCTTGTGTGACTCAGCCTCTGATCCACCAAGCAAACTTAAATTCACATTTTCTCACCAAATCACAGCAGTCATTTTTATCATTTTCCTTTACATCTATTCTAAATTGCTGACCAGCAGGGTCCGGTTTACTCTGAGTCTGACGTGTTCCATTCAATAACATTGCAAATAGAAAATCATAGAAACCATACAGTGCAGAAGGAGGCCATTCAGCCCATCGAGCCTGCACCAACAACAATCCCACCCAGGCCCCAACCCCGTAACCCCACATATTTGCCTCACTAATCCCTCTAACCTACGTATCCCGGAACACTAAGGGGCAATTTAGCATGGCTAATCAATAAATCTCATTTCAGGTGGGTCCTTTACAAGTAGTGGACAGAAGAGACTTCTGTCTGAGTAGGCTGGGGTGGATTGGACATTGGTCTGTGAGATGAAAACCTGTGTTTAGACCATTGCACCATCTTTCGTGGAAATAGAATCATAGAAACTTTACAGTGCTGAAGGAGGCCATTCGGCCCATCGAGTCTGCACTGACAACAATCCCACTCAGGCCCTATCCCCCATAACCCCACATATTTACCCCACTGTTGCCTCGCAGCTCCAGGACTCTGGTTTCGATTCCCGGCTTGGGTCACTGTCTGCGTGGAGTCTGCATGTTCTCCCCATGTCTGTGTGGGTTTCCTCCAGGTGCTCCAATTTCCTCCCACAATCCAAAGATGTGCGGGTTAGGTGCATTGACTATGTTAAATTGTCCTTTAGTGTCCCAGGATGCGTAGATAAGAGGGATTAGTGAGGTAAATATGTGGGGTTACGGGGATAGGGTCTGGGTGGGATTGTTGTCGGTACAGGCTCGATGGGCCGAATGGCCTCCTTCTGCACTGTAAAGTTTCTATGATTCTATCTCACGAAAGTGGTCTAAACACAGGTTTTCATCTCACAGACCAATGTCAAATCCACCCCAGTCTACTCAGACAGAAGTCTCTTCTGCCCACTGCTTGTAAAGGTCCCACCTGAAATGAGATTTATTGATTAGCCATGCTAAATTGCCCCTTAGTGTCCCGGGATATGTAGGTTAGAGGGATTAGCGGGGCAAATATGTGTGGTTACGGGGTTGGGGCCTGGGTGGGATTATTGTCGGTGCAGACTCAATGGGCTGAATGGCCTCCTTCTGCACTGTATGATTTCTATGATTTTCTATTTGCAATGTTATTGAATGGAACAGGTCAGACTCAATGTAAACTGGACACTGCTGGTCAGCAATGAGAGTTCATCACATACCAGGGCAGGACTTACTCAGTTAATGGTAGGGCGTTGGGGAGAGTTACAGAACAAAGAGATCTAGGGGTACATGTTCATAGCTCCTTGAAAGTGGAGTCACAGGTGGACAGAGTGGTGAAGAAGGCATTCGACATGCTTGGTTTCATCGGTCAGAACATTGAATACAGGAGTTGGAATGTCTTGTTGAAGTTGTACAAGACATTAGTAAGGCCACACTTGGAATACTGTATGCAATTCTGGTCACCCTATTATAGAAAGGATATTATTAAACTAGAAAGAGTGCAGAAAAGATTTACTAGGATGCTACCCGGACTTAAGACCATAAGACATAGGAGCGGAAGTAAGGCCATTCGGCCCATCGAGTCCACTCCACCATTCAATCATGGTTGATTTCAACTCCATTTACCCGCTCTCTCCCCATAGCCCTTAATTCCTCGAGAAATCAAGAATTTATCAATTTCTGTCTTGAAGACGCTCAACGTCTCGGCCTCCACAGCCCTCTGTGGCAATGAATTCCACAGACCCACCACTCTCTGGCTGAAGAAATTTCTCCTCATCTCTGTTCTAAAGTGACTCCCTTTTATTCTAAGGCCGTGCCCCCGCGTCCTAGTCTCCCCTGTTAATGGAAACAACTTCCCTACGTCCATCCTATCTAAGCCGTTCATTATCTTCTTGATGGACTTGATGGATTGAGTTATAAGGAGAGGTTGGATAGACTGGGACTTTTTTCTCTGGAGCATAGGAGGCTGAGGGGTGATCTTATAGAGGTCTACAAAATAATGAGGGGCACACATCAGCGAGATAGTCAATATCTTTCCCCAAAGGTAGGGAGTCTAAAACTAGAGGGCATAGGTTTAAGGTGAGAGGGGAGAGATACAAAAGGTTTAGAGGGGCAATATTTTCACACAGAGGGTGGTAGGTGTCTGAAACAAGCTGCCAGAGGGGTAGTAGTAGAGGCGGGTACAATTTTGTCTTTTAAAAAGCATTTAGATAGTTACATGGGTACGATGGGTATAGAGGGATATGGGCCAAATGCGGGCAATTGGGATTAGCTTAGGGGTTTAAAAAAAATGGGCGGCATGGACAAGTTGGGCCGAAGGGCCTGTTTCCATGCTGTAAACCTCTATGACTCTATGCCTGTGGAATGGGTTTGAATGCAGTATACTGACCATACCCATCATCTGTGTTCTATACATGTTTCTTGATTGTATATGGTTTGTGCTGAAGTGAAAGCACCATGGCATCCACCTCATGGTGGAATAGAAGCACAAATGCAAGAGTTCAGTTGCAATTCAGTTGCAATTTAACAGATGAGGGTAATATTTTTGGGCCCCATACTTAAGGAAGGACGTGCTGGCCTTGGAGGGGGTCCAGAGGAGTTCACAAGAATGACCCAGGAATGAAGGGTTTGTTATATGAGGAGCAGTTGAGGAATCTGGGTCTATAATCGTTGGAGTTTAGGGGATGAGGGGGGATCTAATTGAAACTTACAGAATACTGAGAGGCCTAGATAGAGTGGATGTGGAGAGGATGTTTCCACTAGAACCATAGAACCATAGAAAATTACAGCTCAGAAACAGGCCTTTTGGCCCTTCTTGTCTGTGCCGAACCATTTTATGCCTAGTCCCACTGACCTGCACTTGGACCATATCCCTCCACACCCCTCTCATCCATGAACCCGTCCAAGTTTTTCTGAAATGTTAAAAGTGACCCCGCATTTACCACTTTATCTGGCAGCTCATTCCACGCTCCCACCACTCTCTGCGTGAAGAAGCCCCCCTAATATTCCCTTTAAACTTTTCTCCTTTCACCCTTAACCCATGCCCTCTGGTTTTTTTCTCCCCTAGCCTCAGCGGAAAAAGCCTGCTTGCATTCACTCTATCCATACCCATCAAAATCTTATACACCTCTATGTGCAAGAGACTAGAACTTGAGGGCACAACCTCAGAGTGAAGGGACATTCCTTTAAAACTGAGATGAGGATGAATTTCTTCAGCCAGAGGATAGCTGAATCTGTGGAACTCATTACCACAGAGGGCTGTGGAGGCCAGGTCATTGAGTGTCTTTAAGACAGAGATAGATAGGTTCTTGATCAATAAGGGGATCAAAGGTTATGGGGAGAAGGCAGGAGAATGGGGATGAGAATCATATCAGCCATGATTGAATGGCGGAACAGACCCAATGGGCCAAATGGTCTAATTCTGCTTCTATATCTTATGGTTTTCCTCAATGTTTCAGATGCTCAACATCTTACTTTACGTGAAACTGAACCATGTACACCAAGAAGCTCATATCCTGTGCTATTTTTGTTGGCCTGAGGTGGGGATGGTATTAAGGACGGGCGGGTTCAGAAAAATGTCAATATTGTTTTCTATTCCTCACCACTGTACAGTGGAAAGTTTGTGTGTGTGGTCTGCAAATGGTATGTTGGCCTTCATTGCAAGAGGTCTCGAGTACTGGGGCAGAGGGATGTGTTGTTGCAATTATACAGGGCCTTGGTGAGGCCATACCTAGAGTACTTTGTGCAGTTTTGGTTTCCTTTTCTGAGGAAGGATGTTCTTGCTCTCGAGGGAGTGCAGTGAAGGTTTACCAGGCTGATTCCAGGGATGGCGGGAATGACGTATGAGGAGAGAATGACTAGGTTAGGATTGTTTTCGCTGGAGTTCAGACAAATGAGGGAGGATGTTCCCGATGGTGGGGGAGTCCAGAACCAGGGCTCACAGTGTGAGGATTCGGGGTAGACCATTTAGGAGGGAGGTGAGGAGACATTTCTTCACTCAAAGAGTGGTGAGCCTGTGGAATTCATTATCACAGGAAGAGTTGATACCAAAACATTGAATGTATTCAAGAGGCGGCTGGATACAGCATTTGGGGCGAATGGGATCAAAGGTTATGGGAAAAAGCAGGATGAGGCTATTGAGTTGGATGATCATCCATGATCGTGATGAATGGCGGAGCAGGCTCGAAGGGCCGAATGGCCTCCCCCTGCTCCTATCTTCTATGTTTCTGTGTTTCTATGTAGAGTGCGGATAGAGTCAGCCTCAGGTTTCATTCACCTGATTGACATAGAGAGTTAATGGTCATTGTTAGAGCAATGTATAAAATAACGCTCATTTGAGCAAGAAACAGAAGGGAATCCAAGACCTCTGGCACATTACCCAGCATCGTTCGGATAAATTGGAGGAGATGGAGGTGGTAGAGACTTGAAAATGGGAGCAGGATGGAGGGAGAATGAAAAGTTAAAATTAAAGTTATGTTATAGTTAAAAGAGATGCAACATATTGTTTAGTTTGCTATTTCAACTACCAAGTCAGTTTGATCAATAAATAATCTTTGTCAGGATCAAGGTGGGACATCGAACAGTGGTTGGCTAGTGGACTATTTTTATAAATATGGACCAGCTCAAAGGTACCTTGCCAAGAGAAATGTATCTGGAGCAGGTATGTGGTTTTAAATCCTTTCGAATAAAAACAAGTTCTGATGTAATATTCATTGATCCTGTTTTCAGTATACAATCTGATATTTCAAAGGGGACAGAATTGGCTTCAGAAGCATTGGTCCCAAACTTTGAGACGATTAATTGTTTGGGTCTAGAACAAAAGATTTCACAAATATAAGTTGGATCCGAGGGCAAATCAGGGGTGCCTGTCTTTGAGCATCTGACCCTCAGTTAGTTCCTGTCCACCCAGATGGCGTAGGAATTGTGGTGAAATCCCAGAGACATTGTCCTGATTTATCCGACAAAACAGAGAAGGTTTTTATGTTGAGAAATTTAATGTATGGGCCACAATCCATACTGCAAGATACCAGAAAGGAAAAGAAAGAAGAAAACACCAGAAATGTTGGGCAGGTGATGAGCTAAATCAGTAAGTAGTATCTAGTTGGCACCAAGTTTGCTATGATTAGTGAATATTGGTATACCATCGTCAGACCCCACTTGGAGTACTGTGCTCAGTTCTGGTTGCCTCATTACAGGAAGGATGTGGAAAAGATTGAAAGGGTGCAGAGGAGATTTACAAGGATGTTGCCTGGATTGAGTGGCATGCCTTATAGGGATAGGCTGAGGGAGCTCGGTCTTTTCTCCTTGGAGAGACGTAGGATGAGAGGAGACCTAATAGAGGTATATAAGATGTTGAGAGGCATAGATCGGGTAGACTCTCAGAGGCTTTTTCCCAGGGTGGAAATGGCTGCTACGAGAGGGCACAGGTTTAAGGTGCTGGGGGGTAGGTACAGGGGAAATGTTAGGGGGAAGTTTTTCACATCAAGGGTGGTGGGCGAGTGGAATCGGCTGCTGTCAGTGGTGGTGGAGGCAAACTCAATAGGGTATTTTAAGAGATTCCTGGATGAGTACATGGGACTTAATAGGATGGAGGGTTATAGGTAGGCCTAAAAGGTAGGGATATGTTCGGCACAACTTGTGGGGCCGAAGGGCCTGTTTTGTGCTGTAGTTTTTCTATGTTTCTATGTTCTATACCACCAGGAGGATGGCAGCAGGCGTACTGGATGGACCATGATCCCCTTTTCCATGTCATGATTCCTAGGCAAGTTAATGTTTGATGGCTTCAGATTGTAAGTAGTTGGGAAGACCAAAGAAGTGAGGAACTGAATGATCCCGAGATCCATTCACAAGATAGCATAATGCCACTTGACTTTTTCCACAAGTCAGAATGAGGGGAAATTGTGGCTGGCAAGGATGAGGGCTTCCAAAATGAATGAGTTATCTAGCTGGGTAAGCTTTCAAGTTACCCATTGATATGACAAAAATACATTTTTAAAAATCCCTCAAACTTGTAAAAACGTTGCAACATTTATCCACCAACTGAAAGGATAAATGGGCATGGTGAAAGGGATAATCTTTCAGCTTGATGGCAGCTAACTCATTACTTTAACAGAGTGAGTTCAGAAAACATCTGACAAAGGGTCCAACCAAAATATCAACTGACTATATTTATTTTTTACAGGGACAGACTGAGCTATGCTTTCTATCCCTTGTGCAATCCATAATTAAAATACTGTTGGGTCAAAGATCCTCCCAGCTGCGGACCAGTCTGCAGAGGCTACACCAGCATTTTTAAATTAAACAAGAAGATAATTAGTATCTTGATTCCGGTGGCACAGTGGTTAGCACCGCTGGCTCACAGCGCCAGGCACCCGGGTTCAACTCTGGCCTTGGATGACTGTCTGTGTGGAGTTTGCACCTTCTCCCCGTGCCTGCGTGGGTTTCCTCTGGGTGCTCCGGTTTCCTCCCGCACTCCAAAGATGTGCGGGTTAGGTTGATTGGGCATGTTAAATTGTCCTTGAGTGTCAGGGGGATTAGTAGAGTAAATACGTGGGGTTACGAGATTGGGCTTGGGTGGGATTGTTGTCAATGCAGGCTCGATGGGCCCACTTTCTGCATTGTAGGGATTCTAGGACTTGCAATAATCAGGACTGGTTTGCAATTACTCTTACAAGAGCATGAATAGGACTGATGAGTATATCTGGGAACAGAAAAGAAAATCTCTTTAGCAATAGCTGCAGTTTTTGATGAAAAGTTATGGACATGAAATGTTAACAATACTTGTGTCTTGTCTCAACAGGTGTTGTCTGATCCACTGAGTATGTCCAACATTTTCTGCTTCTATTTCAGATTTCGAGCATTTGCGATATTTTGCTTATTAACATTCAACGTTTCTCCCAGCTGGGATTTTTTTGCCAATGAAACCAAATTAAGTAACAGTTAAAATCGTTTTTTGTACTAGGAATTTCTCCAAACTTCTTCGGAGGTCTGGCATGTTGGGATGGTTGGGGGAAAATAACCGGAAGTAAAAACTGTTTCTTTCCCAAAGAAATTAACTTCCTCTATCATTCATAACACAGAAGAACTTTGCTACTTAATTCACAGATAACATCTACGTAGAAAGGTGATTAAGGAACCCCAGACATGACCGATATGATCAAAGCTCTAAACCTAAGGGGTGGCATGGTGGCACAGTGGTTAGCACTGCTGCCTCACAGCACCAAGGACCCGGGTTCGATTCCTGGCTTGGTTTGCACATTCTCCCCGTGTCTGCGTGGGTTTCCTCCGGGTGCTCTGGTTTCCTTCCACAGTCTGAAAGATCCACTGGTTAGATGCATTGGCCATGCTAAATTCTCCTTCAGTGCACCCGAACAGGTACCGGAGTGTGGCGACTGGGGATTTTCACAGTACCTTAATCGCTGTGTGAATGTAAGCTGACTTGTTTCTAATGTATAAACTTTACTTTACTTGGGTGCTGGTACTGGTAGGTCTTGAATGGAAATTATTCAATTTTCCAACTAGCAACCTTCCCTCCAACATCTAATATATAAAAAGAAATGCCTCATGGTGAAGAATTGTGGATACCGAGGGACATTTTAAAAATGTCTTTGTGATTTTCTGTGGGAAGTAGGGCACAGCATGGGAGGATCCAATTATGGCAACATTACAAAAAAACAACCTGTAGTTGATTACAGAAGAATTGCATTCTCAGATTAAGCATACCAGTGGGAAAGACAAAATACCTTTTCTTTCTGCTGACAGAATCCAAATGTACACATTAATGCCATGTTGGCAGTTCCCAGTGAGCTTGGATAATAGCCATTGAATTCAATGACACATTGGGTTATTTGATGCCTAGCAACATGACATGGCAACAGCTTGTGTCTGATTATCATTGTCCCATGATATGTCTCATTATCTGCTCCTGTCAGGTGCTGCATCACCTTTTTGGAAACAAGTTGACAAGCAAGAGACTTTTATTTTTGTAAATGAGTTGAGACCGAGCAGATGGAGATAACATGCATTTATTTTGTGGTTTTTGACCCTGATGATTGTTTGGAGCTTGGAACGACTTCGGAAAAATTGCACTGGGAAAAAGAATGAACAATTGACAAAGCCCAGTGTTTCCTGCATGGACAGCTCCAAGCACCACCACTAATTGCTCAAGTCTTGTCAATAATTTCTTCATTTGTAGATTCAATAGATAACACTGTCCAGTGTAAAACTTGAGTCGTAGAGAACAGGAAGATCCCAAATTTAGATCCCCATCTATGCTGACCTCAGCAGGAATAACAATAGCAGCATCACAGTACTCTCAATATTGCAATTTAAAATTTGAGCAAAACTAATAATAGGAAGATTTCAGGAAAGCTCTCTTCGCACAAAGGAATGTCGGAATTTGGAACACACTGCCCCAAGACACCATAGACATAACATCATCTGAAGTGCTTAAAATAGAGATTCAAATATTCTTGAGAAAAAATAATAAGGGATTCTAAAAGACTAGAAATTTGAAACAAGAACAGAAAATTATGGAATCATAGAATCCCTATGGTGCAGAAACAGGCCATTCGGCCCAACGAGATTGCACTGACTCTCTGACAGAGTATCTTAACCAGTATCTTCCCTGCCTCAAACCCCATAACCCCACACATTTACCATGGCTAATCCATCTCACCTACACACCTAAAATTTATTTATTAGTTACAAGGAAGGATTACATCAACACTGCAATAAAGTTACTGTGAAATTCCCCTTGTCGCCACAGTCTGGTGCCTGTCGGGGCAATGCAGCCAACCAGCATGTCTTTCAGAATGTGGGAGGAAACCGGAGCACTGAGGGGCAATTCAGCATGGCCAATCCACCGAACCTGCACATCTTTGGACTGTTGGAAGAAACTGGAGCACCCGGAAGGAAACCCACGCAGACACGGAGTGAAAGTGCAAACCCCACAAGACAGTCAACCAAGGCGGGATCAACCTGGATCCCTGGTGCTGTGAAGCAACAGTGCTAAAACCACTGTGCCACCGTGCCATCCCTCTGCCACTGTAGCACACATCTGAATCACTGTATACCTTCCTTTGTCTTATAGATGCAAATTAACTTGTGTATTTCCAACATTTTCTGTGTTTATGAAGGGATATGGAGGAAAGACAAGGAAAGTAAGCCTAAACAGGTAGAACTGCCATACCAACACAAATTACAGGAGCAGATTCAATGTGCCAAGTGGCCCACTGCTGATGGCCTTGAAGTGCAATATTTGGTTTTGTTTGGGTTCTCCATATTGATCTGTGTTCCACACTATGAAAACATGGGAGAATTTTTTAAAAAATATTTGTTCATTGCATGTTGGTGTCACTGGCTGGGCCAGCATTTATTGCCCATCCCTGATTGCCGTTGAACTGGGTGGCTTAAGAGGAGGGCAGTTAAGAATCAACCACATTATCGTGGGTAAAAACAAATTACTGGGGATGCTGGAATCTGAAACCAAAAGAGAAAAAATGCTGGAAAATCTCAGCAGGTCTGGCAGCATCTGTAAGGAGAGAAAAGAGCTGACGTTTCGAGTCCAGATGGCCCTTTGTCAAAGCTAAAAGGCATGGAAAGTGGGAGATATTTATACTGCAGTGGGAGGGAATGAAAGATGAGTCATAGCCACAGAAACCAGGGGAAAAGACTGCCAGTAGCTGCCCACAGAGAGAATAAAGGGTGTGAATGGCCAAACAGCAGATAAACTGTAAGCTGTGACAGATGTTAGGGGGGGCAGGGGAAATGGATGGGACCGAGGTAAAATTTAAAAAAGGGGAAGCAAGAGGGAAAAAAGGGAAGGGAAGGGGGGAAGGGAAAGAGTTCCTTCATATGCTCTCTACTAGAATCTGCAAAAAGACTTTGATCATATCGTGTCTGGGGCAGCATGGTAGCACAGTGGTTAGCACTGCTGCTTCACAGCTCCAGGGACCTGGGTTCGAATCCCGGCTTGGGTCACTGTCTGTGTGGAGTTTGCACATTCTCCCCGTGTCTGCGTGGGTTTCCTCCGGGTGCTCCAGTCTCCTCCCACAGTCCAAAGATGTGCGGGTTAGGTTGATTGGCCATGCTAAATTGCCCCTTAGTGTCCCGGAATGCATGGGTTAGAGGGATTAGTGGGTAAATATGTAGGGATATGGGGTTAGGGCCTGGGTGGGATTGTGGTCGGTGCAGCCTCGATGGGCCGAATGGCCTCTTTCTGCACTGTAGGGTTTCTATGATTCTATATCTCAGCTTATTACTTCGCTTTCGCAGAGAAAAGAACCCCAGGCTGTTCAATCTTTCAAGATAAGTTGCACCCTCACATACTCCTCATACAGTCACATACAGACCATAGAACATAGAACATAGAACATTACAGCGCAGAACAGGCCCTTCGGCCCACGATGTTGCACCGACCAGTTAAAAAAAAAAACTGTGACCCTCCAACCTAAACCAATTTCTTTTCGTCCATGAACCTATCTACGGATCTCTTAAACGCCCCCAAACTAGGCGCATTTACTACTGATGCTGGCAGGGCATTCCAATCCCTCACCACCCTCTGGGTAAAGAACCTACCCCTGACATCGGTTCTATAACTACCCCCCCTCAATTTAAAGCCATGCCCCCTCGTGCTGGATTTCTCCATCAGAGGAAAAAGGCTATCACTATCCACCCTATCTAAACCTCTAATCATCTTATATGTTTCAATAAGATCCCCTCTTAGCCGCCGCCTTTCCAGCGAAAACAATCCCAAAGACCAGGTAAGGATGGCAGATTTCCTTCCCTCAAGGACTTTAAAAGAAGTTGCAGAATTGGGAGGGTGCAACTTATCTTGAAAGATTGAACAGGCTGGGGTTCTTTTCTCTGAGAAAGCAGAGTGCTAAGCTGAGGTACGATCAAAGTCTTTTCGCAGGTAAGAATGTGAAGGAATTGTTTTATTTATGGGTGAATCCAGGTGGTGGGTGGGGCAGGGGGTGTTTGGGAGGGGGGGGGGGGGGAAGGGGGAAGCAGGAGGCATTAATATGAAAATACTCACGGGTCAAATGAGGAATTTCTTCACCCACTCACTGTCAGATGGAGTGCTTGAAACAGATAGCACAAGAGGAAACTAACTTTTGAGCTTAGGTGATTAATTAAACTGACAGATGGTAAACAATTCACTGACAAGGAATAAATGCTCAAAGAACTTGATAAATTTACATAATGTGCTTTTTGAGTTTATTGTTAAATTGGAACAAAGTTACAACATTGTGGTTATAAGAATGTTGTCCAGTTACACATGTTCCAAGTGATGTATATGCTTATAAGACAAAGCAAAAGTACAAAATTAAACTGTTCAGGTTATGTTAAAATTGGAACACAACGTGGGGAAGTGTGAAGTTAAGCACTTTGGTCGGAAGAATAGAGGCGTAGACTATTTTCTAAATGGGGAGTGAATTCAGAAATCGGAAGTGCAAAGGGACTTGGGAGTCCTAGTTCAGGATTCTCTTCAGGTTAACTTGCAGGTTGAGTTGGTCGTTAGGAGGGCAAATGCAATGCCAGCATTCATTTCGAGAGGACTAGAATACAAGAGCAGAGATGTACTGCTGCGGCTTTATAAGCTCTGGTCAGACCACATTTGGAATATTGTGAACAATTTTGGGCCCCGTATCTAAGGCAGGATGTGCTGGCCTTGGAGAGGGTCCAGAGAAGGCTCACAAGAATGATCCCTGGAATGAAGAGCTTAACATATGAGGAGCATTTGAGGATTCAGGGTCTGTACTTGATGGAACCAAAAGAGAAAATGCTGGAAAATCTCAGCAGGTCTGGCAGCATATGTAAGAAGAGAAAAGAGCTGACGTTTCAAGTCCAGATGACCCTTTGTCAAAGCTAAAAGGCAGAGAAAGTGGGAGATATTTATCCTGCAGGGTGAGGGAATCTTTCATTCCCTCATCTTTCATTTCCTCATCCTGCAGTATAAATATCTCCCACTTTCGCTGCCTTTTAGCTTTGACAAAGGGTCGTCTGGACTCGAAACGTCAGCTCTTTTCTCTCCTTACAGATGCTGCCAGAACTGCTGAGATTTTCCAGCATTTTCTCTTTTGGTTTCAGATTCCAGCTTCCGCAGTAATTTGCTTTTATCTGTACTTGATGGAGTTTAGAAGAATGAGGAGGGAATCTCATTGAAACTTACAGAATACTGAAAGGCCTGGATAGGGTGGACGTGGGGAAGATGTTTCCATTAGTAGGAGAGACTAGGATTCAAGGGCACAGCCTCAAGAGTAAAGGATCGATCCTTTGGAACCGAGATGAGGAGGAATTCCTTCAACCAGAGGGTGGTGAATCTATGGAATTCCTTGCCACAGAAGGCTGTGGAGGCCAGGTCACTGAGTGTATTTAAATCAGAAATAGATAGGTTAGTGATTGGTAAGGGGAATCAAAGTTTACAGGGAAAAGGTGGGAGAATGGGGTTGAGAAACATATCAGCCACAATTCAATGGCAGAGCAGACTTGAAGGGCCGAATGGCCTAATTCTGCTTCTACATTTTATGGTCTCATGTCTAAAATTATAGTTTATGCTTTGCAAGAAATAAACTTTGCATGGAATAACACCACAACCTATGCTGTAAAATGAAACCAGTACAGAACAAATGTTTAAGAGCACTTTCATTTATTAAATATTTATTGATACATAAAAATCTCGATTAGGGGGAGTCTTCATGCACACATGAAAAAGCGAGAAGGAAATCGAGGTTTGTATGCTGGATTGGGAAGACTTAATTGAAACGGGAGCTGACTTTACTGCAGAATAAACAGCAGCTGGGTTGAAAGGGTGTAGATTGTGCGTGAAACTCAGGGAGAGATTGGGTTTCATGCAGTGTGTGTTGATTTTGCAGGGCACTCACGTGATCACATAGTCGGCCACCGAGGATTTTTGTCAGAACTCAAACCGATGAACGGATACAACGGGAGATTTGGATTCAGAAGAAACACACCCAGCCTGAGGCAAAACCCTTCCATATTCGGGCCCATCACCTGTCTCCCGCTGCATTAGCACATGTGCAAACTCCAACAGTGCGAAGACAGAAGATTGCAAGGTCTTAAGTCAGTCATTGTTAACACCAGCAGGAGTGCATACTTTTTACAACACCATTGTTGATGTTGGACAATTTGGCGGGTTGAAGAATCAATACATCAATTGCTACATTTTTTAATAGTTGTAATTTCAAGGGAGTCGCCTCTTCTAGAGAAACAAATTGAAAGTGATAATTCCGTGATCATCAAGAATAATCTGTGTAAACTATATATTGTGTGCAATCGAAAGTCCTTAGATCCTAAAATAAAGCATGTGTGTATGGGCAGCATTTTGTAACTGTGTATTTTAAGCTCGCCATTCATTCTGTATTTGATATCCAATGACTGCATGGAGAAATTATTGCTTTGAACAGTTCAATCTGAAATTGAATGGTGGCACAGTAGGTAGCAGTGCTGCCTTACAGCACCAGGGACCTGAGTTCGATTCCTGGCTTGGGTCACTGTCTGTGCGGAGTCTGCACATTCTCCCTGTTTTTGCATGGGTGTGCTCCGGTTTCCTCCCACAGTCCGAAAAATGTGCTGCTTAGGTGCATTGGCCATGCTTAAATTCTCCCTCAATGTATCCGAACAGGCGCCAGATGTGGCAACTAGGGGATTTTCACAGTAACTTCATTGCAGTGTTCATAGAAATCATAGAAACCCTAAAGTGCAGAAGGAGGCCATTCGGCCCATCGAGTCTGCACCGACCACAATCCCACCCAGGCCCTACCCCCACATATTTTACCCGCTAATCCCTCTAACCTATGCATCTCAGGACTCTAAGGGGCAATTTTTAACCTGGCCAATCAACCTAACCCGCACATCTTTGGACTGTGGGAGGAAACCGGAGCACCCGGAGGAAACCCACGCAGACACGAGGAGAATGTGCAAACTCCACACAGACAGTGACCTGAGCCGGGAATCGAACCCGGAACCCTGGAGCTGTGAAGCAGCAGTGCTAACCACTGTGCTACCATGCCGTGTTAATGTAAGCCTACTTGTGACTAACAAATAAACTATACTTAACTAACATAGAGTCTCCAATTGGGATTCCACGTTTGGTGGGTGACATAAGGCAAACAGTTCTTGGATTTCTGAGGAGGAATCTTTGGCATTGCAACAGACATTTTGCTGGTTCTGCCCCGGATTTTGCAAGTTGAGGTTGTCACATTTGTCTATATGTCTGTTTGAGTCTCTTTAGATAGAAGTTAGTTAGAAGGTTGTGGGTTCAAGTCCCACCACGGGGGTTTGGACATAAAACGTAGGCTTATGTTCCAATGCAGTTCTGAAGGAATGCTATTGACAAATAGGCCATAACTTCCTGGCTCTGAGGGTACTCCAATAATGTATTGGGGAATCCCTCTTGGAAGTTCCCAGGTAAGGGTTTACCCAGAAACTGGCCAGAAGGATTAACTTCCCCAGACAATTGCACTGGGCTGGGAACCATCTAACAAAACGATTTAAATCACTAACTTTGGATAGTTCAGCCAGTTTTATCCAGATAGTTGCTCTGAAGGAGTTAAAAGGAAGAAAAAGACTTCTAATTTCAAAGTAACTATTATAGAGACACGGACCAAGCCCCGCACGGGACACTCCCCACATCCCTAATACCACCCCCCCGCCCCACCAATAGGAATCCCCTCCCCAACCCTCCAGAGAATCATAGGATCTCTACAGTGCAGAAGGAGGCCATTCGGCCCATTGAGCCTACATTGACAACAATCCCAGCCAGTCTGTATCCCCCGAACCTCACGTATTTACCCTCCTAATCTCTCTGACACCGAGGGTCAATTTAGCATGGCCAATCATCCTAACCCCCACAACTTTGGACTGTGGGAGGAAACCCACGCAAACACGGGGAGAACGTCACACAGACAGTGACCCGAGGTTGGAATTGAACCCTGGTCCCTGGCACTGTGAGGCAGCAATGTTAACCACTGTGCCATTGTGCCACCCTACACTCCTTCCATCATACCAAGCACATCACCCAGCCAGTGCACCTCCCACCTTCACCAGCTTGACATCCCCCACCCTCAGCCTAACAATCCCCACCCCAAGCCTGATAATCCCCAGCCCTGGCCCAATAGCATTCCCCCCTCTGCCCTCTCCAGCCCAACCCCCATATGGCCTGGCATCCCTCCACCCAGCCGCCAAACTAGTGCCTTTTTCTGCACTTCTTTTACACTTGGTTGCTGGACCCCCTGAGTTACTTTGCTGTTCCTGTCCCACCCAACCTGAGTCAGTAAGATCAATTAAAAAAGGGGCTTTGGAATTCCAGCAAGGTTAAGTCGCTATGAGTGACCATCTGCCGAACAGTGCCACTCCGAGAAAGATGAGGTCTAATGTGGTAATGCACTGTATAAATAAATGCAAGTATTTCTTTCCTTTACAACTATCATCAGGCAATGGGCAGAGGATACAATCTTTGATTGCACTCAGCAATGATGGAACCATTTGCCATGAGGTTTGTTTTGATTTGATTTATTATTGGCACATGTTTTAGTATACAGTGAAAAGTATTGTTTCTTGCGCGCTATACAGACAAAGCATGCCATTCATAGAGAAGGAAACGAGAGAGTGCAGAATGTAGTGTTACAGTCATAGCTAGGGTGTAGAGAAAGATTAACCTAGTGTGAGGTAGATCCATTCAAAAGTCTGATGGCAGCAGGGAAGAAACTGTTCTTAAGTCGGTTGGTACGTGACCTCAGACTTGTATCTTTTTCCCAACGGAAGAAAGTGGAAGAGAGAATGTCCGGGGTGTGTGTGGTCCTTAATTAAGCTGGCTACTTTGCCGAGGCAGCAGTAAGTATAGACAGAGTCAATGGATGGGAGGCTGGTTTATCCACTGAGAGTTCAGTTAATTGAGTTAGCTACATTTATGCATTCAGGGCAATGATATAGAGCTTTAGAAACAGGCTCCTTCTTGCTGAACATTTCACAATACTGCACCAGCAATTCATGGAATAATTTTTTGAAATGAGATCATTAGAAATTAGTGACAATATTTTGCTATAAATATAAGATAGTTATTGATAAATGAAAGAGGGAATTCAGGAGAAATTGCTTAACTGTCCACCCTCTGACCCAGAGAGTGGTACAAATGTGGCACTCACTACCAAAAGGACTAGTTGTACTGAATAGCATCGATGCACTTAAAGGGAAACTAGGTGAACATGTAGGAGGTTGTGTGGCACAGTTGGCATCCCAGAAGCTCCAAGTTCGAGTCACACCCCAGGATGTGATGGCCAAGGAAGTTGCATCAGTAACGCTGCCAGACAGGTTGAGTGTCAAACTGAAATTCCTTCAAACTCACCAATGGCTGGCGGTAAGAGCAGAAGACACTTCTGGTCAGCCACGCTTGATATGGAGTAACGTCCCATCAAGCTATAAGTCTCTGGCAACAGACTAGCAAACTGTTCCAGGAATTACTAGCTATGGAAACAGACAAAAGAAAACCGTATTGTACCACTAGGTGTGGGAAGAGAATTGAAATTGGATGATGAACATATGAGAGAGAAAGAAATAGAAGGTTCATGTTGATAGAGTGAGATGAGGAAGGGTGGGAGAAGGCTCTGGCTGACACATGAGTGCCAATATGGACCAATTGGGCTGAATGGCCTGTTTTTGCACTGTGAATTCTATGTAACAAATTAATACAGTACAGTACCTAAGTGGGGAGTCATAAATGTCAGAGTATTGTGTTGATGACATTCTTAAATACAGACCATCACCAATCATGTCCTTACTTGAATGTTACCCACAACTGTTTTCCACTTGGGGACACAGTTTGGTATTGTTACTTGATTCGTTTTGCTAGTTATGTGTGTAAAAGAATACGGAGCCAAGGTAGGTGGATCAAGGCTTTGTGTAACACCCACAATCCCCAATGGTGCATGGAAAGATCCCGTGCCTGAAGCCTTCCATTGGGAAATCCCACCTCCACCGCACTATCAGCTGTGGTTCAGTTGGTAGCAGTCTAACCTCTGTTAGAGGGCTGTCGGTTCAATCCCACCCCAGAACATAAGCGAACAGTTCTAGGCTAATATCCCAGTACAGCACTGAGTGAGTGCTGCTCTGCTGGAGGTGTTATCTTTCAGATGAGATGTTAAATCAAGGCCCCTTCTGCCCTCAAGTATAATGGATTCCATGGCCTTGACCAATAGTTACCCTTTAATAGTCACCCTTTAATCTACATCAAAAAAGCAGATTATCTGGTCATCATCCCATTGCTGTTTGTGGGAGCTTGCTGTGCACACTTGATTCCTTCATTACAAAAGTAATTACACTTCAGGATGTAGTTCATTGGCTATAAAGTGCTTTGGGATGTCCAGTGATTGTGAAAGGTGCTACAAAAATGCAAGTTTTTCTTTCAGGATGTCCAAATGGAAAATGAGGTGAAGGAAGGCACTGTGAGGCAGCAGTGCTAACCACTGTGCTGCGAAATTGGAGCAGGAGTAGCCTATTCAGCCCCTCAAGCCTGTTCCACCATCCAATAAGATCATGACTGATCTGTTTGTGCCCTTATCTCCACTTTCCCCCATAACCCTTAATTGCTTGTCAATCAAAATTATATCTATCAGGGCAATCTGATAGGAGTTTATAAAATTGAGAGGTATCGATAGGGTGAACAGTTGGAAGCTTTTTCCCAGGGCAGAAGTGACAATTACAAAGGGGGCACAAGTTCAAGATAAGGGGGGAAAGATTCAGTGGAGATGTGCGGGGGAAGCTTTTCTTACACAGAGGGTGGTGGGGCCTGGAATGCACTGAGGTGTTTAAGGCAGTTACGTTAGCCACATTTAAGACTTATCTTGATAGGCATAGGAACAAACGGGGAATAGAGGGATATAAGCGGTTGGTTTAGATAGGTAAACATTATTGGCGCAGGCTTGGAGGGCTGAAGGGCCTGTTCCTGTTCCTGAGGTCAATAAATAGGAGTCTGACATAGGTGTCCTTGTTACCTAGGTGTTCCAGAGTTGAGTGCAGGGCCAGGGAGATGGTGTCTGCTGTGGACCTGTTGTGGCAATAGGCAAACTGTAGTGGATCCAGGAAGTCTGGGAGGCTGGAATTGATTCGTGCCATGACTAACCTTTCGAAACACTTCATAATGATGGATGTCAGAGCCACTGGCCAATAGTCATTAAGGCACGCTGCTTGGTTTTTCTTAGGTACCGGGATGATGGTCGTCTTCTTGAAGCAGATAGGGACCTCAGATTGTTGTAAACAGAGCTTGAAGATGTCTGCGAATACCCCCCGCCAGCTGATCCGCGTAGGATCTGAGTGCTCGTCCGGGTACCCCATCCGGGCCAGTTGCTTTCCGTGGGTTGACCTTCGAGAAAGCTGCTCTGACGTCTGCAATGGCGACCCCAGATACAGGTTCATCCGAGGCTTCCAGGGTGGAGGGCATGCTCTCGCTGACCTCTTGCTCAAAACGGGGCGACCTGATAGAAGCTTATAAAATTATGAGAGGTATGGATAGGGTGAACAGTTGGAAGCTTTTTCCCAGGGCAGAAGTGACAATTACAAAGGGGGCACAAGTTCAAGATAAGGGGGGAAAGGTTCAGTGGAGATGTGCGGGGAAGTTTTTTACACAGAGGGTGGTGGGGGCCTGGAATGCACTGTCAAGTGAGGTGGTTGAGGCAGTTACGTTAGCGACATTTAAGACTTATCTTGATAGACATATGAACAAACGAGGAATAGAGGGATATAAGTGGTTGGTTTAGGTAGGTAAGCGTGATCGGCGCAGACTTGGAGGGCCTGTTCCTGTGCTGTACTATCCTTTGGTCTTTGAAATGGAGGGCACAGAGGTGCAGCAAACACAGGAAATTTACCCCTGCAGAATGGTGTGGGGGAAAAATCCGAGAAATGGTTCAAGTTGTAAAATGGACAAGGAAGATTTCTGAGCCTTGTGAGGTTAACAAACTCTCCAGGCTTGTTCTCAATCTCCATGAATCGCAGATTAATCTTCTGGACATTGTTTCTGGCAATAAAAATCGATGATGCTGGAATTACACAAGCCTGCCAGCATAGGTGGAGCAAAATGGAGTTAACGGCCGGAATTCTCCCATCCCACGCACCACAGGAATTGTAGCGGGTGGGGGGGACCATGAAAAGGTCCATTGACCTCGGGCGGGATTCTCTGGTTTTGAGGCAAGCGCGGCTGAAGAATCCCGCCCAGTGTTTCATTCAGGCTGATGATGATCTCTCATCAGAACTCATGAAACAGAAATTTAATATGTTTTGAGCAAACAAAAGGGAAAGGGGGCAGTGGGTGAAGAATGAAAGGGAGGTCTATGATAGGATGGAGGGAAGGACAAATTAAATGACAAAAGATTTCATGGTAATGAGTAAAGAAGCAAAAGATGTGTCCAGATAGGGTGTGAATGACTGGACTACAAGCCTCTTGAGATCAGTGGAGGCTGCATCATTAAATATATTCAAGGCAGAGT
This sequence comes from Mustelus asterias, assembly GCF_964213995.1. NCBI lineage: Eukaryota > Metazoa > Chordata > Chondrichthyes > Carcharhiniformes > Triakidae > Mustelus > Mustelus asterias. The sequence continues at coordinate 104,226,642 of NC_135811.1, forward strand.
TAGATATAATTTTGATTGACAAGCAATCAAGGGTTATGAGGGAAAGTGGAGATAAGGGCAGGCACAAACAGATCAGTCATGATCTTATCAGACCAGGTTAAAGTGAGTGGCACTCACCTGATAAAGGAGCAGCGCTCTGAAAGCTCGTGATTCCAAATGAACCTGTTGGACTTCAACCTGGTGTTGTGACACTTCTTACTGTGGCCACCCCAATCCAATGCCGCCATCTCCACATCATGATCTTATTGGATAGTGGAGCAGGCTTGAGGGGCTGAATAGGCTACTCCTGCTCCAATTTGGCACCACACTGGCACAGTGGTTAGCACTGCTACCTCGCAACGTCAGGGACCCGGGTTCGATTCCCGGCTTGGGTCACTGTCTGTGTGGAGTCTGCACATTCTTCCCGTGTCTGCGTGGGTTTCCTCCAGGTGCTCTGGTTTCCTCTCACAGTCCAGCAGTAGTGGACTCGTCAACATTAAGAGCATTCAAATGGCTATTGGATAAACATATGGATGATATTGGAATAGTGTAGATTAGAGGGGCTTTAGATTAGTTACTCTGGTCGGCGCAACATCGAGGGCCGAAGGGCCTGTACTGCGCTGTAATGTTTTATGAAAGACCTGCTGGTTAGGTGCATTGGCCGTGCTAAATTCTCCCCCAGTGTACCCGAGTGTGGCGACTAGGGGATTTTCTAACTTCATTGCAGCGTTAATATAAGCCTACTTGTGACACTAGTGAATAAATTTTAAAACTTTATTCCTTTGGTTTGAATGCAAAGCGAATGAACAAAGAAAGAAACACGAGTAAAATTGAGGCGGAGGTTTTCATTGAAAATTGGTGAACTCAGAGCTGGGTGCACTCTTTGTGACAATCCTGGAGGAAAGTTCTTGCAGCAGGGAAACTTTGGCAGTTCTTTTCCCTGGGGCAGCAGTTGCAGAGCTTTGCTGTCCTCCAGCGCAGGGGGCAGCAGAGGCAGCCGCTTCCTCTAGGCCCGGAGCCGCGGTCTGAAGCCTCTCAGGATTTGAGGGAATCGCGGGGCGGAGATGGGCGGTGGGGACCTGGTGAGTGTGTCTGGCCGGAGAGAGGGGCCCGGGGCCCGGGAGAGGAGCCCGGCGGGGGAGGGACAGTGCCGGGGGGGGGGGAGGCATCGTTTAATGTCATTGTGAGGCTGAGGCCCAGAACAACAACTCAGCCCTGAGGGAGGGGAAGAAGGGAGGGAGTGGGGGGGATGGGCCTGTGGGGGGGTGTTGGGGAGGGGTGAGTGGAGTGGTTAGAGGAAGTGTGGGGGAGGCTAGGGGAAGGGGGGATTCGAGGAGGGGTGGGAAGGTGGTGGGGACATTGTGAGGGAGGAGGGCAGTTGAGGAAGAGATCAGAATGTTATAGTTTATTATCTGACTGTTTCTAGATTGCCACCTCAAAACTATACAGTGGGGGTCTTCCATTACCACTGGTGCTGCCTTTCTGTCTGAGATTCCAGTGCCTGTTCAGGTGGCCAACATAAAGCATCCTAGGCAACCTAACTAGGGCATTCATCCCCTCGAGCCTGATCCTTCATTAAATTAGATCATGAATGTTCTGTATCTCAGCCCCATTTACCCACCTTAGCTCTCTGTCCCTTGCGTGGTCAACAATGTGCCCACAACCAACATTGTCAGAACAAAACCCTGACCCACTGTAGACAGTGAAAATGCCAGTTTCTGAGCAGTTCAGAAAAATGTCTCCCTTGCATTGATGCTCTGATGCTATCATAGAATTTGGTAAGAGTTTTAACAACACCAGGTTAAAGTCCAACAGGTTTATTTGGAAGCAAATGCCATTAGCTTTCGGAGAGCTGCTCCTTCGTCAGATGGAGTGGATATCTGCTCTCATAGAATTTATCATAGAATTTAACAGCACAACAGGAGGCCCTTTGGCCCATCATGTCTGTGCCAGCTATCAAACACCTATCTATTCTAATCCCATTTTTCAGCACTTTGTCCGTAGCCTTGTACTGTCTTTCAAGTGCTCATCTAAATGCTTCTTGAATGTTGTGAGGTTTCCCGCCTCTACCACACTTTCAGGCAGCGAGTTCCAGATTCCCACCACCCTCTGGGTGAAAAAGCTTTTCCTCAAATCCCATCTAAATCTCCCACCCCTCACCTTAAATCTATGCCCCTGCTTATTGAATCCTCTATTAAGGGGGAAAGTTTCTTCCGATCTACGTCCAACATAATTTTGTACATCTCAATCAGGTCCTCCTTCTCTGCTCTAAGGAGCCTTCTCTGCTCTAAGGAGAACAACCCCAGCTTAACCAGCCTCTCTTCATGGCTGAAACGCTCCAGCCCAGCCAACATCCTAGTCACTCTCTGCACCCTTTCCAGTGCAATCACATCTTTCTTATAGTGTGGTGATCAGAACTGCACACAGTGCTCTAGCTGTGGCCTAATGAACATTTTATATAGCTCCATCATAACCTCCCTGCTCTTATATGCTGTGCCTCAGCTAATAACTGCCTTATCTACCTGTCCTGCTGCCTTCAGGGTCCTACGGACATGCAGCCAAAGGTCCCTCTGGTCCTTTGTACTTTTTAGCACCTTATCCTTCATTGTATACCCCTTGCCTTGTTAGTCCTTCCAAAATTTTGAATGGACTTACCTTGCATTAAGTTGATCTTTCTCTACACCCTAGCTATGACTGTAACACTACATTCTGCACTCTCTCGTTTCCTTCTCTGAATGGTATGCTTTGTCTGTATAGCGCGCAAGAAACAATACTTTTCACTATGTTAATACATGTTGGGCAATAATAAATCAAATCAATGCATCACCTCATAATTTTTCAGGTTAAGTTCTATTTGCCACTGTTCTGCCATTGGACTAGCTTGTCTGTATTGCCCTGTAACCTAAGGCTTTTCTCACCACCATTTACCGCACCACCAATTTTTGTGTCATCTGTGAACTTACTGACCATAATCCCCCGATCCCCACATTTATGTCTAGTACCCCCCATATCCACTCCGCCTGGGGCGGCACGGTAGCACAGTGGTTAGCACTGCTGCTTCACAGCTCCAGGGTGCCGGGTTCGATTCCCGGCTCGGGTCACTGTCTGTGTGGAGTTTGCACATTCTCCTCGTGTCTGCGTGGGTTTCCCCCGGGTGCTCCGGTTTCCTCCCACAGTCCAAAGATGTGTGGGTTAGGTTGATTGGCCAGGTTTAAAAAATTGCCCCTTAGAGTCCTGGGATGCGTAGGTTAGAGGGATTAGTGGGTAAAATTTGTGGGGGTAGGGCCTGGGTGGGATTGTGGTCGGTGCAGACTCGATGGGCCGAATGGCCTCCTTCTGCACTGTAGGGTTTCTATGATTTTCTTTTCTAGTCATGCAATCTGAAAGAAGAAAGTGATATTCCAGCTGAACCAGGAAATTATTTACCCTAAAACACCAATTCATCTGAAAAAAAGGTCAAAATTACTTTCAGCAAAATGAGGTTTTTGTCCCCGTTCAAACATTGGTTTTTATTTGTGTGAAATCTTTTCAGTGTGCAAGCGGCAATCAAGTGACATTTCTTTTGCCTGCCCCTTTCAGAATCTAAAGAAAAGCTGGCACCCGCAGACTTTGAAAAATGTTGAAAGGGTGTGGAAAGCAGAACAGAAACATGAAGCGGAAAAGAAAAAGATTGAGGAGCTTCAGAAGGAGCTACGCGAGGAGCGAGCTCGCGAAGAGATGCAGCGCTACGCGGAGGATAGCGGTGCTCTGAAGTAAGTTGGTAAAGTTCTGGTTGTGAGATTTGGGTGCTGACTGTAAAATAGATTCAGTAAAAAGTCTCACAACACCAGGTTAAAGTCCAACAGGTTTATTTGGTAGCACAAGCCACAAGCTTTCGAAGCACTGCCCCTTCATCAGATGACTCCCCTGATGAAGGGGCAGTGCTCCAAAAGCTTGTGGCTTGTGCTACCAAATAAACCTGTTGGACTTTAACCTGGTGTTGTGAGACTTCTTACTGTGCTTACCCCAGTCCAACGCCGGCATCTCCACATCATGTAAAATAGATAACAGGAGGAGTTAAAAAAGAAGAGCAACATTGGATGAGATGTTAAACTGAAGCCCCATCTGGCTGCCTGGGTGGCTATAAAAGATCCTTTGGCACTATTACAGAGAAGGGCAGTGGGAATTACCCCTGGTGCCTGACCAACATTTCCCCCACAATCAACATGACAAAAACAGATTATCTGCTTGAAGGGAAACAATCCTAACCTCTCTCATCTCTCCATGTAACTGAAAGCCCTCACACCATGTATTGTCTTGGTAAACCTCATTGGTGCCTTTCCTGAAATGTGGCACCCAGAACTGCCCGGAATGCTTTCGTTGCAGCCACTCAGTGATTTCTAATGTTTTAACACGGCTCTTTTTTGTTCTCACATTCTAATCCCAAACCTGAGTAACCGATACACATTTTGACCACATTTCCTGTTGGCTTTCAGATTTGTGTATATGGATTCTGTGATTTTATGACATTTTCCATTTTTCTGACCTTTCTGAATTGAATTTATTTATAGTGACTGTGTGATACAGTGGAACAGTCTCTGGATATTTAGAACTTTGAAAGTTCCTCGAAGGAGTATGGTCGCCTCCTCGATATTTTTTGTGCTGCAGAACAATAATGTGTTATTGATTTTTTTGCCTGCAGGAAGAAGTCCGATAGGCTTGATTGGATGTATCAGGGACCTGGCAGCATGGTGAACAAGGAGGAATATTTGCTGGGTCGACCCATTGACAAGTATGCAACAGACAAGATGGTTGATGAAGAGTCTGGGCCTTCTACTGAGACTGGACTGCTGCCTGGCTCTATTTTTACGGCCACAGGGGCTAACTCTGCATTGGATATGGCTTCTAAAATACGAGAAGATCCACTCTTTATGATCAGGTAGGAGAAATTGTTCACTGCTCAGTTCACGTCCACTCAAACTTGGGGATAACAGTTAAGGTGCAGAGTGTTGGAAAAGAGATATACAGACTAACAAGGTCCTGGTTCAACATATCGGACTGTGTTTAAGTCTACTCGGTTACCTCTCGTGAAAAGTGTGTAAATGCGGAATTGGGGAATCAGCTGTAATATCCTCATCAGCAAAGTGCCCTTAATAGCAAAATGTCCTGAGGCACTTCACTGGAGCCTTGTAACCAGAATTTAACACCGAGCTAGATAAAGGGACGTTAAGACAGGTGACCAAAGTCTTGTTCAAAGTGGTAGTTATTAAGAATCATCTTAAAGGAGGAGAGAGAGATAGATCGGTGGAGATATTTTGGGAGGGAATTCCAGAGCTTCAGGTCTAGGCAGCTCACAGGATGGTTGACAATAATATTTATTATTTTTATTAGCGTCACAAGTAGGCTTACATTAACACTGCAATGAAGTTACTGTGAAAATCCTTTAGTCGCCACACTCCGGCACCTGTTCGGGTACACTGAGGGAGAATTTAGCACGGCCAGTGCACCTAACCAGCGTGTCTTTTGGACTGTGGGAGGAAAATGGAGCCCCCCCCAGAGGAAACCCACATGTACATGGGAAGAACATGCAGACTCTGCACAGACAGTCACCCAAGGCCGGAATCGAGCTGTGAGGCAGCAGTGCTAACCACTGTGTGGCCGTGGCACCTAATGGATGCGTTTATGATCAAGGATGCACAAGAGCCTAGAATTGGAGGAACACAGAGATACTGCAGGGTTGTTGGACTGGAAGAGATTCCTGCGATAGGAAGGAGTGAGTCCATGCAAGGATTTAAAATTGAGGATCTAAATTTTAACACTGACAGTCAAAAAGCCTGTCTGAAGCCACTGTCTGGGCTGTCACATAAAAATAAGAATAGTCTGAGTAGGTGAGCAACATACCGGCGGGTATTGCCATTTGAAGAGGAATGGTGGAAGAAAAGCCAATAGCTTGTAATATAGTGCAATATATGAGCAGGATGCATGTTCAGGCCTCTTTTGCGTTCTTGATCACTTGGAAATCCCTCAAAAAGGGAAAGGAACATTGGAAGGCATGTCATCCATAGCAACTGGTTGGAGATTCTCAAGGGCAGAGGAGGAGGGGGTTAACTCGTTGGCCTCAACAGTGTGTGGAATCTAAGAGGGACAGGGATCCTGATACTTCCAGTTTAATCACTGCCATGTCTAATCCACTTTAATATTTTGTCCTCGTTAACAGAAGTTGCTTGTTGTATTGATTTTTTAAACTGCTTCTTTCAGAAAACGTGAGGAAGAAAAAAAGAGAGAGGTTTTAACTAATCCCATGAAAATGAAGATGATCAGGGAAATAGTAAGTGGATCTTCCTGTTGTATTCAGTCTTGGTTTCCTTTTACCCCTTGTCCCTCGAATATAGGAACTTGCGGCCAACCAGAAATGTCTTTGATTCGACCATCTGTGTAGAGTCTAGTCCCTTCCAAGCCACTCACCATCCAGACTGGAAATATCTCGTTGTTCCTTCACAGTTGCTGGATCAAAATCCTGGAATTCCCTCCCTAACGGCATTGTGGGTCAACCCACAGAACACGGATTGCAGTGGTTCAAGAAGGCAGCTCCACCACCACCTTCTCAAGGGCAACTAGGGATGGGCAATAAATGCTGGCCAGCCAGTGACGCCCATGTTTCACGAATGAATTAAAAAAAACTTCTTTCCACGGGTAAATAAGGAGAACCAGCTGAGAAATGAGCAACAATTATGTAGGATTTTTGTTCGAGCTGATTATAACTCCCAACGCATGTATATCAAAAAATCACCTTTAAATGGTGATCTATCCTCGGAGTAGAAGGAGGAACTCTCTTCACTGACCTTCCATAGAACCATAGAAAATTACAGCTCAGAAACAGGCCTTTTGGCCCTTCTTGTCTGTGCCGAACCATTTTTTGCCTAGTCCCACTGACCTGCACTTGGACCATATCCCTCCACACCCCTCTCATCCATGAACCCGTCCAAGTTTTTCTTAAATGTTAAAAGTGACCCCCGCATTTACCACTTTATCTGGCAGCTCATTCCACACTCCCATCACTCTCTGCGTGAAGAAGCCCTCCCTAATATTCCCTTTAAACTTTTCTCCTTTCACCCTTAACCCATGCCCTCTGGTTTTTTTTCTCCCCTAGCCTCAGCGGAAAAAGCCTGCTTGCATTCACTCTATCTATACCCATCAAAATCTTATACACCTCTATCAAATCTCCCCTCAATCTTCTACGCTCCAGGGAACAAAGTCCCAACCTATTCAATCTCTCTCTGTAACTCAGCTTCTCAAGTCCATGGCGACTTTTCTTCAGGATCCCAAAACCCGGGTTGTCTTGTCACAATATCTTTAGCTTTGGACTTATTGGTCAAACTCAATTCACCAGTTGGTAGGCAGTTGTCTTTTCCAACCTGCTCAGGTGGGGCTGACTGTAGACCATTGTCTCGTCGCAGCTTTGAAGCTGTTTGACTGATGCACGGAGAGTCTGCAGCTCCGTCCCAGTGCTGTCCCAGTGAGGCCCCTTTTAGACAATGCTTTGGTTTATGGTGATCGTGCTTCTGCAATCTCAGCGAGGACATTTATGGGCCACCCGAGGAGAGGCTGGCAGGACCTGTTGGCCTTTTCACTGAAGAAATTAATATTCCTTTCTCTGCTGCTCAACATTTTAATTCCTTCACCTGTTGATTCAAATGAGTGTTTGGACTTGAGCACTTTGCATATTCTCAAGTAATTGAAACCTGTCCATGTCTTGAAAGAGGCAAGAGACAAAAGGAATAAAGGTTGTAAATCAGCACTTCTGAAAATACTTGGATCCCTGAGCATCTGAAAATAAAAGAAATAGATCCAAATTTGAGGAAGGATTTTTTTTTTTACCAGATCTTACTGCTTTCTCTTTCAGATGCTGTTCGATCTGCTGTATGTTTTCTGATATCATAAGATATAGGAGCAGAATTAGGCTAATCGGCCCATCGAATGGCCTAATTCTAGATGGGGAAAGTGGGAAGGCCGCTCAATCAGAGAGTGTATCACTAATCCAATCTTCACCTGACAGTCATCCTGTTAGCCTAACCAGGTGGCGATAACAGAGGGGAATCAGACACACACCAGCGACTGATCCTAAAATATTTCTTGCCTGTACAGTTGAGTCCATATGAAGCTCTACATTTAGTGACTGATCAATCGGTTTGTTCTGTTAAATAAAACCTGGTGATCTTTATATTTTGATCCTGTTTTAGTACATTTACAGCATTGGAGGAACCTTTATAGATTTGGGTGGCACAGTGGTTAGCACTGCTGCCTCACAGCTCCAGGGACCCGGGTTTAATTCCAACCTTGGGTGACTGTGTATGGAGTTTGCACATTCTCTCCATGTCTGCGTGGGTTTCCTCCAGGTGCTCCGGCTTCCCCTCATAGTCCACAGATGTGCAGGTTAGGTGGATTGGCTATGCTCAAATTGCCCCTTACTGTTCAAAGATGTGCAAGTTAGATGGATTAGCCATGGGAAATATGTGGACTTACAGGGATAGGGTGGGGGGAAAGGGCCTGGGTAAGGTACACTGTCAGAGAGAGTCGGTTCAGACTCAATGGGCCGAATGGCCTCTTTCTGCACTGTCGGGATTCTATGGTGATTTTATTTCGAGTTGGATAAAGAGCTATTTTCTCAAATCCTAAACAAGAAGTGTTTACTCTCTTTACTCAGAGAGTGGTTGGGGTGTGGAATGGACTGCCTGCAGTGATAGTGGAGTCAGACACTTTAGGAACATTTAAGCGGTTATTGGATAGGCACATGGAGCACACCAGGATGATAGGGAGTGGGATAGCTTGATCTTGGTTTCAGATAAAGCTCGGCACAACATCGTGGGCCGAAGGGCCTGTTCTGTGCTGTACTGTTCTAAGTCTAAATCCAAGTTATAACTACCTAATTCACAAACATACCTACAAGCTGAGTGTGCAATGTTGAGATCATAGAACACGGAAGGAGGCTCCATCATGTCTGTACGTTTGGAAGAGTTTTATGAAAAAGTTTTGCAATTAATCCCACTCCCTGCTCTTTTCCAGTAGCCCTGCAAATAATACTTAATTTTTGAACATCTTAACCTTACTGAAGAAATTTATGTTATTCAAATGGGAATAAGTTTACCACTGATCTGTTTTTTTTTAAAGTTGCAAAAGAACTTGGACAAAACGGAAAAAAAGAAAAAGGACAAGAAGAAGAAGCACAAAAAACATCGACGATCTAGTCCCAGTGATGACGAGCAGCGTAAAGTCAAGTACGGCATCAGTAAATAAGTTCAACCCCAGCCCTAGTATCTTAGCCAAATTCTGGGCATGACACTTCAGGAAGGACATGGAAGAGATTTACTCAGATGGTTCCAAGGATAATGAATTATATTAAGTGAGGAATAATGGGGATGTTCTCCTTCGACCAAAGGAGACTGAGAGGAGATTTGATAGATCTGTTTAGAATCATAAAGGGTTCGGTGGCATGGTGGCACAGTGGTTAGCACTGCTGCCTCACAGCGCCAGGGACCTGGGTTCGATTCCCGGCTTGGGTCACTGTGTAGTGTTTGCACATTCTCCCTGTGTCTGCGTGGGTTTCCTCCCACAGGCCAAAGATGTGCGGGTTAGCTGGATAGAGCTTGGGTGGGATTGTGGTCGGTGCAGACTTGATGGGCCCAAATGGCCTCCTTCTGCACTATAGGGTTTCTATGTAACAAATGTAGAGGCGCAGACTACAAGAGCAGCGAGGTCATAATGCAACCATATGAAACACTGGTAGGCCACAGCTGGAGTACTGCGTGCAGTTCTAGTCACCACATGAGAGAGGAGATTTACCATGATGTGGAGATGCTGGTGTTGGACTGGGGTGGGCACAGTAAGAAGCCTCTCAACACCAGGTTAAAGTCCAACAGGTTTATTTGGTAGCACGAGCTTTCCAAGTGCTGCCCCTTTATCAGGTGAGTGGCTCCGCTCCAGAAGCTCGTGCTACCAAATAAACCTGTTGGACTTTAACCTGGCGTTGTGAGACTTCTTACTGTGCATTGAAATAATAAATTGCAATTCTTTCCTATGAAAAAGGTAAATGTTCTTTTAAACTGTATTGCAGATGGCATGAAAAGGTTGCAAGCCCATCCTCCTCTATTCCAAAGAAGCTACCTGGGTATGGCTTGAAGGTTCGTGGTCTTTGCTGTTTCTGCTACCATTTGATTGTGTTTGTTGTGTGCCGAGAGTACAGGTACTTACAATTAAAATGTGAACCAAGCAAGTCACGTATTGTCGAGTTCTCGTGACAATCTGTATTCTTTGCATTATTGTCCAACTGAGGTTACTAAATTTTAAGAATGGATCCGTTATTCAAACTGCAGTGATGCATCTCGAGTGTAATTGTGCATATCTATATTCAATTAGAACCTTTTCAGATTGCACAGTACATGGGTTGGGTGGCACATTAAATCTGCCGGTAGCGGAGAAAAAATATCAGTTCTGCTTTCTTGATTCTGCAAATACAACCTCCTGAGAGAACGGATCAGGAAAGAAACCAATTCAAGTGCTTCAATTATGTCAGTCAGTTTAGGTATGCATTTCTAATGTGGTTCCACTTGCCACTTTAATTTCTGCCTGGCCAGTGCTTCCCCAATCTACACTGTGACATTGAACACCTCCATCAAATCTCCTGCTCACTGGCCCCAGGTAATTGCATGAGCCCTCGGATAGGATAAACATACACTTTAATCTTCCCTCTGGAACCAGGATTTGGTGCACCATTTTGGGACTTTACAACTGTTGTGATTGTGGATTTATCATAAAGCAGTACAGGTCAGAAAGAAACCATTCAGCCCATCAAATCAGTACTAGCTGTTTCGAAGAGTGCTGCTGTTAGTTCCACTTGCTTGCTCTTTCCCCATATCCCATATGAAGGCAACTGTGTATCCGCCATCCTATTGCGCAGTAAGTTCTAAATCCAAACCATTCATTGAGCAAAATATTTTTTCCTTTTTTTGCCTCTGGTTCTTTTGTCAATTTCAAAATCTGTGCCTCTGGCTATCGATCCTTCAGGCACGATCAGTTACTCGACCTAAACAATTCATGATTTTAAGCACTGACAAACACTTTTTACTGCTGGTTATTTGGCTTGGCATGTTTCAGAGGGCTGGCCATTGAAAACACTAACCTTTGACTAACAGGACAACACCTTCAATCTTGTCACAATTTAGTGATCATGTTCAAGAATCTGCTGTTTGCTTCTTTCGCATTATTGATTTTCAGATGTTAGAATGATTTATTCAGCCCCCACAGTTACCCTGTTTGCCATGCAGGTGAAAGATTCTCACAGCATTATACAGCGACATGGTTCCCCACCCTCTGACCCAGCTAAAGCATCTCGCAAGATCAGACACAGGTCACGGTCAGGAAGTCGCTCCCGGAAAGTCCTACAACAATCTCACACAGACATCAGACGTGAAGATTCGCGGCACAGAAGATCCAGATCAATGTCTCGGTCACCTCCAAGACATTCCAAGGTACATTCGCGGTGAGTATGTCCTTTTATTTCACCTGCTTTGTTTTTGATGATTTTTTTCTTCCCTTTTTCCTCTTCCTTTTACTGGAATTGCTGACTGAATCTGGGATTCCCTAAGCTTGTCATCCTATCAAGTCCGAACCTGGACAGTGAGTGCTGACAGACTATTCATCTGCAGAAGGTTTTGGTATGGAGTGTGGAACTGAAGAGGCCCACGCATGATTAGTTTCCAACATTGGCTGGCCATCAGGACCCAGCGTCCCACCAAGTCCATGTTGCTGATGGGAATTGTAGTGCTCCTGACGTTGCCTATATAAAAGCAACAGCTCAGGAATTCAAGCTAATATTGTCCATCTCGATGAAGGAACAGAATGACTGGCTTTGTCTTGTACATTATCATGCACAAGCTCAGGATGTCCCAAGGTGTTCTCCAGCAAATCTAATCACTGCTTTAATGTACGAAACACAGCAGCCCATTTGCATTCAGCAAGATCCACAAACACCAATTTGAAAATGACCGGGTAATCGTGTGTGTTGGTTGAGGGATAAATATTAGCCAACGGAGCTCCCCTGCGCTTCTTTAAAAGAATGCCATGAGATTTTTCATGTCCACCCACGAGGGCATCTCGTTTTAAATTCTCATCTGAAAGACGGCACCTTTGACTATGCAGCACTCCTTCAGGACTCCACTGGTGTATTTGTATGGATTTTCTGCTCAAATCTCTTCTGGGATGGAACTTGAACCCCCAACCTTCTGCTTTAGAGCAAGGGAGTGTTACCCACTGAATCGTCGCTGACACTGCGCACAATACTGTACAAGAGAGTGAGATACTGGGGGAGCTGCTAAAGGCCATTTCTAATGAGGTTTTATTTTTGAAGGTACTCTGAAAAAAATGGAAATGACCAAGCACGGAAGTCGTCCCCAACGAGAGGAGGATACCATAGGAGGCCTTATCCTAATCAATCAAGGTAGTAATACTGGAGTTCCATAGAAATGGGCAGGAAGATTTAACTTGAAAATAATTTCTCAGCGATTCATCAATTTAAAAAAATACTAATCGCTAATTATTATATAATAAGGGAGACAAAGGGATTAAAAGACATTTCATTGATCTTGCAAACCTGTCTCAAAGTGAGAGAAAAAAATAAAATAAATCAATTAAGATCAGCGTTAATTGACAGCGACAAGGTTGCTCAGATAGCAGCAGTTGTAGTGGATTCAAATCAGCCCAAGCTATGTACGAAAACAAGTTAGTTCTAAATGTATTTCTATTCTTTGTTTTATTGCTTTTGATCCCTTTCCCCCACTTTTCAAATATTCTGTACCTGCAGTGTGTTTTATGCACATCTCCCTCAGACAATAATCCTCTCTCAGCAATCTTTTAAGGTAATTTGGAATTTTTGCCTTGCTGGAAACACAAAATGCACTTAAGGTAAACATGGAATACATAACTTTCAGCAAACATTTTAGTTTCTCTGCATTAAGAGAGAGAGAGATATAGATTTACTTTCTAAGATCATGACAAGGAAATGTAAATGTGTGTTAATTACTGGAAGAGGTATAATTGCCCCACTGTATGTTAATCTTTAGTTTCACAACAAAGTTTTCTCAAGATTCTTCAAGTTTAAAGCTTCCAGATAGCAAAAGAAAAGACATATATATTTACTGGAGTGTAACTGATAGCAGATGCCCTGTCTCTTTCTGCTATTCAGACCCTTCCATGTTACTAGCTCCATCTGTGTTGAACTGGAGGGCTGCAAATTGGTTAATAAGTTAAAATCAGTATTTGCTCCGAAAGCAAGTCCAGTTGGACAGTTGAAATGCTGTGATCTTGGTTTAGCAGTTTGTGAAGGCCAGCGCCTCCTGCAATGTAGCACTGCCTCAGTTGTACAGCGTGATGTCATACGAGGTCCCATTCCCAACTCAGAGTGTATTTTGAACCAATGTTCTCAATCAACTAATGTGAAAGCGATTCTGGAAAGCCTTAGAAGGTGAAGGAGAACTGGTGTAGGTGAAAATGTAATAGAAAATACTGGGGATGAAAAACGGGTCAGTTGCCCGAAGCATGGAGGCTTCAGCTGTGATCTTTCATTAAAACTTTCAGGATGTTAATCCACTGTTGTTTTCCTGCAAAGCTGTACATTTGCAAAAGCTTTAGTTATTTAGATTGCCACCTTTTATGTTTCCACCTGTACCTGATCTACTCGTGAAGGCAGTCTTGACTGGCAAAGGCTGGAGAATGTCACAATCGATTTGCTCTGCTCCAGTTCATTGCCCTCAATACCCCATCCTTGGGCTATCGCTTCTCGACCTTTTGGCTAAGATCAAGTGTCAGATCCAGCCCAGGATGGGGTGCAATGCCTCATCTTGTCAGCTTGGATCTTGTTTGTCTCTCTTGTGGGAACTTTGAATTAGATTCAGTTGGATTTTGAATTTGGTTTATGGAGCAAGCAAGGAATGGATTTGTGTTTGCTGATCCGTTCAGCCAAAATGGCCTTGTGACTTTTAAGACTGGAGTAAAATTAGAAAAAAAACCGCATCGTTTTCCAACAGGGCACTGGTTGAGGTTACTGTCTTAGTGTGTTTTCTGTACCAGCATCTTTAGTCGTTAAAATGTACTTGGTGGTCACCTCGCACCAATATCTTTTTGCTAATATTGGGAGGTTTAGATCAATATCTGTTGAAGATGGATCAAAAGTCACCAATAGGTGATTGGCATCTATAATAGAATAGTCAGACATGGAGAATCTGGATGGGATAGGTTTGCTTGCTTCACGCCAGAGGAAAACATATCCTTTGCGTACAGACTTTGCATCTGCCAGCAACACCCACCCAGTCTACAGTGAAGCACTTCAATTCTGTTCTTATTTTCCAGGAAACTTTCAGCAGAGGAGCTGGAACGTAGGCGGCAAGAGATGATGGAGGATGCAAAATGGAATGACAAAGCTCGCCAATGTAACATTAGACAATACAAAGAGGAAGAAGAAAAGGAGTGGGAACGGGAAAGAAATGATACGAGAGAAGGAAAATTTCTCCAGTAAGTATGAAGTGGCAGAATTATCTTTTTGCGATCCAAATTGTACCAGTAAGTGATCCTCGCCAGCTCCTTGATATTTGCTATTTGGCGAGGTTGTAATTGTTACTCATATACTTGTAATTTCTTTGGCCGCCATCTCCATTTACTTCCCTCACCTTCTGAAGTCACATTGGGAAATGACTAAAATAAAAGCAAAATACTGCAGATGCTGGAAATTTGAAATAAAAACAGAAAATGCTGGAAAGTCTCAGCAGGGATGGCAGCATCTGTGGAGAGAGAAACAGAGTTAATGTTTCAATCTGAAATGGGTAGAAATCTGATAGTTTATATAGTTAGAGAGGGGCTGCAGATGGAGCAGAAAAGATCAGCGATAAGTGGGAGCTCAGGAGAGATTAACAAAGATGTCATGGACACCAGACAAAGGGAATGTTAATGGTAGTGTTAAAGACTAAAGGATGTGCTAATAGTGGCACAAAGTAGCAGAATGTGTTAATAGAATAAGGATCAGCACTCTGCAAACAAAATAAGTTATAGATGGCATTGTAGGGGAGAGGGTTGTGAAAGAAATGTCAAAATGGAGGAGAGAGTTCACGGTCTGAAGTTGTTAAACTCAATGTTAAGACCAAAAGGCCATAACGTCCCCAATCGGAAGATGAGGTGCTGTTCCTCTGGTTTGTGTTGTGCTTCACTGAAACATCGCAGCAGGCCGAGGACGGAAATGTGGGCATGGGAGTAAGGTGCTGAGTTAAAATGGCAAACGGGGGGGGGAACTTCGATCTTCCTGGCTGCCTCAGTGCCATCTTGGTCTAGTCTTTTCACAACTCCCATTGGTGCACTTTACAGCAGAGGTCACTGGAGAGCAAGCGAGGTAATAAAAACAGAATGTGCTGGAAATGTTCTGCAGACAGCACCTGTAGAAAGAGAGAAACAGAGTTAACGTTTCAACTTGATGGCCATTCATCAAAAATGGAAGCAGTAAGGTTTACATCTCTAAGCAAGAGCAGAGCTGGAGAAAAGAGACGGGGCAAGAAGGGACAAAAGGCAAAGTCTTACAGGGTGGAGGTCAGGGACGATTAAATAATGTTGGAATGATCATTGTTTGAGATACAACCCACTGCGGAGGTGTCATCAGCAAACTTGAAAGTCGAGTTGGAGGAGAATTTGGCCACAGTCATAGATGTATAAAGAATATAGTAGGGGGCTGAGGGCACAGCCTTGTGGGGCACCGGTGTTGAGGATGATCGTGGAGGAGGTGTTGTTGCCTATCCTTACAAAGTTACTGTGGAAATCTCCTAGTCTCCACACTCCGGCTCCTGTTCGGGTACACTGAGGGAGAAGTTAGCGTGGCCAATGCGCATAACCAGCACGTCTTTCGGACTTAGCCTCTTCACGCCCCAATGATGCACCTTGAGATGTTCAAAGCTCTGTCTCAATGCTAGTTGACATGTCCATGCCACGGGGCATGAGCCTTATTACAGTTCAATACATGCAACACAAACCAAAGTCAGACCTTGAACAATTATGTAGACCTGTTCAATCTGGGCAGTGCATTTATTAGCTAAAACATGAATTGAGTTCTCTGGAATTTTTAAACAAAGTGAAAGAAAATAACTTGGGTTAAAGGGTTTATGTGGCTCAGATTTATGTTGACTGAATATGCACATGAATGGTTTGCAAAGAGATTGAAGGTCATATGCAGGTACCGTTTATAACTTTCATACAGGATTCTCTTCGTATCCTTGCTTCCTGACTTTAAATGGAATTTTGACTTTTCTTCACCTGTGAATTCATTAATAAAGTTCCTGTGTAATGTGATTAGAATCATCTCCTCTACTCACATGCCGAATCCTGTGAGCACAAAGGAACAGTTTGATTTGGCCTAATGTTAAAACAGAAGGTGCTGTAAAAAAAAACTCAGTAGGTCTGGCAGCATCTGTGGAGAGAGAGAAACGGAGTTAATGTTTCGGAATCAAAGAAGAATAATATTGGACTCGAAACGTTACCTCTCCTCCTCTCTCCACAGATGCTGCCAGACCTGCTGAATTTTTCCAGCAGTTTGTGTTTAGTTCCGATCTCCAGCATCCGCAGTATTTTGCTTTTATATTTGATTATTTTGGGTGTTTTGCTGCTTCTTTCGGTAACCCAGCATCAGATTTCAATTAGTATTCCTTCAGGAACACTCACAAAAGGGAACATGACAAGCACCATTCTGAAATGTTACTGATGACAGTCACAGGAACTAAATTACACTGTGTACCCATTGATAATTAAAGAGTCACAAGAGTAAAATAGGACATGAAGCTTAGCAAACATAGCAGTTCTGAAATTGGGAATCAATTTGGAATTATAATGCGGAAGAAAGGCATGAAAAGTCACTCGGATAAAGGCAAAATACTGCGGATGCAGGAATCTGAAACAAAAGCAGAAAATGCTGGAAAATCTCAGCAGGTCTGTGGAGAGAGAATAGATGTGGAGATGTCGGCGTTGGACTGGGGTAAACACAGTAAGAAGTTTAACAACAGGTTAAAGTCCAACAGGTTTATTTGGTAGCAAAAGCTTCGAAAGCTTGTGTGGCTTTTGCTACCAAATAAACCTGTTGGACTTTAACCTGGTGTTGTTAAACTTCTTACTGAGAGAGAATAGAGCCAACGTTTCGAGTATGGGTGTCCCTTCGTCAGAGCTAAGAGCAAAGAAAATAGGGCGAGATTTATACTAAGGATGAGGAGGAAGCTATAATGGGACAATGGAAATGTAAATACTGATGAAGAAGGCATGTTGGGAAGGTGTGTTGGTGATGAAAAGTCACTAATTTAAACATAGAAACACAGAAGATAGGAGGAGGCCATTTGGCCCTTCGAGCCTGCTCTGCCATTCATCACGATCATGGCTGATCATCCAACTCAATAGCCTAATCCTGCTTTCTCCCCATAACCTTTGATCCCATTCGCTGCAAGTGCTATATCCAGCCGCCTCTTGAATACGTTCAATTTTAACCATGTTTCAATATATTTGGAGTATCATAGCTCTGTTTTATATATTTAATTTCTCTAGTAAAGAGGCATCATCCCACTAGTGGTGAATATATCTTACTAAAAACCTGAAGTCTGCATCCAACTCTCACCTGTAAAACTGTACTGCCCATTATTATAACATGCTGCAGGTCCAAGATCCCAGAAGCATTCTTGGATTGTTACTATGGTTGTCAGGTTGGGGAATACACAAACAAATTGCATCTTTGTTATTGAAGGTTGCGTTGATAAGGGGACATCTGGATTTGAACCAGAGATAACTATAGGTATCTGTCTATCTTAAGAGCTCTCCACTTAGTCCAAAGATGTGCGGGTTAGGTTGATTGGCCATGCTCAATTGCCCCTATTGGCCGCAAGGTAGCGCAGTGGTTAACACTGCTGCTTCACAGCACAAGAAACCCGAGTTCGAATCCCGGCTGGGGTCACGGTCTGTGTGGAGCTTGAACATCCCCCGCCCCACCCAGTGTCTGCGTGGGTTTCCTCAGGGTGCTCTGGTTTCCTCCCACAGTCTGAAAGACGTGCTCAATTGCCCCTTAGTGTCAGGGAGATTAGCAGGGGAAATACGTGGGGTTACAGGGATAGTGCCTGGGTGGGATTGTTGTTGGTGCAGGCTCGACGGGCCGAATGGCCTCTTTCTGCACTGTAGGGATTCTATGATCTCTTGACCTGCAGCCAAATGTCCTACCACTGAACGTAACCCCGCATTGTGTTTTATCATGGTTTTCAACTTCTTCCCATCCCAGATTCCTCGTCTACATTTACATTGGAAACCATTAGATGTGAATTTGATAGACTGTAATTGCACATTTCTGTCGAATCAGTTTCAGGTTTCCCAGTTGCCCTGCCTGTACAGCAGCATATCTCCAATGCTCCAATGAGCACGAGCTTTCTTCCTTCAGTCATCCTAAATTTCACACGCAATTATAAAAATAACTTAACTATATCAAAATAAAAGCAGCAATTTTCAAACCGGGATTGAATATATCTGCGCATTCTGATCCAGTCGCTCACTGCCTTTAAATCCTGCTCACTTCACCTCAAAACGATACCTGGGCCAGAATCTTATCACCGTTCACGCCGGCGGGATTTTCCCGTCCCCACTGCAGTGAACGGAGATTTGACTGGGTGCCCAATTTTCCGACCTCGCTGCAGTGGGAGTGCGGTGTGAACAGCAGGTCGAATCGCCCCCTTGGTCTTGATTTCCCATGTATCACTCAATAAGAAATTGAGTAGTGCATTGAGGTGCAATAGAAGTGGATGAAGTGACAATACAATATTCTGGAGCGGCAATATATTCAAGCACTGGGGTTGGGATATATCAATGTTTTGTCTTCCCAGAGACCAATAAAAAGAAACCTGCGCAGTCCTGGGGGAAGGGTTTGGTGGGGTGGGGGTGCTTGGAGGGTAAGCTTTTCAACTTGGCAAGGATCAAGGATTCTCCAGTCGAATCTTGGAGCCCCTTTTGGTTTGCAAAATGTAATTGCAAACCACAAATTGCCTTTTGATCCGGTGTGTGAACTCTTACACACCTCTGGATTTGTCCCTCTGGATTTGTCCCTCTGGATTTGTCCCTCTGGATTTGTCCCTCCTCAAAGTTGTAGTGATTTCGCAGCTTCACTTAAGGACATTTTTTTAAAAAAATTGTACTTGGAAAACTGTTTGTTGGTTAAAATATTTGCAGATTTAGACTTAACCAGGCACAGTTTTTTATATTTTATTTTTTCCTTGCAGCAAAATGAAGCTACAAAGCACCGCAACGTCTTCAGTAGAAGATCGCGTCAAACGCAATATTCATTCCATTCAGCGGACACCTGCGGCCCTGGAGAAGAACTTCATGAGGAAGTGAACCTGGCCTCACAGCGTGGACGTGAGCTGAGATCCTGTGGGAAGGAACAGTATCTCGAAAATATGGCAGCTGCCGATTTTGCCTTTCCTTGTATAAATACCTAATGAAACAAAAAAAAAATCCTTAAGAGTCATATTGAACTCAGAACATTCACTGTTTCTCTCTCTCTCTCCATAGATGCTGTTGGACCTGAGACTTTCTAGCACTTTGTTTTTATATTGTATAAAAAAAATCAGGACCTAGAAATCACTATTGCTCAGGGAAATGGACTTGAATGCGCAGAAAACGCCTTGGTTAAGATTGGTTTTGCTCCCTCCCAAATTGTCCATCCGCAGTCAGTGTTTGAACTCACTGATAAAATTGTCGATGCACAAAGGACTAAAGGCCAATAGAATGACCCAACTCGTACCCGTGGAATTTTCACGACCAAACTTCCACATTGACCATTAAATTCCCTGTGAATTGCCAGAAATTGTTGGTGTTTAAATGTCAACCCAGCTTGTTCCTTTAATGCCACCACTCTTAGTACAACTGAGGAAAATCAGAGGGCAGTTGTAACCGCTTGTTAATTTCAGGCTTTTAAAAAAATACAACGGACAAGATGTGAAACCGAGGGTATGGCAGATGCACACTAGACACCAAATGGTTACATCTAGATTAATAAATTTCTGCGGTGTTTCCCAGTGTTGTGTTTTGTACAAGATGACAGAGTGGGAGGGAGATTTCTGAAACTCACTCTGTGGTTAGCACTGCTGCCTCTCAGCGCCAGGGCCCGGGTTCGATTCCCGGTTTGAGTCACTTTATGGACAGGACTTGTACACCCTGGGCAGAATTTTCCAGTCCCGCCCACCCGTCATGGGAATTGTAGCGGGCGGGTGCAGACCATGCAGAAGCCCGGTGACCTCGGGCGGGATTATCCGGTCTTGGGGCAAGCACGGCCGGAAAATCCCACCACCTATGTAGGATGTGTCATAATCGGTGGATGTAGATGTACGTTCATCGTGAACTTTTCAATCACTTTCCTTTCTTCGCCCATTGTGTACCAATTCTCAACCAGCAGATAAATTTCCACTCCCAGATCTTTTTCAGATTGACTGCATTTGTTTCCTAGGATTCCTCGCCCACCGTCCCGATTGGTGATATTGAGGAAGTATGAGTCAAACTGCCATCATGCCACTCCCATGAATGTTTGACCTGCTGTATGCCCTTTGGTTAAGTTAAGTTATGAACAGCCAGATTCTGCCTTTTATTGCAACCATGGAACAGGCTCCAACCTGCATTCTTTTCTCGCTGGTATTTTGTCCAAGGATTATGACACCCAATGGCGTACATACCCTCTAAGCCAGTAGTGAGGTGAAGAAAGCCAAATATTAGTGAACATTGACACAGGATTCTGCGACACCAACTTGTAACTAGTGTAAATAATTTCAACTGTATTTAGCATATATTGTTAAGCATGACACCTTTCATCTGTTTGCACAAATTAATCTGTAAATAACCAAGTGTGGTTGGCAATTTATTTTATATTTTATTAAAGCTTGTGTATAATTGAGCAAATTTCACTGGCAAAGAAGTATCTAATTTTAGGGTTATTTTGTACATTTCCAAATCTAGTAAAACATTTTCAAACTGGTTTTCAAAATTTTTCAGCATTCATTTTGTCAATGTGATATATTCATATACTCTAATGTATAATGAACTACAGGGAGTGAGCCTTATGGATGGTCCAGGGGTAGGTAACTTGTTCAGTTAAGTGGTATTCATGTTTGGGTATCTTGTCCCCCCCGTTAGTGACATTTAAGAATTATCTGGATGGTCATATGAACAGGCGGAGTATAGAGGGATACAGGTCTAGGTAGGACAACTTGATTGGCACAGGCTTGGTGGACCGACGGGCCTGTTCCTGTGCTGTTCTGTTCTTTGTTATTGGATGGTTCACTGACTCACCCACTGTATACAATTTCGAATTCACAGAAGGGCAGAGGAAATTACCTCCTCCGTGCTGTGGTTGTTTAGAAAAATGTAATTTTCAGGGCTTTCTGCACAAAGTAAATGACACCGGCTGATATCTGAGACATTGGGTCAATTCAATTGGCCCACTGGGAAGCTTTTATTAAATCAAATTTTATTTTTAACAACACAGGTTGTTAAAAGAATGAATAAACTTTTACCAATGGGAAAATACTTAAACACAACAAGGCATCATTCTTAACAATTAGATAGTTCCAATGTAAGCAATATCCCCATAGACATAGAGACGTTTTTTGAATCAGCATAAAAACATATGCTCACATGGACAGTAGATTTCCAGCTTTTTAACATGGCTGACTGAGACTCAGACTTGGGCGGCACAGTGGTTAACACTGCTGCCTCACAGTGACAGAGTCCCGGGTTCGATTCCGGTTTAGGTCACTGTGCGGAGTCTGCATGTTCTCCCCGTGTCTGCATGGGTTTCCTCCGGGTGCTCTGGTTTCCTCCCACAGTCTGAAAGACATGCTGGTTAGGTGCATTCACCATGCTAAATTCTCCCTCAGTGTACCCGAACTGGTGCCGGAGTGTGGCGACGAGGGGATTTTCACAGTAACGTAATTGCAATGTTAATGTAAGCCTATTTATGACACTAAAATAATAAAGAAATCGACAGCAGTCTTCTGACTCGTACAACAACTTTCAGAGAAAGATCTACCCCCCAGGGAACCTTGGGGAAAGAGATTTATTTTCTGGCAGATCCCGGTCTCAAAGTTCAGAAGGAAAAAGACACAGGGAAAGCAATATCTCTAAAAATCCCAAGCAACAAACTTAAGCTTGATTTCTGTGTAAGCCTAGCTTCACCCAGTCACCTGATTTTATTCTGTCAATCAAACTAATTAAGTCCCACTCTGAAAACACTGAAATAGAACAGCATTAGCCCAGTTTAAAACAAACATTCTAGCAATTAGCAATTGTGTTTCTGCAGTAACAGAGGCTGCCGGTTACAGATCCAGCAGCACCGGAGTTAGAACAAACTCTTTTAAAAAATCCCGCACAGAAACGTGACTCAACTACATTTCTTAAAGGCACAGTATCATCACACAAGCTGTTGCACAAATCTTTATCTGTTCCCCCATTCTGTAAAATCCACCTCATACATAATGTAAAAGATTTCATTCCACAAAACCCTTTACCAAAGTTGGTAGCACAATTAAAATCACACAATTAAAAAGACAGCCTCCTGAACCTACTCTGCTACCTGGAGCAGATTAGAATCATACAGAACAGGAAGAGGCCTTTCCAGCATAAGATGATGGCTCTTTAAGAGCTATCCACTAAGGTCCACTCCCTTGCTCTTTTCCAAAGCCTTTTCATTATTTTCCCTTTAACTATTCATTCAATTCATTTTTAAAAGTTATTCTGCTTTCACCACTTTTTTGCCTTGGTATTGCCTTGCCAATATAACTTTCTGCGTAAATTAATTCTCATCTCTCTAGCTTGTTGCCATGTATCTGGAATCTACGATCTCTGGCTATTGACCATGATAAGTCTCACAACACCAGGTTAAAGCCCAACAGGTTTATTTGGTAGCACAAGCCACAAGCTTTCGGAGCGCTGCCCCTTCATCAGGTGAGGGGGAGTTCTGTTCACAAACAGGGCATATAAAGACACGAACTCAATTTACAAAATAATGGTTGGAATGCAAGTCTTTACAGGTAATCAAGTCTTAATGGTACAGACAATGTGAGTGGAGAGAGGGTTAAGCACAGGTTAAAGAGATGTGTATTGTCTCCAGCCAGGATAGTTAGTGAGATTTTGCAAGCCCAGGCAAGTCGTGGGGGTTACAGATAGTGTGACATGAACCCAAGATCCCGGTTGAGGCCATCCTCATGTGTGCAGAACTTGGTTATCAGTCTCTGCTCAGCGACTGCGTTGTGGGTCGTGGAGGCCACCTTGGAGAAGGTCCTGATGCCCGAGGAAAAGGTCTCTCCTTGCTCCTTGTAAATTAGGATATCGCCATGAAATGTGCACCCACCTGAAGACCTCAATGTCCTTCCTGAAGTGTGCTGCCCAGATGTGTTTTACCAAAGTGCTGCAAATTTCCAAAACTGCAGCAAAATTATTACTTCCAAGCAAAAGGGAGGGAAATAATATTTAGAGTAAAACTACATTGGTGAACAAACTTACAACTTTAATTTCTTGTGAAGGCCAAACATTAAAATTTAAAATGAAACAAATAATTTCTAGCAATGTAAGATGAGTGGTAATTCCCAGAGTTTGAAACATATTTACATTTTTACGATTTGTGGGAAGGGAAATCGCCTCTACTTTCTCAGATGACGAAGGAAATTTGGCATGTCAGCTGTGACTCTCACCAACTTTTACAGATGCACCATAGAAAGCATCCTTTCTGGTTGGTATGGCTCCTGCTCTGCCCAAGACTGCAAGAAAATACAAAGGGTCATGAATGTAGCCCAATCCATCATGCAAACCAACCTCCCACCCATTGACTCTGTCTACACTTCCCACTGTCTCTGCAAAGCAGCCAGCATAATTAAGGACCCCACGCACCCTGGATATTCTTTCTTCCATCTTCTTCCATTGGGAAAAAGATACAAAAGTCTGAGGTCACATACCAACCGACTCCAGAACAGCTTCTTCCCTGCTGCTGTCAGACTTTTGAATGGACCTACCTTGCATTAAGTTGATCTTTCTCTACACCCTAGCAATAACTGTAACACTACATTCTGCACTCTCTCCTTTCCTTCTCTTTGAACGGTATGCTTTGTCTGTATAGCGCGCAAGAAACAATACTTTTCACTGTATATTAATACATGTGACAATAATAAATCAAAGCAAATCAAAAAAACAAGATTTTATTTTAAAAACAGAATGTGGAAAAAAAATACTGAAAAAAATTGGATGAAAGTATGAGGCGAATGAAATGACGTTTTCGCCAAGATTTCCATAATTTAGGATATAGGAACCATAGATCAACACAACTCCTAATTTATCTCTAATTTCTGACTATAGCTTATGCAGAAATTGCAATAATTTCATTCTATCTCAACCACTTTGCATGGTGATTTTTTTTGCCTTACCATGAGAAACGGTTGTGAAACAGAACCTGAGATGCAGAAACAAAATAAATGTTTTATCTATTTCCAAGACTAAAACGTTACACTGTCTGTCAAAACAGCTCTCACATCATTACATGTTTGCGTGTTGTAACTGGACTGAAATATTTTATCAATCATAGAGGGGAACACATCACATGGCAAAATAAACCTTAAATGAATGACTTAGTTGGAGGTGGGCAGAGTGAGACTGCATAATTGGAACAATTATCAGGTGTGCAGGAAGTAATTATTGTCCCTCTCAATGCATTTAATGAACTGAGATTTTCTCCTGTGCATTTCCCTTAAGCTGAACTTGATTATATTTGGCTGCAGAATTCTTGTCACCATTGATTATCTCCCCTTGATCTTTGCCCTTGGTGTCTCCACCTGCCTCCTCCCCATCCTTGATCTCTGACCTTCAGTGTCTCCCTCTGGCATTTGATTTCTGGATTCACGCTATTCCTCATTATCTGTCTCCGACCTCATTTGTTCTTTCCTCATACAGGACGAACCCTCATCAATGCTGCAGCGACAGACAATATCGGTTTGGTGCAAGTAGCCAGACGAGCAACCTGCAGTGTCTGCAGTCGGCAGACCCAATGTCTCAGACATCAGTCGCTGTCATTTACTTCGTGCGGAAAGCCTTGAAAATTACATTTTACTGAACTACTATAGCACGGCGGAGGTAACTTCCTCTGCCCTTCTGTGACTTATAAATTGTATCAGTGGGTGAGTCAGTGAACCATCCAACAAAGAACAGTACAACACAGGAACAGGTCCTTCGGCCCATCAAGCTTGCGCCGATCACATTCTACCGAGGTCAACCACCTGTATCCCTCTATTTCTCGCCTGTTCATGTGCCTATCCAGATAAGTCTTACATGTTGCTAACCTATCTGCCTCAACCACCTCACTCGGCATTCCAGGTCCCCACCACCCTCTGTGTAAAAAACTTGCCCCGCACATCTCTACAGAACCCCTTACCTTGAACTTGTGCCCCCCCTTGTGATTTCTGCCCTAGGAAAAAGCTTCCAATTGTTCACCTTAATCTATGCCCCTCATAATTTTGTAAACTTCTATTAGGTTGCCCCTCAGCCTTCGTCTACCCAGGGAGAACAATCCCAGTTTATTCAATCTGGGATTTTAATCAATTTTGTAAGGGGATCAAAGGTTACAAGGAGAAGGCAGGAGAATGGGGGTGAGAAAAATATCAGCCATGATCGATTGGCAGAGCAGACTCGATGGGCCGAATGGCCTAATTCTGTTCCTATTTTTCTTTATTCATTCGTGGGATATGGGCGTCGCTGTCTGGACCAGCATTTATTGCCCATCCCTAGTTGCCCTTGGAGAGCAATTGAGAGTCAACCACATTGCTGTGGCTCTGGAGTCACACGTAGTCCAGACCAGGTAAGGATGGCAGATTTCCTTCCCTCAAGGACATTAGTGAACCAAATGGTTTTTATGACAATTGACAATGGTTTCATGGTCATCAGTAGATACTTAATTCCAGACTTTTTATTGAATTCAAATTCCACCATCTGCCATGGTGGGATTCGAACCAGGTCCCCAGAACATTAGCTGAGTTTCTGGATTAATAATCTAGCGATAATACTAGGCCATCGCCTCCCCCAGTCTTATGATTTTATGGGCTTCTCATGTAAAATAATTGCTTATAAAGCAGAAAGGTCCCAGGTTTGATGCTTAGCTGGGTGCTGAGTTGGTTGATCTCAGCCAGGATGCAATAGGGACAATGCAATTGTTTTCTTTAATCTGGACTCTGCACTCCTGACCTATTGCGTACTGCCGATATTCATCCCTCCAAATTTTCAAACCTGCAGGTTCTCCTCCAAGCCACTCACCATCCCGACTTGGCAATGTATCATCGTTCCTTTACTGTTGAAATCATGGAACTCCCTCCCTAAAGGCATTGTGGGTCAACCCAAAGCACTGCAGTGATTCAAGAAGGCAGCTCACCTCAAGGGCAATTAGAGATGGGCAATAAATGCTGGCCAGCCAGCAATGCCCATGTCCCACAAATTAATAGAAAAAAATTAGCTGTCTCTACTTTAACTCTGAATTCCCTCCCTAACCCCCTTGGCCTCACTTCCTTTAAAACTCTCCTCCTATAATCTCCCTCCTTTACCAAATTTTGGGTTGCCTGGCTAATATCCCATATGAATATACATATATGAACAGACAAATTAGGAGCAGGAGTAGGCCCTTCTGCCCCTTGAGCCTGCTCCGCCACTCAATAAGATCATGGCTGGCC